>NC_071122.1:15756666-16122500 GCF_024256425.1 Clarias gariepinus
AAGGAAAGTCCAGAGCTCCTGGAGCTTATTCACGATTTCAAGGCTAAGGTATTGTTTCAGTTATGTTAATTTTAATTACGTTATCATCCTTTGCTCTAATTTTATTTTATGCAAAGCATCACAGGTCATTGCCTTTTTATTTTGTCTACTCTGCTGCGTTTAGCTGACAGAGCTGCGAGATGAGATACAGCCCATTGTGCAGATGGTGAAAGATGGAAAGATTGCTCCAGGAGAGGTAAGCTAGGGTCTCGTGTAGAAATCAGAGATTAGCTGAGTTTGTGATTTAATTCCACAGTAGTGGTTGTGATCATACCAAGTGTATGTCAGGACAATTTACATGTAATCCTTCGAGTAAATGAGTAAATTCTGGTAACTACTTTACATCAGGTTTTCCTCAGCATCGCCACAGTTAGCCAAAATGCTGTGAAATAAATGTAAAATACATTATTAATCAATACCCTGGCCTCCGAGTGGCGCAGTGGTAAAGCGCTTGCCCTATCATCCGGGGATCGCTGGTTCTGACCCCGGGCGATGCTGTAACCTTTTACAGCCGGAGGCCTAGAGAGAGCTGATTGGCCGAGCTCTCTCAGGGGGGAGGGATGAGAGGTAGTTCCGCTCCCACATTAATCACGGCTCTACAGCCAATCAGGGGCCAATCGTGCACGCGGAAGGAGCGGCTAGCGCTTTCCTCCGAGTATGTTACTCTGCCCCTAATGTCACATTTTGTGATGCAACTTCATCCAGCGTTTAAGTGATCTTTTTTTTTCCTAACCACATGTCTCCAATGATGTGTTGGACAGTTTTGATGGGCAACCTGATATACGCACAACCAGACGTCCGCACAAATGGTTCGGTCGCTTGTATGCCGAGGCTAATTTCTTTTAAAGTTTTAGTTCTTCAGGTGTAAATTCACAAGGCGGGGAGGAGTTCGATCACAAATTGCTGTAATATCTTTTTTTCTTTTCTTTCTTTCTTAGGGGACAAATTACCTCATGACCAAGCAGCAACTTTATCTAAAGTAAATATTAACATTTGTAAAAAGCTTATAAAATCTTTTACCAAGTATATAAAATTTTTTACCAAGTATATTATTTTCACATTATCATATATTGCTTATTTTTCCCAGTTATTGCACAAACATAAGTTTCTACCTGGTTTTAAAAGCCAAAAGAATTCCAGCACATAACCATCCAGTGATTGAGAGATTAGTGACATACAGAAACGTAAGTACAGATGCTATTTATCTGACATTACATTTTTTTTGTCAAGTACCATAAAAATAATACATGCTTTGATTTGCTTGTATAGTTAATTAATGAACTGGGAGCTGTTGATGCCAGACTCTCCCCTCAACTGCGCCAGCTGCTTTCTGAAAGGCAGGAAGAGAGACCGGCTAAAAAAACGCAAAGCAGCAAAAAGGACAAGGATGAGGCAAGAAGTTCCTCTCTTTATATAGGATCAGTGGCGACATGTCGGTTATAAACGGCTGCTTGAGTTTCTTATGTCTTCGTTGATATCCAAGGTGGCAGATATGCAGGAGGATGAAGAGTCCGACTTGGATGAAGAGGCGGCCCTGCTCTTCTATAAAAGCGTGGAGGAGAGACTGAAACTGAAGAGAAAGAACAAGAGGCAGCGAGAGGACGGGTGAGAGATCCAGACTCATTATCTGTGTGTGATGGAAAGACCAAACAAGGTCACTGACAGTTACACTGGGACTGTGTGCAGGTTAATGATGGAGCAGGAAGAGGCAGAAGAAGAAGCAGAGATGGATGGAGAGGCTAAGAGGGGTATTACCTACCAGGTACAGTGAAATTAGTTGTGGAAAAACTTCCGTTTGTTGGAAACGAGTGAACAACAGGTGTTCAGTTTCCCGGAAAAGGGAATGAAAAAATTCCCATCAGTTACTGCGTCTCGCTGGAGCACGAAAAAATGGAGTTTAAAAAAGGATTTAAATGTTTATTATCATTATTATCGAGGACGACATCAAATTAAAAGGACACAAAAATTTACATTTTTATTTAATCGGGAAATCCTTAGTATTATATAGGCTAGTAATCGGTAAAAAAATAAGTAAATCTCAGTACATCTTAAATTAATTATTATAATAATTAATCAATCAGTTATTTACAAGTTATACACGGTTCAATAGTATGTTCTATAATGCTATCAGTTTTTGTTTCAATAAGTATTCAATATTTAATGTCCGTAGTGTGAAATTTTGACAGCAGCAGCAAGAGGTATTCGAGGGGTTACCATGGTAACACACAGCGGAAGTGACGTCTGCGCTGGTGACTTATCAGGGTGTTCTGAATGGTGGGGTTTTGTCGAGGGGTTAATTGGGTTACCGATAGATTAAATGTAAGGTGTTGAATACTTTTGAATGGTGGCGTAGTGGTTAGCACTGTCGCCTTGCACCTCCAAGGTCAAGGGATCGATTCCCTCCTCGGGTCTGTGTGCGAGGAGTTTGCATGTTCTCCCTGTGCTTAGTGGGTTTCCTCCTACAGTCCAAAATCATGCAGAATTACTGCAGTAAATGTGCATTTTGATTTTAAATATTGATGTATTTTTTTTTATTATTTGCAAAGATGGCCAAGAACAAAGGACTCACTCCGAAGAGGAAGAAAATCGACCGCAATCCCAGAGTCAAACACAGAGAGAAATTCAGACGTGCCAAGATTCGCAGGAAGGGTCAGGTACGAGTTAAAAAAAACAAACAAAAAGAAACACAAAACCTCACCGTGTAACATGATTACATCACTATGTAAAATGATTTGTGTCTTATTCTAAAAATGGGATAATCTGTAACCTGTGCGTCTGTTTTAGGTTCTTGAGGTTCGGCGTGAGGAGACGAGATACAGCGGAGAGTTATCTGGAATTCGTGCTGGAATTAAAAAGAGCGTCAAGCTCAAGTGATCGATTCAGTGATACGAAGCCATTAAAAAGTCAAGACCGTTCAGTTTGGTTAAAATCAGATGTTTATTGGCAAATCTTTTTCTATGATGTACACAGACATGAAATAAAAATATCAATTCTCTGTGTTGATTATGCATCATGTAGCATTATCGTGATTATTGTGCCAACTTAATGACTTCAGTACTGATCATATTCTCTTCGCCTGCTGATTTCTGACAAAAAAGTTAAACACATTATTTAAGGAAAGGAACAAACTTTTTACTACCACACGTACCACACCTAGTATATCCCTGCTCATTAGTAAAGCGTTATTAATTGCTGCAGGTGATCAGTAGCTAGGGGATGAGTGCATGAGGAATATACATGCTTAGAATTTTTTTTTTCCAACACCTTAGGACTATAGTTTTACTGTAAATTTAAAAGCATGTATGAACCAGTCTCCATTTGGACATGATCTAGAACCTGCATTTGGACCTGTACCTGAAACTGTTATAAATGAATGAAAAGATGTTTGATGTGAAAATGTTTGAAATGAAGAAGGAGTTATGGCATGGCCAACATGCTTCTAATCTTTTTGGTTTATGAACCGAGTGTGTGCATGTGACAAATTCTTGACAATCTTCTCTTCAATTTCAACTTCCCTCTGAGCTTCCTCATCTGTAAGCAGCAGTTCTTCCTTTGAGTCTTTAGTCACGATGACGACATAACCGCGCCGTGTGTCCAGGACGTTGGCCACGACCACCTGATGGTTGTAGGTGTTCAAGGCGAAACGGGCTCGCTCCAAGAGGATGGACGGATCCGTCTCCAGCTTGAATGAAATGACGAAAGCTTTTGGGGCCCAGTCCTTCACCAGTGGTTTAAGGATTTTCGGGACCATTTTCATGCTTATCTAAAATATCACAATGTTTGGTTAGAGGAAACAATATAATAACGGGACACTTTTATTACTTTGATTCTATACCTGTAGAGGTCCATTGGATGATTGGATTTTGTGCTCTGGCATTTCAGAAGCTGGGATATAGAAGTCAGAAACCGCTGCAGCCAAATAAAACATGGCTTTGGAACCTGAAATATGAAAAAAAAATATTTATTTTAATTTTTAGTTAAAAAAAAACAACACATACCAGGTACTGGGTAAAAATCACAGATACTATACACATCAAAAAATTTACTTCATGCTCATGTCAAACATCAGAATGAAGACAACATCTCCGTACTTTCAGTATGGATGTTTGTACCAGATGGACTGGTTTAAATATTTCATAAAATTCTGATATCCTGTGGTTTTCACTCACAACAGCCTCTAGAGTTTAAACAGGATGTTACAAAACCATTAAGTGATCACATGATCAATGGTTCAGTGGGTGGAAATGCCTTCTTGATAAAAGACGTGAAAGAAAAATGGCTAGATTTTCAATCACTCGACTTCTGTAGTGAGCAAAAAAGCCTTTTATACACATGTCACTTTAAACCTTTAGGTAAATAGACTGCAATAGCAGAAGACCATGTTGGGTTCTACTCCTGTCAGCCAAGGACATGAATCGAAAGTTATCACTGGCATGTACTCACTCAAACTGGACAGTTGAAAACTAAATGGGAAAAACATGGTGTTTTTTCCAGCATTTTCCTGTCCAGCTTATATAAGCCATGATGGCCTCCGAATCTTGTTCTTGGCTGACGGGAGTAGGACCCAATGGAGTCTTCTGCTTGTGTAACCCATCTACCTCGAGGTTTGACATATAGTGCTCATGGAGAGGTTTTTCTGCTTTAAATAATTATATCGTTTCTGTCAGTCTGGTTATTCTCCTTGGATCTCTCGCATCAACAAGTTGTTTCAGCCTGCAGAGCCTCCACACACACAGGATTGTTTTTACAGTATGTTTCACAACATTCTGTGTAATCTCACGAGACTGTTGTGTGTGAAAATCCCATGAGAGGAGCAGTTTTTGTAAAATTTAGATCAGCCCATCTGGCACAACCAATCATCCCATAGTTTTTTTTACTTTTTTTTATTCTGATGTTTGATGTGAACATTAACCAACTCTCTTGACCAAGAAAGAGACTTTGGGTGCCATTTTTCTTAACATTTCAAGGCCCCTGGAATCATTTATACCTGCCTTCGCCTAATGGCACCCTTGCTCTGGACCTGTATTTGCATGATTTTATGCACTGTGCTGCCACTTGATTGGCTGATTGGGTAACTGCATGAACTACATGTGTACAGGTGCTCCTTTTAAGGTGAATGTCAGAAAACCTATACTGTATCTTAAAAACATTCAACATACACTACTGGAGTTAATTATCTTTTGAATAAAACCTTTAAATGCATAAAAGATGTACTACAATGCCTAGTAGAACTTAATTCCTAAGGATGTATATGGTGTGAACAATGGGTGGTGCATTCGATCATTTATCTTCTATACTGCTTATTGTGTACAGGGTTGCAGGGAGCCCGAAGCCTATTCCAGAAGACTTTGGGCACGAGGATGGGTAAAACCCTGGACGGGGTGCCAATCCATCACACATACACACTGGAACACCAGTTACCCTAATCTGCGTGTCTTTGAGTTTTAGGTTTAAGGTTTAGTGGTTTAGCACTATCGCCTTGCACCTGCAGGGTCCAGGATCGATACCCGCTTCGGAGTTTTTACATGTTCTTTCAGTGCTTGGTGGGTTTCCTCCAGGTAGTTCGGTTTTCTCAAACATTCCAAAAACATGCAGTTTGGGCTAACTGGCATTGCCCATAAGGAATGTTGACTCAAGGTCCTACCACGGTCGTAAACATGGAAATAAATACAATGGTCACTCTTGATCCCTGGTTGGAGTACAAAGGTTGCTAAGTGGGTGGATGCATTGCATGTCTTTGGAGTGTCGGAGAAAAACAATCAATCACAGGGAGAACATGCACACCTGAGGTAGGAATCAAACCCTTGACACTGAAGGGTGGGAGGCACGGTGCTAACGCACTAGTTGGGGCACTTTTAAAGGATAAATATTGTCTTTCATCTGCTTATGTTAACGGGTCACACAGAGGACCATCCAATCCGCACACACAGGTTTCACCCCGGATGATGCAACCCTCCAGTGCTCGGGACTCGTACTGCACCCGGATGGCTGGGGTTCGGGCTCAGGGTGGAATACGAACCCGGGTCTTCCGCATGGCAGGCGAGAACCCTGCCACCGAAGCCCTCTAGTTTGAGCGTAAACCCTCTTACCTATTGAACTGAGAGCTTGTGCTGCAGCTTTGAGCAGGTGCAGGTACTCGGACAAGGTGCTGAACTCCACTGGGAGAAGTAACCCTGCAGATTTCACTGCCTGGTACCGCTTCAGGACCTCGCTTATGTTTGCCAGCTTAGTTTGATCCACTGTGACCAGACTGCTGCTCGGGTCTAACGCCAGGCAGTCCATCAGGTTGACCCCGGTGTAGAGGCGTGTGTAGGGGTACAGAGAGCGGTGTCTGTGCAGGAAGATGACCGCATACCCCTGGGAGAGGAAGTACTCGGCTGAGGAGGCGCCGCGCCGGCCGCTGCTGAAGTTATCCAGGAAGCGCACCGTCCTCGACTCGAGGGGGACCTTCGTGCCTCCTGAGGTGATCAGCACCACCGTGCGGCCCGCGGCTCCGTGCTGCTCCGCAAACGCCGCCATCGCGCTCCTGATCTCCTCCACATGCGCAGGGACGGCGAACTCCTCGCTCAGGCATCCTGCTGCTGCTGCTGCGGGGTCACAGCTCGCCATAGTGTGTGTGTGTGTGTGTGTGTGTGTACACCTGCTGTGTGGAGAGAATCTGTCAAAATTATTTCTTTAACTACTAGACGTCACACGTAACAACCAGGCGCACCCGAGATTTTTCCCGCAAATGATATAAAGTATTGAACTGACTTTATATTAAATTGTCTTGCTTCGCGTCAACGCACAAACACAACGTTTAACTTCTGATTCAACGGTGACTTTTGTTTACACGGTGACTCGACTTCCGGGTTGGGCCACGCAGGCCTGTCCTGATTGGTTCACCGCATGAGGAGACGCACGCCTTCAAAATAAAAGTGCGAGGAATGACGCATGTGATTTTACATTCAGGACTAGACTAAACACACTACCAACCAATGCGTGTTGTATTTTTACAAGAATTTACACCAATTGTATTTTTACAAAACAAACGTGTACAAAATGTATTTGTGTATTTGTCTTTGCCACGTGCTCAAATCCAAAACTTTTTTTTTTTTTTTTAGTCTTTAGGAAAACCAGAGTAAGGAATTGAGGAATAGGGGGCAGTGTTGTTCCAGTAAAAAAGTTCCAAAATGTTCACACGCCTGTTGGAATCCAGCAGTCAGACACTGCTGCAGACAAACTGCATGTAATTCTATGCCATCGGCCTACTTCTCACACTGGCTTACTTTATTAGGAACACTCTAGTAATACTGGATCCATCCATGCATCCATCCATCCATCTAGGGACCTTTGTAAAAAACAAAACAAAACATTGATTCCCATTTTTACCTCACACATTACAGGCAACGCCAATTTGGTCTTGAGGGAGAACATGTAAACTCCATGTATACAAACCCCGAGGCGGGAACCAAACCCGGATCTTGGCGTTGCAAGTTGACATGGTTAACCACTAAGCCACCGTACTGCAGAATACTGTCAGAACCACACTTTTGCTCTCTGACCAATTCATGTCATTTATTCCACAAAACATTCCTTCGCAAAATGTTTGGCAATTTGGGAATTCCAGTTAGCTAATCTGCATGTCTTTGGGAAAAAAACGGAGTACCAGGGGGGAAACCCACCAAGCACAGGGAGAACATGCAAACTCTATGCACACAGACCCAGTGATGAGAATCGACCCCTCACCCATGAAGGTATATACATGCCAGGCAACAGGGCTAACCACTAAGCCAGCATGCCACAGAATACTGGCTCAGGACCACAATTCACAGTTTATGTCCACAAAACATTCCTTAAAAAAAATTTGGTCCACATGTATGCCTGTAGGCCGCATGGTGGTGTAGTGTTTAGCAGCATGGCCTCAAGCCTCCAGGGTTGTGGGTATGATTACCACTTTGGGTCTTTCTGTCTGTGTGTGGAGTTAAAATTTTATTAGTCACATACAGTATGATATGCAGAGAAATGCTTATATGACTGGGCAGTGGTGGCTCAGAGGGCTAAGGCGCTGAGTTACTGATCGGAAGATCGGCGGTTCGATCCCTAGCTCCACCAGGTTGTCACTGTTGGGCCCTTGAGTAAGGCCCTTAACCCTATCTGCTCCAGGGGCGCGGTATCATGGCTGAGCCTGCCCTCTAACCACAGTTACGCTGGGATATGCCAAGAAGGAATTTCACTGTGCTGTAATGTATATGTGACCAATAAAGGCTTAACTTTAAAAAAAAGAAATATATGATGGACTAGAAAGTTCGAAAGGATCTAGTGCAATTGGGAAAATTTAACTTTTAAAATATAAAAATTTGGGATAAGTGTAGACATCTACAATTTACAGATTTACAAAGTTACATTAAACATGTACATGTATAATGTATAAATTACACAGGATGTCCAGAATGTGCAATATAAAAGGGTATAAAAGGTTAAAGATATGGCGTGTGGGTGTGACAGCCGCAATATGGGTGGAACATGGGGTATGGAATGAAGTGATGTATGTGTTATTGTGTGTCAGCAACAGTGTTATTGTCCGTGTTTTAAAGTGCAAGTTAGTCCTTGTTTTATGTAAACGAGAATAACATATGTGCAACAGAGTTTCCATGTTCACCTTGTGCTTGGTGGATTTCCTCATGTTAATCCAGTTTCCTCTCACCGTCCAAAGACATGCAGTTCAGAGACATAGGGGGCGTTTTCAAATTGCCCGTAGTGTATGATTGCGTGTGTGCCTGTGTAGGGTGTATCCTGCCTTGCGCCCCAAATCTCCTGGGATAGACTCCAAACCCCCATGACTCCCATACAGGATAAGTGGTATATAGAATGAGTGAGTGCTGCACATTTTGTGACTTTAGGAACTTAAGATCCATTAGACCAGGAAACATTTATTTCCTGTGTGCCCTTAAGCAGTGGCCAGTCTAAATGTGACCTCAGATTTCTTTTCTTGGCTGTGAAGAGTGAAATCTGATATGGCCTTTTGCTGTTGTAGCCTATCTACCTTAAGGTTCAGTCTTTTCTTGTTCAGTTGTTTTTTTGCTCACCACGGTGTTAAAGAGTAGTTATTTAAGACACTGCATCCTTCCTGTCACTTCAAAATAATCCAGTCATTTTTCCTCTGACCTTTTTCATCAACAAGATAGACATAAGACTGCTGTTAACACAATGCTTTTTTTGGTACCAGTCTGTGTAAACCCTCAAGACAGTTGTGTATGAAAATGCCAGGAGATAAGCAATTTCTGATTTCTTTGTGCTGCTACACAATTACATAAGCATGTGTACAAGTGTTCCTATTAAAGTGGCATGATTGCATAGAATTTTATACACATACTGTATATATATATAGGTGCCACTGTGGTCTAGTGATTATCACTGTTGCCTAGCTTCTCCAAAGTTGGGGGCTAGACTGTCACCTCCAATCTGTGTGTGTGTGTGTGTGTGTGTGTGTGTGTGTGTGTGTGTGTGTGTGTTTGTGTGTGTGTTCTTTCTGTGCTTTCATGGCTTTCCTCCAGGTACTGCGGTTCAAAGACATGTGTTGGATGACTGGCATTTCCAAATTGTTCGTGGTGTGTGATTGGATGTGTGATTGTGTGTGGGAGTGTAGATTGCAAGAGGTTGGAGTCCTCAGAAATGTTTCTTCCCCCTAGAAAAATGGCTGCTGGAATGTAGACATAGGTCACTACAGCCAACCATCAATCAATGACGACAGTAAAAAAAAAAAAAAAAGGCTTGGCTGACAGGAGTGATACCTGTTGTGGTCTTTTGCTGTCATAGACCACATCAACAACACCAATAATAATAATGCACATTATTGTTGTTGCTTAATTATGTAATGGCATGTGTTATTTCATAGTTAAAAAAAAATCAAATACTGTTAAAAAATGTAGAAAATAAATTTCAAAACTTCTGTCCAAACTTTTCACTGGTACTGTACCTGAATTGTGCGTTTGATTTAGATGATAAACCGCAAATGCCTTATCAAATTACCTGAATTCCAAATGCATATGAAAATAAAGCAGACCTATATGTATTTTTTTTAATATAGAGTATTTTATTGTCGACCTTTCCACAGATAGAACACATTAGGAGCTGTGTCGTGACAAAAAAAATCTCACTGGATATTATACTTTGAATTATTAATTAATTTATCATTTATACTGCGTATCCTGTACAGAATCTCAGGAAACCTAGAGCTTATCCCAGGAGACTTTGGGTACAAAGTGGGATACAGACGTATCCCACCCAATTCACCACAGGGCACACATACACTCCTGGCAATTTCCCACCAATCAGATGAAGAATATGCAAACTTCATGCACACAGACCCGAGGCTGGAATCAAACCCCCAACCCTGAAGGTGCGGGGTCACAGTGCTAACCACTACACCATCTTTGCAGTCACTCAGTCAGCCAGTTTGAATCACTCACTCACTCACTATGGGTAAACAGGGTTGCAGGTGGAGCTGGATCCTATTCCAGTGGATTTAGGCCATGAGTCGGGGTACAACCTGGATGGGGTGCCAATCCTTTGCCGGGCACACACATATACATACCCTAAAATGCTCATTCACACACTATGGGCAACTTGGGAACACCCATTAACCTAATCTGAATGTCTTTGGACTGTGGGAGGAAACTGGAGTACCTGGAGGAAACCCACCAAGCACAGGGAGAGCATGCATGCAGACTCAAGGCAGGAATCTAACCCTTGGCTTTGGAAGTGCGAGTGTTAACCACTATGGCACCATGCCACCCAGTTTAAATTACTCACTTATGCATGGCCTATGCCACTTTATCCTGTTTACAGGCTCACAAGGGGCCTGGAGTCTATCCCAGGAGACTTAGGATATGAGGCGGGTTAGACCCTGGATGGTGTGCCAATCCATTGCAGGGTACACACACATACACACTTATAGACTACGGGCAATTTGGGAACGGCAATTAGCCTAATCAGAATGTCTTGGGACTGCGGGAGCATGGGGAGAACATGCAAACTTCACAAACACAGACCCGTGGCGAGAATCGAACCCTCGATTGTGCAAGGCGACAGTGCTGACCACTATGCCATCCAGTTTGAATTAAATTCACCTATCCAGTAAAAATCAAAAACAGCTATATGAATCATATAATAAATGTCTCTTTGATAATAGTGGGCTGTGATACATACCAGAGGTCTAATGCACACAGATCAATGCAGTTTATATACTATAACGCAAAAAAAAAGTCAAATGGAAAATACCTTGCCATCCTTTATTGAGCATTACAGTATTTCTGCTCAGGTCGTTATTTAAGTCGTTTTTTTACGCTTAGTCAGTGTGGAACTAACTTCCTGGCGGAGTGCTACACTCCTCAGTCGTGCGCTCTGCGGCTCGGAAAGTAGTGCGAGATTTCTCTGTGTGTGTGTGTGAGAGGGAGAGCGCGCGCGCGAGAGAGAGAGCGAGCGCGGAGCAAGCGCGAAGTGCCCGGATGTTAGCTGTCCAGAGAAAGACGAACGGGAAAAGACACGGGAGAGGCGGAGAGGGGAGACACGGACAAACCGGCAGAGGGACAGGCAGTCTGTAAACCTGCGATAACCTTACACAACCCAGACACTTTCCTTTTTTAACCAAGAGAGAGGACGGTTTATCTTTTTTTTGGCTGAAAAGGAAGGGGAGGGGACGGTTAACTTTGCCTAACCTGGACTGCTTTTGCTCAACAGGACAACCGCCTGTGAAATCAAACCCGGGTAAGTGCGAGCTAGCTAGCGTGTTAGCTACCGCGGGTTCAAGTTGAAGTGAGGCCCGTGAAATGGACGACTTTGACTTGGGGGCGTGTTACAGCGAGGCTGTGGGGATTCACTGAGCACACACACACACACACACACACACATACAGGCCTGCTCTCTCCTCACACGCGTCATGGTGTGGATTAGGGGCAGACAGACAGACAGCTGCGCAGAAAGAACTTGGGTAGGGAACTAGCTAGTTAGCAAAGAACCAGATGCCACTAACTAGCGCGCGCTAAAGCTAAAGTCCAGGCTGCTAACTTTCCTAAGGTGAAAAGAGAGAAAGAGAGCGCGAGCTGTTGACTAGTCACCCCCCAAACTTGTGCTCTCTTGCTAAGCTGTCAAGTGTGCCATCTTGTGAATGTAGCAGAAATGTTATATCCGGTCGCACAGCAGAGTGTGGCAGTCGTTAGGCACAAGGTTATCAGTAACTATTTTGGTGAACGTTATAACCTTTCCTAGCTGCAGCAGTATTAACTCTGTCACGAAGCAGTGGCCTGACTTCACTTAGTAAATGATGATGATGATGGCGTACTAACCTAGCCACATGGCTAACCATGCATGACCTCCTCGATCCTACATGTTTCCCAAACCCACACTAGTCATGCTGTAATGTAATGTAGTGACATGTCTTGTCACATTGCTGTGTTTTTATGTGCTGATTTTTGGTGCTTCAAACCATCTCAGCCATTAAGCATCTGTTGAATGCTTGCTTATTTTTTTTTTTATCTAACTTTTTCCTTTTTATTTTTTCATTATAATCCACGCTTCACTGAGTCATCTCCATCATTTCTACTGTTTCTCCTCACTTGCGTATCTGTAGATGTGTGTAAATGCATTATTGTTATTATTATTATCATTATTATTATTATTAGGGTTATAATCTGCTGTAAAATGCCCGCCATCTGTCAGTGAAGGGATTTCCCCAAACTTGTGTAGGGAAAATACTCACACTACCGTGAAGATGATATGAACCAGTAAAGGGAGCTCGCTATCTGTAAAAAAAAAAAAAAAAAAAAGAACCTTCTTTTAGTACAGTTTTATTTCATTACTGTAATCCAGCTGTTTATCTATCTGCCAGGGATCGATTTAAAACAAACAAACAAATGTAATCGGTCAGGTTCCATCGACGAGACATGATGCCGAGATGTCCAAGTTGACATTGTTTGTTTGAGGCATATTTAATTTTTGTTCAAGCAGACGGCTATAAGAAATTGTGATTCACTGTATTAAACATAGGTTGTGATTTCCACCCCAAAAAAAAAAAAAAACCTCCGCTGTGAGAACCGCTTGTGTAATGAACTATAGTAGTATTTCTTTTTAATTGTCCAGAAACTACACGTCACACAAATTATAAAAAAACAACAACTAACTAATATGTTACTAGTGATGTGTGTTGAAGAAGCTGCTGTCATTTGTTATTTGTACTGATCCACTGATATGGATGGTTAATTGTAGTTAACAGCGCTGTTTGGATGTCAAAGAGCATGCTAGGCAATTGGATATACATTGCACCATAACATAATAATAACAAATATTTTTCTTTTTAAATACCCTGTTTGATTATAATCTGAATTACTGTGCTTGTAATATTAATATAATTAATAAGATGATGAGATGAGATGAGCAGTCATGAGCGAGAATGCCTAAAAATTTCAGACCTGTTTGTCACTCAGGTTGTAGATGCACTGAAAACAGAAAATGATTGAACCATGGTGTACTTGTCTAAACATGCCTGGTAGTTTGTAGATTGAAATAGCTGTCTTCTATTGGGATAAGGGTGCATTAGTAGATGAGTATAAGGTGTTCACACCCTCTCTACTAACACCTGGCTTTAGCATGCATCTTGGGCGATCGGACCACAAGCGCACGGCCATGGAGCGTTGGATTTTGCGAATGTGTCTCCGCTGGCCTGTTGAAGAAATCTGTGTTGTACGTCATCTTTGCCGGAGAAAAGTCCACATTTTATGTCAGCTTTTAAGCTGCTTTTATGGTTAGGCACATATGTTACACGAACCATATCTCGTACCGCTACAGGCTGTTATAAAAGTTTAATTGTGTGCTGTCTGTATTGATCGTCAGGTAGAATTGTCCCACAAATCATATCTTATACCTGTACAAACTGTTTTAAGCATTTTACAGTAATTGTGTGGCTTGCTAACAAAATGCTTTAAGAACGAGAGACTAGACAGCTAATGAAATTTGCTTTCTTCTCTGCTGTTGCACTGGCAGTGTCTTTTTTTTTTTTTTTTTTGCTTTTCTTTTTTTTTCTTCATTAGCTTAGTGGCAGAGAGTGCTACCTTTCAGCAGAATTTCCTCACAGTCTCACAATGATGTGGTCTTTCTATATGCGTCCCAGACCACCTCCAAATTTGGGGCAAGAGATCACAGTACATTTTTGAGACATATCTGATCGGAGTTGCGTCTGTAGATGGCAATGATCGCTGATGATCTGATCATCTGTGCTGCTTTGCTGTGAGCTGGGCTGCTAAGGCTGCGTTCATTCTATGGACTCGGCTATGGCTGCAAGTACATTTGACCCCGAAGTGGGGTACATTTGAACGGCGTGAACACTCTTTCATATTTTGAATCAGATGTGAAAGCAAATACCTTAGAAGTGAAAGCATGTTCAGAATGTTATGTCACCAACTGTCTCTTGTCTACTCAGAATGCGTCTATGCATGCAGAATGCTTCAGTCTTATTCTCTGAACTGCACAGCCATAGCTGATAATAGAGAGGCTGTAGAGAGGGCTGTTTTTGACATTGTGTGCAAAATAGCAATAATAGTAGGCATAGGGCGAAGGTCGACTCCGTTTTACTCTTCTATGTCGTTGGATCAGAGAACGACCAGATGCACACTGCCACCTACTGTGCGCACTACAAGCGTTTTTGGGTATGGAACAACACTAATAATGTGAAAGCTGACCAATGGGGGGAGTTTCGACAAGAGGAGCAGTCGTACTTGGGCATGGTACTTGATGTGAGAACAGCCCAGGTTACTCAAGCAGTTTACTCATTTTGGTATTGGCATCGATGAGAACTGGAAAGTATGAAATAAAGAAAGGCGTTTATGCATCCTCATGACCAAAGCATGTGTCAGTGAATTAAATTAATATACTTTTTGTTTCTGTCATATTAAGAAATAATGTGGTATTTCTGGCATATAAAAGGGTGTTTAAGCTAAATGAGACCTATAGCGATAAAGAAGTAGTGCTCCTTGAGCATCATCCAGTTGAGCCTGGTCTATAGCTATACTGTTAAATGGTTCAGAGTGGGAGCTTTAAGGCATAAGGTAATCATTACATGTCAGGATGTGAGGCGGGCTTTGTTGCAGCATCGCGTACAGTCTGATTTCCCTTATGCCCAAAGGGTTCACAGTGGGTATCCTGCCTCTTAGCCTAAACATACCACGAAACTGCTGGCATTTTGCATTCCTCCCACTCCATCTTCACTAAACGATGCCATAGGCTAGACACCAGATGGAATGGTTTCATATAGCTAGATTTGTCTATTGCTTCTTCCCTTGATGCTTCGTCATCGTGTTTTTGGCGAGCTGTGCATATTGTTTTTAATGAGTTTTTATTTATTTATTTATTTTTTACTTTATGCAGTGGTCTATGGTTTCAGCACAAATTTGCACCCCAAAACTTCTTAACATTTTATTTTAATAAGTTGAATATTAAAATTATTCAACTTATTAAAATATATTTTTTTAATCATTAAAATTATTCAACTTATTAAAATAAAATGTTAAAAAGTTTGTTTACAAACAAAACAAAACAAAAAAAAGGTTTCTTTACAAAAGTTTTCTTTACAAAAAAGAAAAACAATCTCTGAGAAATTAGACGTATGGAAAAGTGTATGGAGGGAGACGAAGATATCTACTTTTACATTTGTTTAATTTCTCCAAGATTTTTTTTTTTGTAAAAAAAAAATCATTAGGCCTATACTCCCTTGGGTAGTATTTTATAGATATGTATATATAGATATGTGTGTGTGTGTGTGTACAGTCAGCCCAAAAATGTATACACATTTGAAGAAAAGAAAAACTTAAATATTTAAAAACTTCTAATATCAAAATAATATAAAATATAAAATATAAAATAAAAAAAAATAATATAAAAAATCGATATCATGTTTAATTATTATAATAGACACAAGTATGTATGCGTTTTTTTTTTAATGGTCTGTATATAGAGAGAATCTCGTTTTTATTGTCAGTTATTTGAATGGCTGTCTGTAAGAGAGATTTATGAGACCCCTGTTGGTAAATGGCTTTTAGTCTAGCTGAAAATACTGCTCTTTCTCTCTCCTTCAATGTCACCCGTCAGGTCTCCACACGAGTGTGGTTTTGAAGCGATAGTAATCTTACCATATACAGATTTCTGTGGTTTGTTTGAGCTTTGTTTGTAATTCATACTGTAAAAAATATGTTTGACATTAACTAATTGGTCATGCTTGCTTTTTAATATAAATAGAGAGTTTTGTGTTTTACATTACTGGGTTGTCATTTACAAAGTAAGACTTGGATGATTTATTAGCCCAGTCAATGTTTTCATGATTGAGAATTTTACCAGATTGGCAGTTATGGTTTTTAAATAAAATAAGACGTGATACACAATTTGGAGTTTCACTGTATGGGGCCAACCGCATATTTATCATACCAAATGCAAGTGTTTGTGCTCAAACCTTTTCAACCAAAGCTTATTGAAAAAAAAAAAAAAAAAAAGGAAACTTAAAATGCAGATTTAAGAATTTAAACATTCTACTTTGTCATTAGTAGCATGGCTGACCTCGTTATAGCAGGGTCTAATGTATGTTTAATGTGATCCTATATTAAAATTGACTAGGTAAACTAGTACTGCACAATTAATCACAAAATAAATCACAATAAAATTGCAGTGTTGACCTGTGCAATTATTTAATTACAAAAGACTACAAAGGTTTTTTTTTCCAGTAAATTTTATTTTTCGAGGATTCCGAGTTGATAAAGAAATATTGGCAAACATTCTGTTAGAGATAATTCGTCAAATTATTTGCTTTTAGCCTACATTTGGTGGTTTAAATAGTTAAATATCACAATCGCAATATGTCAAAAATAATCACATATATATTGATATATAACTTTTTTTTAGTCAAATCATGCTCCGTTAATATAAACATAATGAAATGAGGAGACGTCATTATAGAGCCCGGTGTTTGGTTGCATTTCAGATGGTTCTTTAGGCCGCATGACTTTAAATGAGACACATTCTTTGTGTATGCTTAATGGAGGATCTTAGGTTGATTTCCGCTCATCATTCTTTGACATAGTAATTTTTAAGTATTGTCTTGTATATGTATCAATACATTACAGTTTCACAGTGTGGTAGTGTTGTAACAGTTTCCTATTGCTAGTTCTTGAGAGAAGAGGATTTTAAATGCAGTTGCTTTAAGTTGTTCGGGTGTTGCCTTCTGCACCCCCTCCTCAACCTTACATTTCCTTCCCGTCACCACGCGGACATACGTGTCCCTCACTGCGCTATTGGGGAAGTCCCTCAGCTCCATAACTAACCTTGTCTTCTTCAGGCTTTAACCTAGGATTATGAATTTCAGGGGGGGTAGCTGTAAGGTGCTCAGTTCAATAAATATGCCTACTGTGGAGAAGCACCCAGGGAACCCCAGGGATTTGCAGATGAAAAAGTTGGCTTTATTTAGCATCCATCCTGTTCACGGCTAAATTCTGAGCAAAAGTAACAGTTATTTTTTATATTAAAAAAATTAATACTTGCTTCATAGTGTGCCATGAGCATAAAGTTTCCTTTTAGAAATGGTAAGAAAGCAGCAGTTTCCAGCTCTTGATGGAAACTTTCTAATAACCTGTTTGGCACTAGACCTGCTGTACCTTTATTTGTGCTTGGTTAGCTGCCGGGTCATCAGCTTGGGGAAACATGCCCTGGTAGCAGGGCACTTCTTAGGGATGTCTTCCTGTCACTCCTTGCAGGTAACCTTCTTCAGGGGCTGCTGCAGTGTAGTGTTAGCAATTTCCCTGGGAGAATGGAGCTGTCTGACAAGGTGGATATTTGTTGGCTTTCTACTTTCTTTGTTTGCCTCCAGGCTTTCTTTGGTTCACCGCCAGCCTCCTGAGCACTTGGTCTTGCCGGCAACCTGACAGAATGTGTTAGAGGGAGGAGTTGGTGGTCTCGTCAAGGTTACAGTCCAGCTCTGTTCTGAGCCACTGATGTAGGTTGTAAGGAGAGAGTAGGGTGTTGCCCAGATGATCAGAGAGCCAAATCAAGCCTGTGGTAGTTTTCAGATATTTGCCCAGTTGACCACTTGACTCATTACTCTTTCCCACATTAAGTGCTCCTGCTGCAAAGATAATAGCTATTTATTAAAAAAATATATATATTTCAAAATGTTAAAAGTGTACCATGAGCATGAAGTGTCCTTTCTGTGATACTTGTGGGATCGAAAAATCAGTTTTGCAAGGAAATTCATTTAACATGTCAACATCCTTATTTATTTAGTGCTTTTAACAATGATTATTGTTGCAGAGCAGCTTTACAGAATCAAAAAATTATGGAAATGAGTTTAAAAAGTTTGGGGAAATATGTATAAATCAGTTTGTCCCTGATGAGTGCGCCGACGGCGACAGTAGCAAGGGAAAACTCTCTGAGATGGAAATGGGAAGAAACCTTATGACTTAACAGAGAACCCATCCTCATTCGTGTGATAACGAACAGCAGGAATTGATCTGCCGTCACACTGAGTATTAGGCAGCAAAGATGTTTAAGGTAATATGAAGTCCACTTTCACTGGTAGAGGCTCAGGTGCTGAACTGTTTGTGGAAATTTCAATCTTGAACTTTTGAGAGACTGCAGTCACAAGTCTGCATCAGCCGAGACCAAGACCATCTTCAAGGTCAAGTGGAACTGTCCCCAGTAACCACAGGAATCCCAGAGACACCACACCGGGTCAGCCTCTGCAGCGAGCCAGGGGCCTCCAGTATGACAAGCACTATAGTACTCTTTGTTCAAGAGTCCCCTTCTTTACCCAAGACAAATCTATTCAAAAAAGACTTGGCTAAACAAATAAGTTTTCAGCCAAGAGGTAAAAACTAAGCCGGTGTCTGAATTAACTGAAAGAATATTCCTTAGCTTTGGGGCTTATTAAGAAAAAGTTCTAACCCCTGCTGT
The DNA here is from genome assembly GCF_024256425.1 of Clarias gariepinus. NCBI lineage: Eukaryota > Metazoa > Chordata > Actinopteri > Siluriformes > Clariidae > Clarias > Clarias gariepinus. The sequence continues at coordinate 15,775,672 of NC_071122.1, forward strand.
AGTTTTCAATAATACGAGGTACTGACAAGGAGCCTGCATTCTTTAACTAAAGTAGGTGTGGAGGATCATAAAACACTAGCAGTTTCCTCAGGTACTGTGGTGCGAGACCATTTAGTGCTTTATATGTCAAAAGAAGTATTTTAACATCAATGGTGTGATGTGCTCATATCACCAAGACAGGATTGAGCATAATAATGTTATTTAGCATCCAGTCTCTAGTGTCTTTCACTCATTTTCCAAATTTATTAAGCTTATGTCTTTCATCTGGCTTTGCTGAGACATATAACTGTGTGTCATCAGCATAACAGTGGAAATTAATACCATTCTTACGAATTATGTTCCCCAGAGGAAACATGAAGTAAGAAATAGCAGTGGGCCTAAAACCTAACCCTGTGGAACACCAAAATTCACTTACAGTATAGGTAGAAGAGTCATCATCTGAAAATTGATGATGAGTCGAATAAGACCTGGGCCGCAAGAGGGCTGTTCCATTAATTATTAAACTTTCTAATCTATCAAGGAGATAATACTATGATTAGTGGTGGTGAAAGCTGCACCGAGGTCAAGTAACACAAGCAAAGGGACTCATCCCTGATCAGAGGCCAGTTGGTCATCATTTACCACTTTAACCAGTGCTGTCTCTGTGCTATTGATGAGGCCTAAATGCTGACTGATACGTTTCATGAATGTTATCCCTATGTAGATATGAGCATAGCTTCTGTGCTACAACCTTTTACAGGGTCTTGGAGGTTTCCAGATAAATTGGAGATTTGATATTGGTCTATACAGATGACACATGTCAAGTCCAGGTTTCTTAATTAATGCTTGAGTAGTTACTATTCAACTAGCTAGTTTAAGTTTAAACTAGCTAGTTGAATAGTTCTAGGAATTTAGACACTGCTCAATGAAGGTAACTATTTTTTAAAAGCTGTTTCGTTATTTTTTTGCTTTTGTATGTAAGAGAAAACCTGTAGATTGGGATTATTTTCCTTGTCTCCTGTAAGAGTGGAGATAGATATTGATCTAGTAGCACTAAGCTTTTAAAAATAATAATAATAATAAAAATATATATATATTTATATATAGTTCAAGATGCTATCCTCCCATGCTATTTAAAATACTATTAACTTAGTTTGATGCTATTTACGTTCTAGTTCCCGAGCCGTCTGTTTTAAGGTGCATGTGATTATTATACCAGGGAGAAAGTGTTTGTTTATCTTAAATTTTTTTTCTCTCTAATTATTTTTCTTTTAACTGGAGCTACATTATCTACAGTAAAATGTTATGTCATGTATAAACAGCCAGACGGGGATCTAATCATGACTGATGACTTTGGGAGATTAATAATGATAAAGCTCTGTGTGATAGTTGATGTGGTAGCGCGGCACTGTATGTACTTTATTACCAAGACAGACTTTACATAAGATGAGATAACTTCCGACTGTTGAAACGTCACAAATTTTAAAAAAAAAAATTTTATCTGAAGTTTAGTATTAAATCTAAAGTATGACCAGCTTTATAAATGCGTCCTGCTAAGCTCTGATTTATTAGAGTGCAGAATGGAAATAGATGCTGTTCTCAGAGGGTCTTCTGGATTTTCAAAATGATTATTAAAGACAACCAGATTTGACCACAAACTCGTAAAGAAATTTGGACTACGACCCTGGGTGTCTGTAAATTAATAATAATTAGCAGAATCGCACGCTCATTATTTGTAGCTATGTTTGTTATGTTGCTATAGAGAACTTTGAAAGCATTGAATTTGTGTTCATGCTTTTGTATGATGGTCAGATTATCTTTATAAATGACTGACTCCTCCTCCTCTATCAGTTAGCTGAGGCTGATGCATGTAGCTCTAAGAGGCCTAGCTTAATTTAATGCTACACACTCATTTGATTTCTGTTAAATAAAGTACATCAAACTCCTAATCAGCGATGGTTTCATTACCAATAAGCTCTCTCCGCCTGCGGCACGCAGACGTTACACTACAGGAATAACGCTGCTCCCGTGCTCACTAACCCTCTTTAAAGTCAGGATGCGCTCCTTTTAATGCTACAATCTTCTCAATCAGCGTGTTACCTGATAAACACCCTATCACAAATGGTTACTACTAACGACGGAGGAAGAATGACTAAACTTCCTGCACTCCACACACTGAATGAGCTCAATGTTAGCACCGTAATGAGTATTTAACCTACCGTAGTCAGGGTTTTGTTGCTAATAGTTACTTCAGGTGTATCCGGCATGTAGTTGATGTAGGTCTTGACTGAGGCTGTACTCCAAATGCTGGAAACCGCTAAGGTGCTAAAACAAGTTTGTCTTACATCTCCCTCATTCTCTCTCTCTTTTTCTCATTCTCTCTTTGCATTTAAGTAAAACTCTGACATTCTATTGAACCATTTTTTTTACGTTGCCTATCAATGATATTTTAACACTTAGGTTTAACTCATTCATTCAGTTCATTTAGTCACCTGACTGTTTGTTGATAGTATTATCTATCCAGTAGCCCAAGACAAATCTGTTCATTCCTTTTTAGCCCAGGTGGGGTTTCGGTTAATCTTAAAATCCCTTCTGACATGCTTTCTTTTTTCTTTCTTTTGTAGACTCATAGTGTGGGAGGTCACATGGTAGCGTCTCTGTGGTCATTAGTCACAACAGGTAAAAGGGATTAGCGCTGCTATAGTGAGTGCACAGGCAGTAGAATCGATGATGAAATATTTTTGGCATGATATTAAATTCCTCTAGAAATAAGGCAGTGCCAAAAAAAAAGTACTCGTCTGTGCACTGTAAGTAAAAAAGCTAGCTTCACACGTGAGTTCTAACCCCCTTTTAGTCACTTCTACTCTAAGCAATGAAAAGTCCCACTGTTGTTCGTTCTGCTTTACTATCAAGAATGTTCACGGAATGAATATATATATATTTATTTCTAGTGTGCTTTCATTTTCTTACCAACTAGATAGATAGATAGATAGATAGATAGAAAGATATATATATATATATATATATATATATATATATATATATATATATATATATTTTTTTTTTTAATATGCTGCCTTTTTTTTCTTGTTCGCCCACCAGTAACTTCACGGTTATTGCGTTTATGCCCACTGAGTATCTCACACACACACACACACACACACACACACACACACACACACACACACAGAATGACTGACAGGCGTACAGTGATGCATCCCTGTGCTGCTGGTTAACATGTAGGGCTGGGGGAGAAATCAATTTTGTTACAAAACACTGACCCTGGCCATGGCAATCTAAAAAGGATCAGCTTGATAGAAAATCTATACTTTAATAATATATATATATATAATATATATTACAACAGCTTTGACATAATAAAGATGGTCCTTTCACCACTGGGCTAATACCGGGCTAACAATAAAAACTTGTCAGCAGTCTCTAAGTGAAGTTATCTCTGTGTGAACTTATCTCTGTTACCTTATACTGTGTGGCACATCACTAATAACAGCTTAAATACAAATTGTGAGCGGTTTGCTTGTTTTTAAGCAAAAAGTGGAAAAAAACAACAACAGAATGACAGATTGTATTACAATATAGCTTCAGTAAAAAAAAAAAAACTTGACATCTTGTGGAGATTTTAAACTGGCAGGTTTTTGCTTTTCACTATTATTAAGGCCTTGGACAGTCAAAGAGACATGACCATTATTTATTTAGTAATTTATTTATTACTAAGTAGGGTTGTGGGAGCTTCCAGTCTCAAGGCAAGTTATGTACAGTATTTGTATACTCTGACGGCTAACTTACTGTTACTGTTGAATGTTTTTTTTGTTTTTTTTTTAAACAACATTAAATCCACCTTATAATAACAAAATAAAATGAAAATATTAATGATCATTAGGATTGTTTTATTAATTTTTTTAAAGTATATTAGCAATTTCATACATTAATTTTTCCTATCAGCTTGTGAGTTTTTAAATATTTGATTCATGCCATGACTTGGGCCATTCCAGATGTAGCTAGGTATTTTTACAAACATAGACTTAAAATTATTATGTTTTTTTTTTACATTTTTTTTAATTCTGTTCACCAGACCTACATGTGGAAAAAAAAAACTCCACAAGAAAACACAGAACGCCCTGTTAAGTGCTGTTGGAGGCATCCCCAATTAAGTTTAAGTTTAATATGTAGCAGCAGTGAGCTTCAGGGTACATTTGGCCACCTTAGTTCGATACCTGTGCGTGTATGTGCATGCATGTAAAAAGTACCGTAAGCAATGTTAACACAGTCACTAGTTTACGTAAGTCCGCCATTGAACAAAATATCCTCGTAAACAAAGCTGATGTTGAACCAATTCAAGGCGACACAACTGGCCCAAAAAATCTTTGCAAAATCTTAGCTTCGAGTTCATGAAAGCTCCGTTTTCAATTACCTTAAATTGCGTTTACACAAAACGGAGAAAAGTTTCCTGTTTTCAAAAAATACCCATGTACGTGTGGACATGGCCTGAGAAATCCTATATTTTAAGACCAGGGAACCATATTTTTTATCTTGCAACAGCTCTACTATAGAGCATTTATTGACTTATCAGGAACGTCAAAAGAAGTTATTAAATTGTATAGCATGACAAATGTTTGAGTGGGAACTTTTTCTGCCTTAAGTCGCAGCTTCCTGCAACTTAGTGAGAGAGTGGAGTAGCTCGCTCTTCATTAGCAATGCTGTGCATCACTGGAATACAGATAAGCTATGAAGATATTCATCTCTCGGAAATGGTTTTCTGGTTCCAGTCCGAATCGTGTTTTTGTGATCTTATTGTGAGCCCTCTTTGTGTATTCAATCCTCTGTGTCAAAGATCACAGGCGATAATCGCACTGATGTGGATTTCATTTAATCTCGGAGTATTTACTGTAACTGCAGTTCTTTTGCTTCTGTAGCTGCAGAAACTGTCTCTTTTTTTCTTTGCATTTTATTTTGCAACTATTCATAAATGGCGGTTTAAATTATTGTTTTTGTAATGATTAAAAATAAATTTTTCCCAAGGTGATGTAAGTGAAACCAAACCGGCGAGGTTTCTTCAGGCGAATTCCCTCAAGCCTTCAGGCAGCTTTTATTATTAATGATATTCAGAAGCCAAAATTTTTAGTTTTGCTCAGCTGGGTGCTTTAATCTATTTTTGCTGTAAATTAATGAATTTTTAAAGAGCCCCTCGCCAGATATTGATGAATGTTGGAATGCAGCATCGGTTTAGAGAATTTCACTGTTCTCCCCTCGGGAAGGGAGTACGCATCCACTGAAGCACTATACTTTCATTTTTTATTAATGCTGAAATACATTGCCATAACTCCATCAGTTTTTCAGTATACTTAAAACTTTGTCTGATTTTGGACTGTACCAGAACTTCTCATAATTTATCTTGCCCTGGTGTTAATAATGAACTTTTTTCCCCACTCCATCACTGATTTTTTGGTTGTACAGCTTCACTAATCCATTGTGTTAAGGGTTGCTGCTCCATACATAAAGTGAGATCAATAAGTACGTGATTTTGCAAGTTCTCTTACTTAGAAATTAGGGAGGGGTCTACCATTTTCAGCATAGGTGCATTTACATTTACATTTGGGCATTTGGCAGACGCTCTTATCCAGAGCGACTTACATTTTTATCTCATTATACATCTGAGCAGTTGAGGGTTAAGGGCCTTGCTCAAGGGCCCAACAGTGGCAACTTGGTGGTTGTGGGGTTTGAACCTGGGATCTTACGAACCGTAGTCCAATGCCTTAACCACTGAGCTACCCCTGGACCCTGCATTTCCACTGTGAGAGACAGAATCGGAATGCACCTATGCTGAAAATTGTAGACCCCTCCACGATTTCTAAGTAAGAGATGTACTGTACACTCATGTTGGTAATTCTGGTCTAATGTGAACAGCTAACTTAAAATATATATATATATATATATATATATATATATATATATATAGCGTGGAGATTATGGCATGCAAGTATACAGAGATTGTTATTATAAATTGCTTTGTTTTATCCAATTTTATAGCTGATAATTAAAGTGGCTTGCTTTAGATCAGGTAATTGTGGAGGCCAGGTCATCTGATGCAGCTCTCCATCTTGGACTAATAGCTCTTACATTACCTAGAGGTGTGTTTGGGGTCATTGTAATGTTGAAAAACCAGATGGGATGGTTGAGCACATGTTGGTTAACAGTGTCACCAGCAAAGCCACCATCATACCTTCTTCTCCATGCTTCACAGTGTGAACCAAACATCCAGGAACCGTTTGTTTACCATCTCTACGTCTAACCAGAGACATGGTGTTTAGAACCAAAACTCAGTAATTCGAATTTCAGACTCATCGGACCAAAGGACAGTTTTCCACTGATCTAACGTCCGTTCCCTGTGTGTTTCTTGGCCTGCGCTTGTTATTCTTTGGTTTCTTTGCCACAATTTGACCATGAAGGCGTGACTCACGACGTCTTCTACAGTGGATTTTGAAATGTGTTTAAGCTGTTTGAACTCTGAGAAGCATTAACATGTGCTCTAATCTGAGGTGCTGTAAATCAGCGATTTCTGAGACTGATCGTTCTAGTAAACTTATCCTCTGCAGCAGATTAAGCTCTTCCCAGTCTTCCTTTCCCGGGACGGCCCTCACGAGAGGCAGTTTCATTATAGCGTTTGATAGTTTTGGCGGAGATTTTTCAGCTTGACTTATATTTTTTTTAATTAATGATGGATTGTTTTTTTTTTCTCTTTAATTGAGTGTTTCTTGCCATAAAGTTGATTTGTACAGTAGCTATAGTAGCACTAACATTGCTATTGACTCTGTAGCCACTCTTAGTCTGCACAGGACAACTGATGGTCTAGTACTCATTAAGAGGGCACCCAAAAAAAATTGACAAGGCACACCTGTGAATTAAACACCATTCCATGTGACAACCTCGTGAATCTCATAAGAGAATGGCATGAGTGTGCCAAGTTGTCTTCAAAGTTTAATGTAACTACTTTGGACAATCTCTAAAATAACACACACATTACATAATTCCATACGTGTTTTTTCATCTGTGCACACAGCGGTTATTTTGCTTATTCCTTGACATTCATATAACCGACTTAATATTGTATTAAATACACTACAGTTATATAACATCATGTTTTGATTTTATTAACACTTAAACTAGATCTAGGTTCAGCTAGATTGCGTTACATATCTAGCTATACATTCTTGCTGTGATGCATTAATATGTAAATTATTTTAACTGTTCCCTCTTTTAAAAAAAAACAAACAAAAAAAATAATAAAAGCCTTCCCCCTTAAACCAGTCTGATGTGTTTACCCACCCAGTTATGCCCCTCCCACCTGAAACTGTCTTTGGTGTGCAGCATTATGTTCAGAGAGTAGGACTAACACTAATGAGGCGTTCACATTCTGAAACTAAATCTTAATATTTCATGCCATGGCATTTTTGTTCACATGTTGTAGCTTACACGTTTTAAAACCAAATTTCTTCATAACTTTTGAATAGATTTGTTTTTTCTTTTTTACTTTCGGGGACTCGGCATCATCTCGAATAAACAGCATCAACATCAATTTGAATATTCAGATAATCAATATATCATGCCTTGAGGCAGATTTACTCTCCCAAGCGAGTTTTTATAGCAGAAAAGATAATTCATTTGGTCCACACAGACAAGTTTTTATTTATTTATTTATTATTATTATTTTTTTTTACATTCGCTTGTTGTCTTAATCCTGCTCTGAGTTGCATGAGGTTGAGAAAATTTAGTAAGTTTTCAATACAGCCAGGTTGTGTAAGGTTTTATTCTGTAACATTGACTATTTTCTACACTTTTGATTTAAAATGTGGCAGCAGTAACATGACGTGTTTTGCCTTCAGGCGATTTGAAATGTGTGGGTGAGACGTGTACAGTGGCTCCAGCAGCAGGTGCGAGCAAAGTGCAAACACACAGTTTACGTCCACAGCTTGTGAGGGGCAGGGCGGGGGGGAGACCAACTCAAAGTGCGAGATTTGGTCCTGTGTTGCTAATCCTGCCGAGGAGGACGTGCAGCATAAAAAAAATAATATATATATATAAGTATGTAGTTGTAACAGGTGTTATAAACCTGCTTACTCAAACAGAATACAAAAGCTGTCAGAGTTAAAATCATCCTAAATCATAGTTTTAAATTTTTTTTTTTTTTTTTTGTTTATTGCTGTAACAGATCAGTTATCAAATTTTACACATTTTGTAATTAAAGTAAAAAGTGTTAGTGTTAAACATGTAAAACAGCATAGTTTTTGGTATTCTGTTTAATGGTGCTGAGCTGCATCTGTAATTGCTAAATGAATATGGGTGAAAAGAAAAATTCATACCGTTTAAAGTTCTACTTTAATTATTCTGAATTGAGAAAGTAAATTTTTTTTTTTAAAAACTACAAACCAACACAATATTAGTCTAGGATATATTTTTAGCTGCAGTCTAGACCAGGGGCAAGGATGGCTCGGTGGTTAAGGTGACTGTTAATCAAGAGGTCCCCGGTTCAAATACGATCGGTCGTCTAGCTGGTAACTCGACCTCGTAAGTCACTGCCACATATACGACGGATATATCTCAAGGCTGGCGGGTCGTATCCGTCGCTCGATGTACTGGATGGCACATAGACGATGGACCCTTTCACCTTTTACTTCACAGTCCAGACCGATAAAGTTAGATGTAAATATATATATATAGGCTAGCAAGAGTCTTGTGTACATGTAGAAAAACTAGTGAAGCTTACTGGTGGAGTCATGGACAAACTCGGATCTGACACTGAGCATATTTTATTAATTGAAGGTAGTCAAGACAGGAGTCTTGCCATATGTGAGCCAAAATAGTGTTTTGAGAATACAGTGAGCATTAAAAAATCGCACGGCAAATTTCCACCTGGAATTGGAGGTGAAAAAACATTTCTGCTATTCCTTCTCAGTGGAGATTACACAAGAAAGTGTGCAGAGCTTCAGCATAAATTAAAAAAAGCAGAGCGAAAGGACTAAGTTGGTTGCTGTTCATGTCGCAAATGACCCGTTTCCTATTGCTGAGCACGTTTTCAATCACGGGGGCACAAAGAATCACACCTCTAATGATGAACATTTTGTGCATGTTTCAGGGAGAAGTTGTGGTATTAACACACAAGCACAGCAACAACAAAAGTGATTAGTCACAGATCTAACACGAGTTCAGAACACGCTATTCATAAATATCAGATGTGTTTCCCATTTTGGATATTGATTTATTTTTTTTAACCCATGCTAAAAACAATCACAATACGTAGCTAAAAGTCAAAAGTTCGGTCTTGTGAAAACCCTAATCCTTCTGAAGTTGTACGTAATGTGGTTTTGCATGCAGCATGCGCCGTCACTCTTTCATTACCGCATAATACATTTTTACCACTAACTTTTCCAGAATGCTCTTGGGGGATACACCATAACGCACCGTTACTGATCTTGCTTTGACAACTGGAATTTTTTTTACTTTTATTTTTTGCTCCACCTCTCGCAGTCTGTGGGTGAGATTATTTGCAGTTGTCTAACAAAATCAAAGCAGGTGTGGGTGGAGTGGTTTTCCACTTTAGGTTTTTAGATTCTATATAAAAATGTTTCGTTTCGGTTTTAAAATGCTCATTTTACAGTATTGTAATACTTCTCTGATCAGTTTTGTCATTTTGTTCCCTGGTTTTATTTACTCGGTTTTGTAAGATCCCAGCTGTCTGATTTAAAAGAAAAACAAAACAAACAAAAAAGAGCAAAATAATATGTCTGGTAGTACGTTTTGTCAGCTAGAGATGCATGCTTCTATCAAGTAGAGACTTGCTAGCTGTGTGCAGGATTGTGCTCAGTTTAAAAATAAATAATTAGGATTTCTTAATGCAGTTTGATATCAATTGAATTACGTTAACTTACTGAGCGCTCAAGTGAAAATACAGCTCTGAAGAGATGCAGTATAAAATGACTAACCGTGGTGGTTTTTATCATCATTATGCTGTGCACTGCAATCTTGTCCAGACTCCACTTGCGCTTATGGAAGTTAAACCTCTGATTAGTAAACTTAATCACTCAGAGCTGGACTAATTAATAACCCAGAATTAATGCACAATTTTTATTTTGTGAAAAGGCATTAATATGTAATATGCAATACAGAAGTTTTGTATAATCTGACGCCTGGCAGTAACGAAGTTTAAAAATCCCCAGCATTTTCTCTGGTTTCTAATTTTATAGCCAACTAATAAATCTCACAGTAATATTCATAGCTCAACATTCTGTGGATTTATAGTAAACTCTTCGTGGTGTCTGGTAGATAAACGTGGTTGTGTCTGATGGACCGTACAGTGAGGGTTTGGAAATAAACATACTGGTCTTTGGATTTTGGTAGGATATCTTAGCAACAGAGCATTATTTGCTTTATAGAGTATGGTGCACAAGTCAACATGAAATTTCGATCGTTTGCATTATTCAAATAAAAGTCGAAGACACATTGCTTTGTGGGTAAAATTACGTTGGCGACATGTTGCATCCTCCAGAAATTGTCTTGGTGGCGGTGGTGTCCATGCTCTGTGTATCTACATGCATACTGTATGTGTATCTACATGCATACTGTATGTGTATGTACATGTAAATCTGTGTGTGTGTCATTATAGTGTTTGCACTTGAATTTTTTATTTATTTTTTTATCTCCAGTGCAAGTGGAGAATTTCCAGTTTGGGTTAAAAAAAAATAAAAGTATGTGTGAGACTTAAACATTTGCATTGTTTTTGTTCTTACCCGACATAATCCACTTGTTGAACATGCACTATTCAGACTAACAAAAACAAATTTATATTAGATTCTAATATAAGTGTAGAAGAAGTAAGAACTTCTTGCTTCTTTTATTACTTGGTAATTTTTTTAAACTTTTCTTTTTGTGGCCTTTTCTGTGAGCGTGATTCAGAAAACCCCAGAATGCAGCCAAGAACGCACTATGCAGAACTGGAGGAGCAGATCACTTAAAAAAAAAAAAAAAAAAGTCAAAATGAGTGATGAGTACACTTCTACCCCCAGCAGGTTGGCTCTGTCTTGCTTCACCACCACTCCACCCCACTCTATAGCTCTCTCTCTCACTGTCTCCCTCTCTCTCTCTATTTTTTTTTATTTGTTGCCTTATAGTGCTGCATTCATGGGCCGTGCTTCATTTAACAATCACTCTGTGGAGGTTTCTGATGAATGCTGCATGCTAATCAAATGAGTCATATTTCCTTTGGACTGAGCCCTGCCGCCTGCGTGCCGAATGGCGGATGGAGGGAGGGAGGGAGGGGCTGACTCATCCCGCCCTGATCCTGCTGCCGCTGCGAAGGCTCGGTCACTTCAAGTGGCCCATGATGGTATTAAGAAAGCATTACTGTGTCGGTAATGGCTCGGGAGATGTGTTGATCAATGGAGCTTTAGGATGGCAGATGCCTCAGTGTCTAACGTGCGGCCGGACCGGCTGAGTCATATGTCGTAAAAAATAGACTGGTCGGAATCCCAGGCGCTGCAGTTAACGCTACCAGAGACTGCGCTGTGGACGGCGGGGTCAGATCGGCTTTATCTACACAGAATGAATAAACCCCTAAATGCATGCAAACACGTCTTTTTATATATATACTGTAATATATTACAGTATAAATGTATATATAAAATTATATATTTTTTTGTTGTTTTAAATACTACTAAAGTCACAGTATTTAACTATTATTTTTTACTTCCTTAACACTTGAACAATCAAACAAACAAACTAAAATAATTAGAAATATTTCCCCTTCCTTGTTCTGCTGTAGTTAGTTAGACCTCTTGCCTTCCTGTTACCTGCTTTATTTGTTTTCTTGCCAGCACGAGTGAGTCACAGGAGACTCGGTGACCTACTTTTTTTTTTCTTCTTCTTAAGTCTTTTAACAGTGCCAGAGAGCTTTATTTCAATAATGATGCAGCAGATAAATAAGAGTCTGGCATACCAGCGTCACTCATCACCTCACAAATTCTATTGTTTAAAAGAAATCAAATAAAATAAAACAAATATAGATGCAACTGTGCTTGAATCGTTAGTTTTTTTCTGTTTCTGGATTTATCCGGCCTTATCTGGGTTTCTAGTTATATTGCACATTTATGGTCAATCTTTTTGACCGTATCAGTAAATATTTTCTTTCAATGCTTGATGTTTGCATGACGATGTGATCGTTTACAAATATAAATTAAAAAAGCGGACTGCGGTCCAACATGTTGATAGGACGGTCTTCGATAATCGTCGGCGATTGATACCCATGATTTCCTTTGCATTTCATTTGATTTTAATTGATAACATTTATGAAAAATTATTATTATTTTTTTTAGTTTTTTCTTCCCAAATTTTTCTCCCTAATTTTAGTCATGTCCACTTCCTCCCCATCACAGGGGGGCTCTCACATTAGGCTACTACTACCACTCATTCGGGAGCGTGGTTTCTTCCCAACCATGTGACGCCAGCCAACCGCATTTTTCAAACTGCTCGCTCACGCACCATTAGGAGGACACTCGGAGGTCAGCGTTATCTGCTCCTTCCGCTTGCATAAGCTCACATATGCCCCTGATTGGCTGAGTCGTGATTAATGTGGGAGCACCAAGTACCTCTCATTTTGCCCTACACCTTTGGCTGCGAGAGGTTACAGCATCATTCGGGAATCGAACTCGCGACCTCTGAATGAAAGGGCGGGAACTTTAACACTGTGCCACTCGGAGGCCCAGGGTTTTTTTTTTTTTCTGCACAAGATGCAACTGATGTGCAGTAAAAACACATATGCGTATACTGCTGATAGCTGCATGCTTGTGTGAAATGATGGATGATGCATCTGAAGGTGACCTGGGGAAAAAAAAAATAGGGTGTCTTTTGTTCTTAGGAGGGGAAAAAGAACACAACAACAAACACTACAAAGGAAAATCTTAATGTGGCGAACGTGATATGCGTAATCTGTCACAAGGATTGTGTATGAAATAAATACTGGTTGGCCTACAAGTGAAAATGTTCACCTGGTTTGGCGGTTATTATGTTTGTAGCGTTAAAACAACCAGTAATAGATGCTTATGCGTGTAATCCTAGTTGACGTTTGTATGTGTAATGTCTGTTGATTTTCAGGATACACAACAAGTGCAGGGAGCGTTGTACTGTTACGGTTAAACTTATTAATAATTAGTTGGTGGTAATCGATTATAAAATGGTTCCCACTCCTACTAGTCCAACATTTACTCTGCATTTATTTCCCATTGTCTGTGCACAATTTCTAGTAGGAACCCTAGTTGCAAAGTATTGTGCAGAAACAGTAAAAAGTTTGCTTTGGCTGTCTCATTTTGGCTGAAATTAACGCTTTGCTATTATTCTCATGCTGTGCCAGATCGGACCCCATGCAGCAACATTTTCTTAAATTTCTATTAGGAGAAGAAAAAAGAATTCTATTAAAGTTCTGTCTTAATTTTCTATTGGGAGAAGAAGAAGAAAATAATAATAATAAGAGATGTGAGTGCCAGATGCACCGAACGTTTTTATCCGTCCCAATCTGCTCTTACCCAGGTGAGCCGAGCGATGAATCCCACTTGATCTTACAACGGAGGTGTGCGGGATTAGCAAAGGATTAGCATTTAAATAGCATAGGTAACACCCACTAAGCACCATATAAGGGCAGGTGAATGTTGTGATGTGTGCAAAATCGAGCACAAGAATTGGAGAGAAAGAAAAAAAGTAAAAAGTATTCCAGCATTAGTGAAATCAAAAGCGCTTTTACATTAATGTAAAGTAAGCATGTGATTTTTCCAAACCGTAAGCATTGCTGTTTGTTGCTACCAAGTCAAAAGTGCAACAACAGCAAAAGATACGTGATGCTGCAGCAGCCGAGGGAAGGCGGTTAAATGACCCACAGACCCATGGAGCGAGGAGACAACCTCCGTCACCTATATCAGAGTGTTAGAAAGTTGACTGGACAGTTTTTTTAAATTTATTATTATTTAAAATAATAATAATAAAAAAAATAATATATATATATATATATATATATATATATATATATATTATTGTTTTTATTTTTTTATAATGATGTGTTCGAGTACTCGAGTCAATCCGAATCGGCTTGGCATTCGTTCATCCATCTCATCAAATCTGTGTGTAAACCCTGGAGGACCAAAGCGTCCGTAAGTCACTCAGACGCAGAACGCGAGCGCAAGAATCCGTTATTTTAGTTTTGACCAGTAGTATTACTTTAGTCCCGGGATTACTTGTTTAGCTCCAAGATATGTAACAACAACAACAATAATAATAATAATAATAATAATTCAAATTTCATTATATGACTCGTTTTGTTCTGTTTCTCAATTCTAAAAGGAAAACAAAAAATGTGAAAACAAAAATAAGAAAACATTGTTGGATCCCAGAAATGAGTAAGAAGAAAGCAAAGCTGAAAAAAGTCATAGATATGATCAAAAATTATCCTTGTATCTGTTCTTGCACAAGGCTCAAGATCTGCTCAATGTGAAGCATGTTGAGGTGCTGTTATCTGTTATTAAAATTTGCCTGGTTAAGAAGTTGTAGACGATTGAAAAGCAATATTTAAAAATTATTCTTCTGATATTCATTATGCATTTTAAATAATTTGACTAACGAGCACATTCTTCACATATTTGTAGGAACCATGAAATCTGTAGCGTGTTCTCGTGAGAGACTAAACTACGCTGAAAGACTAACAGCTTACAGCCGAGGTGTTTGTAGTCTTTCACCTAAGTGGAGACAAATTAAAACTGAATGTGTTCTGAATCCTTGCTCGTTTTTTTTTCATTTTGTTCCCTTACACCCGGAGATGTGTTACTCTAATGACGGGTCGTGAGCAGACCAGTTCTCTGGAAAGTCTTACTCCAGGATGTGTAGGAATTTAGGCTGCCGTGTTTTAAAACACATTTTGATATTGTCTCTTTCCTCGCTCTCATTAACATGCAAAAAAGAAAGTTACCCATTAAAGCCAGGGTTCAGTAGGGGGTAGTGGACTGTTTTCATGAACGCTTTAATAGCTGTTAATCCCTGTGGCAGCTCTGTAGCTGTTTTTATTACACAGCACATTTATTTATTTATTTTACTTTTAAACACAAAGCCATTTTACAGACAACTTAATTTTACTGTATTGTCTTGCCAGTTTAATTGCGACCACGGCATTATTTGATACCGCTTAGTACATCATTAATTACTGTTAGTTGCTTTAATGCTTTGTAACTTTTCTTATACAATAATGGTTTCTCTGCTCATGTTTCCCAGTATAGATGCATAAACACGATCCTAGGCACAGCCGGTAGTCCAGTTAACTTAACATATCCAGTTCAGTTTAAGACCGACATCATTATGCCGTGTGTTGTTCATGATCTTGGTGTTGGTAAAATCACGACTATCCATACGATTTCGCGCTGCCATGCAGTCTAGGGATCTTTTCTTTAATTATTTGTGCAAGCTTGCCATATAACTCATGAATTTCCTCTTTTCATTGATAAAATACCCGAGGTTACTCTAGATTTTATTTATTTATTTATTTTTTTAAAATAGTATTGCACTCACTAATTAAAAAGCTTGTTAAAGTACCTTTTCAAACCTCGTTATGAACCCTTTGGCGGTGGCTGTAATTGACTGCAGATTAGATTGCCACGTTTCATCATCTAACTACTTGTAAAAAAAAATTAGGAGTCTGAGTTATGAGTACAGAAAGCAAAAAAGAAAGTATGCCGGGACAAACTGTTTAAAAGAAAACTTGTCATGCACCAGGTTTTTTCAAATCAAACCCCCGGAAAAGTGACAACCACTGAATCTGAATGAACCGACCTGTTTCGATTTTTGCGAAGAAAGAAAAAAAAGTAAGGGGAGGGGGCTTAAAAGGTTTCTCTGCTGGGTCGCTGGACATTTTCTCCACAATGGTATAGTGCAGGTCTAAGTGTGAGCCCAACGACATTCAGCTGTGCCATTTTAGGGTCATTTTTGTCTTCATACTTGCTCTCTCAGTTCTTGTATTAAATTAATATTTAGCTTTAGTTTGCAGAAGTGACCAGCTGAATAAATTGTCAACAGGCGTGTAGTAAAGTATATTTGTAGACTTAGCTGTGATTTGCTTATTCGGTATAATTTGACCTCAGTACTTGGGATGAAAATCACCAGGAAGCACACAATACGATACGATATGATACTCACAATACCTAGGTGACAATTCAACTACAATTCTATAAATATCACAATATTATAAATATACAGTGGTGTGAAAAACTATTTGCCCCCTTCCTGATTTCTTATTCTTTTGCATGTTTGACACACTTAAATGTTTCTGATCATCAAACACATTTAACTATTAGTCAAATATAACACAAGTAAACACAAAATGCAGTTTTTAAATGATGGTTTTTATTATTTAGGAAGAAAAAAAATCCAAACCTACATGGCCCTGTGTGAAAAAGTAATTGCCCCCTGAACCTAATAACTGGTTGGGCCACCCTTAGCAGCAATAACTGCAATCAAGTGTTTGCGATAAATTGCAACGAGTCTTTTACAGCGCTCTGGAGGAATTTTGGCCCACTCATCTTTGCAGAATTGTTGTAATTCAGTTTTATTTATGGGGTTTTCTAGCATGAACCGCCTTTTTAAGGTCATGCCACAACATCTCGATAGGATTCAGGTCAGGACTTTGACTAGGCCACTCCATTTTGTTTTTCTTCAGCGATTCAGAGGTGGATTTGCTGGTGTGTTTTGGGTCATTGTCCTGCTGCAGCACCCAAGATCGCTTCAGCTTGAGTTGACGAACAGATGGCCGGACATTCTCCTTCAGGATTTTTTGGTAGACAGTAGAATTCATGGTTCCATCTATCACAGTAAGCCTTCCAGGTCCTGAAGCAGCAAAACAACCCCAGACCATCACACTACCACCACCATATTTTACTGTTGGTATGAGCCTTAATGTTCTTTTTGCTTAAAAGTGGTTTGCGTCTTGAAAATCTGCCATGCAGGCCGTTTTTGCCCAGTCTTTTTCTTATGGTGGAGTCGTGAACACTGACCTTAATTGAGGCAAGTGTGGCCTGCAGTTCTTTAGATGTTGTCCTGGCGTCTTTTGTGGCCTCTCGGATGAGTTGTCTCTGCGCTCTTGGGGTAAATTTGGTCGGCCGGCCACTCCTGGGAAGGTTCACCACTGTTCCATGTTTTTGCCATTTCTGGATAATGGCTCTCACTGTGGTTCGCTGGAGTCCCAAAGCTTTAGAAATGGCTTTATAACCTTTACCAGTCTGATAGATCTCGGTTACCTTTGTTCTCATTTGTTCCTGAATTTCCTTGGATCTTGGCATGATGTCTAGCTTTTGAGGTGCTTTTGGTCTACTTCTGTGTGTCAGGTAGCTCCTATTTAAGTGATTTCTTGATTGAAACAGGTGTGGCAGTAATCAGGCCTGGGGGTGACTACAGAAATTGAACTCAGGTGTGATAAACCACAGTTAAGTTATTTTTTAACAAGGGGGGCAATCACTTTTTCACACAAGGCCATGTAGATTTGGAGTTTTTTTTCTCCCTTAATAACGTAAACCTTCATTAAAAAAAATCCTTTTTGCGTCCAATTATGTTATCTTTGACTAATAGTTAACGGTTTTTGATGAGCAGAAACAATTAAGTGTGACAAACATGCAAAAGAATAAGAAATCAGGAAGGGGGCAAATAGTTTTTCACACCACTGTAATTATTACAATTCTACACAAACTTAATGAAGAATTACTATTTGTACATTTGTGGAGAATTTACAAATAATTCATTCCTACCACACAGGACCTGTAGGATTACAGGGGAACGGAAATATTTTATCACCTTAAATACATACAACTCCTCGCCAAAAAAAGAAGTTTGTAATTGCTACTCTTGAAAAATGTTCATTCAGTTGTTTAATTGTGTAGCAAAAAAAACTAATCGCAGGCATGCCACAAAACTATTTTCATTTAACATTCCGAGCTTCTGGCTTTAAGAAACACTTAAAAAGAGAATAAGGAAAGTAAACTATAGTAAAAAAAAATGGAAATCTCAATTCTGAGGAGAGCCTTATGGAATCAACTTTTATTTTGCAGTTGTAAAATACATGATATGATACACAGTCATACACAGTACGAAATGTAGTGAAATGCTTATATGACTGGCAGTGACCCTAAAAGAGAATTAAAGCTTATAAGAAGAAATAAATATGAATAAAAGAAATACGATAGAAAAATTAAATTAAACTAGGAAAAATAGAACTAAAAATAAAAATAGAAATATGCTGTACATAAAAATAGAAATATACTGTACAAATTGAAATATACTGTACTGTACAAGAGCATTTAAGAAATTGAGAAATTTTGATATTTTGTAAGAAAGATGGTGTGCAAATATGCATAGAACAAAGTGTCTTTGTGCAAAGGTTATTAAAGTGTCTTTGTGCACTGGTCCAGGATGTAAACATAAACATGTAGTGTAGATGTGAAGGTAGGTGTGCAAAGTTATTAAAGTGTCTTTGTGCAATGGTCCAGGATGTAAACGTAAACATGTAGTGTAGATACGAAGGTAGGTGTGCGTGGAATTTTCCATAGTGTCTATGGATGTAAAAAGATTGATTGATTGATCAATTGTGAAAAGATTGTGTTAGTTCTGCATAGTGGTGTAGTTGAGAGACCTTATTGCCTGCGGGAAGAAGCTCCTCCTCAGTCTCTCTGTGTTGGCCTTCAGGGAGCGGAATCGCTTCCCAGACCGCAACAGAGTAAACAGTCTGTTGTTGGGGTGGCTAAGGTCCTTCACAATCTTCCTGGCCTTGGTCAAGGACCGCTTGCTGTAGATCTTTTTTGTAGATTTTGCAAAGGATGTTGGTTGTTCAAACCAGTAAGCTGTGTCTAAAATCTGGACCAAGTACAAATCAAATGGGAAGGTTGCAAAAGGGAAATGTACTGGTAGACCAAGAAAGACATCAAAGAGTGAAAATTAATAGAAAACTTAAAGCAGTATGCATTAAAAACAGAAATTGTGCAACAAAACAAATGAGGAATGAATAGAGGAAACTGGAGTCAATGTCTGTGATCGGAATGTAAGACATCGCCTAAAGGAAATGGGATTTACATACAGACAAAAAAACAAATGAAATAACAAGGTTATACTGGGCTAAAGGAAAGCAATCGTGGACTGTGGATGAAAGTGATATTCAGTGATGAATCACGAATCTGTACTGGCTAGGGTGATTATGCTGGATCTTTTGGTTTGGTGCCATTCCAATGAAATGTATAAAGATGACTGCCTGAAGAAAACATGCGAATACATGCATATAATAAAACTGTGTAGTTGGCGCCGTGTATGTACATAAATATAAAAATATATTTGTAAAAAAATTATTTGGGGGGACATAGGATGAGTAAGAGAACAGATGTTTTTAGGAATTTTTGTCTGTCGGTTTGTTTGTGCACGCATCAAATAAAAACTGTGGAGCAAATTTTAATGGGGTTCTGTTTTATCGCAGTCTGCCCAGAGGAAGAGAAGACATGCTACTTTTTAAATAAATTTTAATGCTCAATTTTGTATAAAAAAATCAACCATGGAAAAAAAACACTACTTCATCTAAAATTTCAACACGATGGCGCTTGTACATTTTTTAATATGAATGTGCAATTAAAATCTACTTAATATTTGTGATCTTGCGCCTTCATTTTGCGCACTTCAAGGTAGAACGTAAAAATTTTAGTTAATTCCAAAATTCAACAGATGGTATGGTACAATTTTAAAAACACGCTTATGAGAGGGCAATTAAATTCCACGCGAACGAAGTCGCTTACACATCTAGTTAATTATATGGGGTTTTATGTCGGACAATCATTACATCTTCAATAAAGTTTTCGATATTCGATCAGTTGTAATAATGTTTGGTGATGATGACATAATTTTTCAGGATGATAATGCATCATAGGGCAAAAGCCGTGCAAAACTCTTAAGTAAGGATTCAGCCTGCTAATAGTCCGGATCTCAATCCGATTGAAAATCTATGGTGCAAATTAAAGAAAATGGTCCATGACAAGGTTACAGTCTGCAAAGCTTGCGTGAATATTAAATTAATATTTAGCTTTAGTTTGCAGAAGTGACCAGCTGAATAAATTGTCAACACGCGTGTAGTAAAGTATATTTGTAGACTTAGCTGTGATTTGCTTATTCAGTATAATTTGACCTCAGTACTTGGGATGAAAATCACCAGGAAGCACACAATACGATACGATACGATATGATACTCACAATACCTAGGTGACAATTCAACTACAATTCTATAAATATCACAATATTATAAATATACAGTGGTGTGAAAAACTATTTGCCCCCTTCCTGATTTCTTATTCTTTTGCATGTTTGTCACACTTAAATGTTTCTGATCATCAAACACATTTAACTATTAGTCAAATATAACACAAGTAAACACAAAATGCAGTTTTTAAATGATGGTTTTTATTATTTAGGGAGAAAAAAAATCCAAACCTACATGGCCCTGTGTGAAAAAGTAATTGCCCCCTGAACCTAATAACTGGTTGGGCCACCCTTAGCAGCAATAACTACAATCAAGTGTTTGCGATAACTTGCAACGAGTCTTTTACAGCGCTCTGGAGGAATTTTGGCCCACTCATCTTTGCAGAATTGTTGTAATTCAGTTTTATTTAAGGGGTTTTCTAGCATGAACCGCCTTTTTAAGGTCATGCCACAACATCTCGATAGGATTCAGGTCAGGACTTTGACTAGGCCACTCCATTTTGTTTTTCTTCAGCCATTCAGAGGTGGATTCGCTGGTGTGTTTTGGGTCATTGTCCAAATTTTAATGGGGTTCTGTTTTATCGCAGTCTGCCCAGAGGAAGAGAAGACATGCTACTTTTTAAATAAATTTTAATGCTCAATTTGTATTAAAAAATCAACCATGGAAAAAAAACACTACTTCATCTAAAATTTCAACACGATGGCGCTTGTACATTTTTTAATACGAATGTGCAATTAAAATCTACTTAATATTTGTGATCTTGCGCCTTCATTTTGCGCACTTCAAGGTAGAACGTAAAAATTTTAGTTAATTCCAAAATTCAACAGATGGTATGGTACAATTTTAAAAACACGCTTATGAGAGGGCAATTAAATTCCACGCTTACACATCTAGTTAATTATATGGGGTTTTATGTCGGACAATCATTACATCTTCAATAAAGTTTTCGATATTCGATCAGTTGTAATAATGTTTGGTGATGATGACATAATTTTTCAGGATGATAATGCATCATAGGGCAAAAGCCGTGCAAAACTCTTAAGTAAGGATTCAGCCTGCTAATAGTCCGGATCTCAATCCGATTGAAAATCTATGGTGCAAATTAAAGAAAATGGTCCATGACAAGGTTACAGTCTGCAAAGCTGATCTGACAACTACAATTAAAGAAAGTTGTAGTCGGATTGATGAACACTGTCTGTCGATTGTTAAATCGATGCCTTAGAGAATTCAGGCCGTTATAAAGACCAGAATTGTGGTACTAATGGTGTACTGTAGTGTTTTTGTTTCATAATTCCATAACATTTCCCTCAGAATTGAGTGATTTCCATATTTGTTCCCATTTTCTTGATCTGCAAAAACAGTTGCAATTGACTACAGTTTTTTATATATATATATATATATATATATATATATATATATATATATATATATATATTTTAAAGTGTTTCTTAAAGCCAGAAGGTTGGACTGTTAAATAAAGCTAAAATGTGACCATAAGAGAGTGAAAGGGGAACAAAAAAAAAAAAAGCTAGGGAGAATAAAAATTGGACTTTGGAGCAATGTAAAAAGTTATGTGGTCTGGTGAGTCCATACATATTGATACATATTCCAGAGAGATGGGTCCATCATGGTGAAAAGGAAAGCGCATAAAGATATGCACGATCATGCAAAGTGCCAGTGTATAACCTTTTTTGTTATGATCTGGGTTTGCTTCAGTTGGTCAGGTCTCGACTCTGCAACGTTATGTGGCAACAAAAATTAAGTCAGCTGACAACCTGAAGGATGAAGAGACTTTATTGTCATTGTAGTGATGTAGTCAGTGTAGTCTGGATATACAATAAATGTGCAGGTTATCTTAGCATGCATCATATACTGAATGATCTACATGTTGAAACAAAAATGTAGTGGAAGTAATGTTAGCCAGCTAGATAATTAGTTTCTGCTTTTTCCTCCAGATGTCCAACAAATGCCAATAAAATAAAGGGCTGCACTGACCTCCACTTTTGGCTACTTCACTTTTCATAAGACAAAGAGACCAGAGGCCTGATGTCTTGTTTGTTATTGGCTTAGAAGTCACAGAATTTAGACATTTTCTTGAGCATCTGTGTCATTTTCCCTTTAGTATTAAATTTTCTTTTTTTTCTGTTTTTTTTTTCTTTTTTTATTTGTTGTATGTTCTATGTGTTTGTTCCGACTTTATCTGAAAGAGCAGAAAAGTTTACTGTAAATGTTGGCAGCCCTGCTCTGTGATGTCTTTATTACCTCCCACTTGCACCTGGACGTTCTCAGACTCCTGTGATGTCAGGTTGGATGGCTGCCTGACTTGTCTTACTCCCGTGTTTTTACTGGCAGGTCTGCTGGCAAGCGATGGAAAGCCATTAGTAGAGTTTGTTGTCCTTGGTCACAGCAGCACAGTGAGTTACTGATGTGCAATACAGAATCAAATGGTTATACTCTGATCAGCCATAACATTAAAACCGGTGAAAACAGGTGAATAATGTTGTTGAATAAGTGAATAGCGTTGACTATCTTGTCAAGGGGTGGAATATCGGATCAGAAAGACTTTTATAAGGACCAAAGTGTGACTGGGTCTGAGCTTCTTAATTAGGACCGATTTAGTGGGACCTTCCTGGCGCTCAGTGGTTAATACCAACCAAAAGTGGCTGAAAGCAATTACAGCTGATAACTCGGCGACAGGGTCATTGGTCACCACGGCTGGTGAAGGTCTGGTCTGATCTCATAGAAGTCGTCAGAACACGCTGTGTGTCACATGTATGGTGATATTTTTGTGCCCTTTTCCTCAGGAATTTTTTCAGACTAGATGTAATTATTTGGGGATGCTGCTTGATTTCATTGCATCTCGCTATCTGTGTGTCTCTGCGTGTCTTTGCGTGCGCCTCTGCGCTCCACTGCCTGTGCATCTCTTTGTCCCTGTCGGTGCGCCTCCACACGTGTGCAACTCCGCCTCCCCCTGTTGCTGCGTGCGTCTCTGCGGCCCTCTGACTGTGTCCCTCCGCGGCCCTCTGACTGTGTCCCTCCGCGACCCTCTGACTGTGTCTCTCCGCGGCCCTCTGACTGTGTCTCTCCGCGGTCTGTGGGCGCGTCTCTGCCCCCCCCCCCCCCTAGTCTGTGGGCGTGTCTCTCCGCGCCCCACTGGCCGCGTGTCTCTCTGTGGCCCCCTGACTGTGCGTCCCCCTGGCTGTGTGTTCCTGTCTCCGCGTCAGTCTCCGCATCAGTATGCAGATGCGTGCTGTATTGTCTGGAAAATAAGCAAAACGCTAAACGTCTGTTTTGTTGCAAATTTCATAGTTTTGGAAAACACAATTGAAGCGCATGGAAATTTTTTTTATTTTTATTTATTTATTTATTTATTTTTAATGAGGCACAAATACATCATATATTAGCCACATGTCTTTGGTGTCTGCGTGCCATTTTGTACACGTTAATGTACGATATATAATTGCCTGTTATCCAAAATGTAGCCGCACTTACTTTCTGTTGTCTTCATTTCAGATTTTACCTTTTGCAGTTGCTTGTGTAAGACCACACGATGCACAGGGCAAGATCATCCGACACATGACAAATAGAATTTTTTTTTAAGGTTGCTTTTTGACAATGTCTGTTAAAAGCTCTATAGAGACCAAATTGAAGTAAATGCTCATATTTTATAATGGATTATAACAAAGAAGTCTTCCATGATGTGTTTTTAGATTATTGTCGCTTGTCGTTGTTCTCCTTTTGAAGTGCTACAAGCTTGGACAGTGATCAGGACTAATATAAGGCTCCTGCTGGATGATAATGGCAGGTCAGCAGTTTGCACCAGCAATCCTCTGTTCTGAGTGAGTCATGCTGCCTGCCACATGATGTGTGACTTCTGCCAAGTGACTCATCCTAAAGAAGAGCATTTCATGAAGCGATGCTTAGAATGCTGAGAGAGAACTAGGAGATGGATATATTTCTGCATTTGTTTTTTTGTTTGTTTTTCTAATCAAAAAGGTCACTTGACACACTTTAAGTGAATGTGTCCAGTGGAGATGTTTGTACTGGTCAAGAATACCAATGGTTTCTTCAGCAAGTTACAGTTTTGATGTTTGCAGATAATGAACATTGCTTTACAATGTAGAAAGAAATAAAATCAGAAACGACCATGGAGATAGAACGTGATCCCAAATTTTTGAGGGGTACTGTATGTAAAATATACATACATATACACACACACACACACACACACACACACACATTATATATATACATATATATATATATATATATATACATATATATATATATACATATACATATACATATAATGTATGTGTGTGTATTTTGAGGAAAAATAGGCAGAATTCTTTTAATGGTAGCGCTAATTCTCTTACCCACCTCTTACATAACTATTAACATTGATACGCTTGGTACACGCTAATGTGGCAGCAGCAAAGAAATTCTTTCAACACATGCCAAGGGCTTCAGGTAATGTTCACTTTAAACGTCAGAATAAAGACACATTGTGTCCACTGTGATTTTGATTGTTGTGTAGATACTATTGTATAGTAATTGCGGAGTTCCTGAGATTTTTTTTTTCCCTTCACGAAAGTCTTTATCCTATACACCTAGTATCTTAAAGGCAAGTAACAGTAGTTAAAGTTGTCAGTTGAAATAACGTACTTGTGATGTGCTTTTTGTAATGACAAGCCCGTTCCCGCAGCCAAACTCTTTGAGCCGAGTGCACAGACGAGGTTGTGGGAGAGAAGAACAGAATAAAGGACAAAGTCTGAAAGATATAATTGGCTCTGTGGCGATCGCGCCCAAGCTCCGGAGTGTCCCAAAAGAAAAGCCCGCACAAGGTTATGATAGTTGAATCCCGTTATAGCAGTCATGGGAAGCAGATTGGCCATGCTCTCGGGAGAGGTGTGTCGTACTGGTACTCTAACTTCAATCATACTGACACTAGCCAATCATGGTTGTCTGCAAACTTGCATGGGTAGCACTTTACTCCTGCCTCCTAGCTGTGTCTGAGCACTTGTCCCGGAGGATGCTAGTGATGGTTTAAATTTTTATTTTCAGTTGAATATTGTGTGTGCAAAAAAAAAAATGCTTTGTCCTCCAGATACCTGGATCACTTTTTGTTTGTTTGAGTGAGAGAAAGTCATGTAACTTTGTGTAGTCTTAAAGATAATCTTAAGAAAGGTTATTAGGTGAAAGTTAGTTATGTAATAGTAAAATTTTTATTTTGTAGTTCACATTTGGAATCAGCACGTCATGCTTCCAAAAAACAAACCAAAAAAAAAAAACTAAAATTGGTATCTGCCCAGAAAATTGCAGTTGGTGCATTTCTAGTTTCGGTTCCCTTTAGGGTCCCTTTAGAGTCCTACCAACCTAAAAGTTTTTGATTAAATAAACCACAGATAATCACAAAGTTTACAAATTGCAATTTTTTTTACTGTTACATGTCAGTAAGCTCATTAACGTTGTACATGTTCAGGGCTGTTCATGGGCTCTGGATGATCATCAAGATTCTTTAAACTTTTTTATTAATATTAATTTATTAATAATTAATTAAATATATAAATATCTCTTTTTTTCCCCTCCAGCTCCTAATATCTCATGCTTTAGGCACTATTTACATTTTAATATTTAATTAAGCGCATCGTGGTAAATTTATGTAACTGGGTATAGAGCTGCTGGATTAATCGTTAGTATTGATTAATTTGAATTTATGGTTTATGTCGATGTTGAAACATGAAAATCGATTTTATCGATGCGACAGGACGTGTCTCAAGCCTGATGCAGAGGATAAGATTGTGTGCCTTGCTAAAAACATGTAAAATGCTGTCAGGCACTCGTTTGATTTTATGTAGCATGTAAGTTGCATGTGGTTAACAAAATTGTTTTTCTTCAGTGATAGGAAAAAATAGAATATATATCCTTTTTTCAATTTTTACACCTATTTATTTTATTGAATTTTTTTTGCAAGTCTGCAGCTTGTACTTTACTATTGGTCATATCTTGCTAGAATAACCAGAACAAGTTAGGCGGTAAAGAACTTGTAAAGACTGTACACTTACTGGTGAAAGTACAAGTGCACCTCATTAATGCCAGAAAGAGGTGTGTATGTGTTGTACTGATTACTGTTTTTCTAAAATAACAAGAAAACTCGTTAGTGAAAGTAAGTTTGCACTTTGCAGTTTTAGTCCAAATAAGCAGTTCATGTTTGGTTATGTTGTTTTTGCATGAAAAAAGAAATTATTCATTTCAAGAAAAATAATTGTTTTGAAATAATAATAATAAAAAATGTCAAAAAAAAAATAAAATAAGTCGGAGATTCAATTTATAGGACGTCGCCCAGCTCTAACTAGGTATAAAGAATAATCTAACTGACCTTGAATCTAAAGTGACTAAAAGGTGATGGGGATGCTGCAGTTATACACACACACCTGATTGGAGTTTAAAAAAAAAAAATGCAAGTTAACCAGAAGAAATTTTAAGCAAGGCGTTTTCTCAGGTCTCTTCTGTCTCCTTGGCCGTCCCAGAACCAGGACTTGAATTAAACATCAGTCTTCTTTGTCATTGTTTTTGTAAGATATATGAATCCCATCACTGTTCTTATCATCTACTATAAATCACTTTAGCGCTCAGCCAGGACAAGCAGATAACATGTGCACGCATTGCCTACTTATTTGTAGTTGACCAACTTGCTTTATTTTTATATTTTTATATTTTATATTTATTTTATTTTTATCTAATGGTAGCACTTTCCAGTTTAATTCATATGTTTATGGATGTTAGAATACAGATTAAGGTTCACACTAATTGTTCATGAATCTTTGATTTAGAGGCATCTGGTTGTCAGGGTTTTTTTTTTTTATGAGACTGAAGCAAATGGTTTATTTACAATAAACATTTTTCCCTTTCTTTACTTAAAATTACTAACATGCTGAAGATGTGGCAAGCCCAAGAAAATGATCGAAATCCACAACAGTGCTTGAATAAAAAAAAATAAATAAATAAACCCACCAGACTAGAATAATGCCTTTTTAAACTTGCTTTAAGGCGAGGACTGCACTTCTCTTTGTTGAAATGTTAGCCAAGGACTTTCTGGTGCTGTTTTGTGTGCAAGAAAAGAAAAAAAATGGAAGTCAATTTCTACACAGACGTGTCTTCACCCCAGTAGTTTAAATACTTATTGTATATTTTAAGTCTCTGGACTTATGAAGTAGCTTCCAATATTAAGTTAGCTACCAAATTCAGGGTTATTAGACAGGGTTCTGGGCGATCACTGCATGAGATAGGTCAGTTAGACTCGATTTTGCTTTACTTCTCAGGATTTTACCAGCTTTTTAAGGATGAGTAGATTTGAATTGAAGGCAGCACAGTTAGTGTCACATCTTTCAATTTCAATCTTTTAAATTTCAGTTATTTATACAAGAAATATAATAGTAATAAATATTAAATGTTTGTGTATATAAATCCAGCTATCGATGTATCTGTTCTATATGGATGTGGATTTTTCAGTAATACGAGTTGTTATATTTCGTATAACAAGAAGGTTGTTGCATCCTGGGTTTAAGATTAGTATTAATTTGTCAACACCAAGGACATGTATAAGAGCTGTAAGACAGTGGTAAGATGTGCTGTAGGTGTGACAGAAGAGTTCAAGGTGGAGGTGGGTCTGCATCAAGGATCGGCTCTAAGCCCCTTTTTGTTTGCTCTGGTGATGGACAGGATGACAGATGAGGTAAGACAGGAGTCCCCATGGACTATGATGTTTGCAGATGACATTGTTCTCTGTAGCGAGAGCAGGGAACAGGTGGAGGAAAATTTGGAGAGGTGGAGGTATGCTCTGGGAAGCAGAGGACTGAAGGTTAGCCGCAGCAAGACGGAATACATGTGTGTAAATGAGAGGGACCCAGGAGGATTGGTGAGGCTACAGGGAGCAGAGGTAAAGAAGGTGCAGGATTTTAGGTACTTAGGGTCAACGGTCCAGAGCAATGGAGAGTGTTCAAAGGAGGTGAAGAGGCGGTTACAGGCAGGTTGGAATGGGTGGAGAAAAGTGTCAGGTGTGTTGTGCGATAAAAAAGTATCAGCGAGAATGAAAGGGAAGGTGTACAGGACAGTGGTAAGACCAGCGATGCTCTACGGCTTAGAGACTGTGGCACTGAAGTAGAGACAGGAGGCAGAGCTAGAGGTAGCAGAGATGAAAATGTTGAGGTTCTCTGGATGGAGTGACAAGGATGGATAGGATCAAGAATGAGTTTATCAGAGGGACAACCCTTGTTAGATGTTTTGGAGATAAAGTCAGAGAGGCCAGATTGAGGTGGTTTGGTCATGTTCAGAGGAGAGATTGTGAATATATCGGTAGAAGAATGCTGAGGTTGGAACTGCCAGGCAGGAGGTCTAGAGGAAGACCAAAGAGGAGATTTATGGATGCAGTGAGCGAGGACATGAAGTTAGTTGGTGTGAGAGAAGAGGATGCAGAGGATAGGGTTAGATGGAGGCAAATGATTCGCTATGGCGACCCCTGAAAGGGAACAGCTGAAAGACAAAGAAGATTAATTTGTCAACACCGGGTCAAAATTGAAACATGCAGCTTACAACAACGGATGTTGCAGAAATGTTCAAGTTGGAAGTTTCGATTTAGATCCTATGTTATTAATAAACTAATAAGTGGTGTTGTTCGTTTCTTTTTGCTGAGCCGTTAAAAGCTTTTATTTTGTTTTGTTTTTAAAAAGATGATTGTTGGCAGTGATGGCATTTATTTTTTATCCAGTACCAAAAATCAGGTCAAGGTTTGGACAAAAGTTTGGATTTATTTTCTACAACCTAGAACAATAACACACACAAAATTAAGTACCATATGCACCAAAATATACAGTAATGAAATGTAAAGACGATCAATATATTACCATCTTGAGTTTATTCCTCTTGAAAGAAACTAACATGCACAGTATTAGCTTGTTGATTTACCATAGTATCAGTAATGCAAGTGTTCGAAGTGTGTGTCCATATCGTTCATGCAGATTCTCAAACATATCACGGAACAAAGGTTGCTCCAGACTTCTTTAAGAGGAGATGATTTGCTCATGTAATACAGGCACGGTTCTTGGCGGATCTTCACAGTTGAACATTCCCCACAAGTAGGCATCATGTGGTGTGAGATTGGGGGGTGGGACGGTTTTGATATGGGACGGAATTGATCTGCCACCTTTTTCAAACTCGGTCCTCATTCACGTCTACTTCCCTTTTTACTACTACTACTTTTTTTACATGCGCATTAGAAATACACGAGTTTTAATACTGTATATTTTGGTGCATACTGTAATTAAGTATCAACAGTCAATGTTATTTTAAGCATCGGGCATCACAATGAAACTGACGACCATCTCAAGGAAAGCGAGACCAAATCTTACCTCTGCAGCAAAGGAGAAGTTCATTTGGAGTCAACCAGCCTCAGAAATCAACAATTAACAACCAGCACCTCAGATCAGAGCCGTTATGAGGGCTTCACGGAGCATGAGCA
The DNA here is from genome assembly GCF_024256425.1 of Clarias gariepinus. Taxonomy (NCBI): domain Eukaryota; kingdom Metazoa; phylum Chordata; class Actinopteri; order Siluriformes; family Clariidae; genus Clarias; species Clarias gariepinus. Next base: position 15,805,488 of record NC_071122.1, read on the forward strand.
GCAGGCACGTCTTAAAATCAAAAAAAGATTATTGCGTATTCTGGACACCTTCAGCATCACTTTACAGTGTAGAAAGAAATCAGGGGGGGAAAAAATGTGGAATTTATTTAAAAGTGTGTCCAGACTTTTGACTGTCAGTTTACATTGCTCAAAGGAAATCTCTGTGTAGTGCAAGTGTTAGAATCTTAAAGGAAATCCGAGCTAGTGTGGATCTGCCTGGGTAAACAGTTTTGAAGCTTGAGGTTTACAGGTTTACAGCGTATTATTATGCATCACTGAGAGAAAATCTTTTTAGTAGGATGCCGTTGGTCTGTATATAGACAGTTGATGACACACTTAAAGCTGTTTTAGTGACCCAGGACAAGACCAAGTTTTTTTTTTTTTTTTTTTTCTTTGCTTAATTGGTTACCTGTCTATACTGTATGTTGCCTTGTTTGTATTTTGTCTTATAGTGTGAAAAATCCATCACGATATACTTATATTTTTGCTGAAAGTAGCATCTTTTTTTCTTCTTCTTTTCTTTGGACAAGATAATTAGCCATGTCTCTGTTAGCTCAAACAAGACACCCTTGTTAACTTGAAAATGTTCATATAGACTGACTAAATGATCTCCCACATTAGTGAAGGCTGCCACAGACTATATTCAGAGGCTGTAATACTTCAAGGATTAAAGACACACAGTCTGATGAGCTTCCTATTGATTTTGCTGTAAATCCTCATATTGAGCAGTGTTTTTTTTCCCTCACCTTCACTTCATCTTTAAGTTGTGAAGACATGTTTGAATATTCTGCATTGATGTCATCTGATGAAGTGAGAGGAAATGAGTCAATGCTACTGCATCCTGCCTTAACAGTATCCTGTTAAGTTGACATGAGCAAATGATGTGGCAACCTGCTGTTGGCCTACTGCTTGCTGCTGTTCTATGGGCTCTATTTCAGGGATAAATGGATGTGTGACAGAACCGCTTTAACGCTATTATGTTTTCAGCCGCTCGTCTAGTCTCTGTACACTGTAGTCATCACCAGTCTTTAAATCTTAACTGATGTATTTGGAATCAGATGCATCTCCTGTGCAGTATTTTTTTTTCTGAGCTGTGGGCTTACACTAGTTCCTCTTTCAGCCTAACAGCCTGCTTTTACTTTTTTTTTTTTTTTTTTTAAACATATGCTACAGATGAGCTGGTAGGTGATCTAAACTAAACTAACCCTCTAACCTCTCTATAACACAACCTTATCTGGAGTTGTTTGGTCAGCGAGGTGCAGGACCAGAAGACTCCTTGTCCGTATAAAGGGAAAAAGTTATTTCTGGGAACTTAAACGTTCACAGTGCCATTTAATATTCAAATATTCTTCATTACCCAGTTTTGGGCTGTTTGAATCTGAATGTTTTTAAAATTAAATGCTTAATATATGCGTCCATGGTTTCGTTCGTGTGGAATTTAATTGCACACTCATAAGCGCATTTTTAAAAATTGTACAGCGCCATCTGTTGAATTTTGAAAAGAACTAAAATGTATTATTTAGTTTTAGCGTGAAGTGCGCGGAATGGTGCGAGATCAAGGTTATTAAGTAGATTTTAAATGCACACTCATAAGTGTTGTGGAAAAATGTACATTAGATGAACTAATGATTTTTTTTCAAGTTTTTTTTTATGATTTAAGGGCATTCTCTATTTAATTATCCAGTTAGTAAATAATTAGTGGGCCGACTGCGATGAAACAAAGCCTACACGTTTTACCTCAAACTCGGCCAAATACGGCAGTGAGAACCTTTACAATTCGTTCAGTAGTGTTTTATGTGATGCGTGCACAGACAGTCAGATAGATAAAAATTCCCCAGACCATCTTGATGTGTTCTATTATGTATCGTACATCCCTAAAATAAATATTTTTACAAATATCTTCAAATTAACAGACACGCCAACTTTACCGTATTGTATTATTTGTGTTACACTTTTATTATATGTGTACTTAATGTGATGTGTTCCTACTGCCAAAATATATGGAAATTTTGGGAAGGTCAGTTGTGTTTTATTTGGTTTCCATTCAGACAATGAACATGAGATAATCAATATTTTTTAGATTTTTTTCCTGATATTTTTATACATAGATTAAGACCATGGCACCTTTTTGTTTAACACAATCCCTTTTTTTAAGTGATCAGAATATTAGTGTGTGTGAGTGACAGGTGGTTGTTTCCTATTGTGTGTGTGTGTGTGTGTGTGTGTGTGTGTGTGTGTGTGTGTGTGTGTGTGTGTGTGTGTGTGTTTTCTTTTTCTTTTGATTAAGTATTTAAACTGAAGATGCACAGATCGTTTGACCGGAATCGGGCGGTTTTTAGCATGATCGCCCATGACCAGTCAGACTTAGTCATTCGGCGGCTGATCGCACACGACTGTGGCAAAATAAGTCTTTACCCTGTTGTTCAGAGATCACATGCTCTCGGCTTACATGCACTCTATCAATATCTGTGAACAAACACATGTAGCTATTTGTTTTTTTTTAACCCGTTGCCTTGTTTAAAGGTTGGATTTTATTTGTTCAAAATAGCTCTGTCCAGTAGAAAGTCTTGCAACTTGTAGTTTAATGTTTTAACCCCTTGGGTAATTTGCAGTTAATCCAAAAAAAAACAAAACGTTTTTACGAACTTGAAGACAGGGTACAGAATTTTAACAAGGGTTGAAGGAAAAAAAATAAATTTAATTTTTTATTACTGTTGATGATAATGATACTACTGCTGCTAATAATTATAATAATATTTTTTTATAAACCTACAAAGGAAAATGTACCAAAAAAGTTTGTGGTTATTATTCTTGGAAAGAAGGAAAGAAAATTTAAATAAACAGGTCAGACTCAAACGACGGAAACCAGTAGCAGCTCAAGGAAACTGCAACTGGTGCATCTTTTTTCGTTGAAACCGTTAGTAAATCTCAATACCTACTCTTGGTTTGATTTCTGGTTTCAACTGAAAAAGCTAAATTTGTTGTTTGAAAGCATCGACCAGCATGAAGACCAGAGAACAGTCTATGGAGGGGGGAAAACCAGCCGTTTTAAAACCGAGAAAAGAGGGGAAAAGCGATCAGAGCAGCTGCACTGGCGTTGGCATGGCCGGTATCACGGTGTAAAATGCTCTGGGAAGGGGAAAAGTCAAAAAAAAAAAAAAAAAAAAAAAGCCCAATGTAAGTTGTGTAAGTCTTCACAACCTTAGAACAGAGTGGCTAGTGAAAGCAGTGGCTGATGACGAGCATTGTGTGAGCTGTGAAGAAAAACCTAAAAATAACAGTGAGAGTGACATTAACCTCTACAGGGCAGGGGTGACGGTCTACCAGTAAAAGGTGACTTTTAGAGCAGCGTTCATAAGAGCCCTACAACAGGATGTGAACCGCTTCGCATTAGCACATGATTTTAAACATATAACTTAAATAATCGAGTTCAGTGTCAGGGCTGCTCCCCCTGGAACAGACTCTTCAATCCGTATTAATGATGTGACTCATGATGGTAGATAAAGAATGAACTTGGAATTTTGTCAGCCAAATTTACAGAAAATCCATCCGATCCGGAACTCGTTTTGCGGCAAAACAGTGACCCAAAAGATGCTGTCAAAGAGCACATGACTTCACTGGGGGAGAAAAATATAGGTGTAGACTATAGGTGTAACATTTTATTTTGTGTCTGCATGTGTGTGCACTACGCATGTAAAGCAAAAGCAAGTCTCATTGGAGAGGTTAATGATCCCTCACACAGACCCCTCCTACTTTTACCTTCAGACACACACACACTCTGCTCTACACAGAAACACTGCTCAGTCGCTATTCTTTTAAAAAGGTAAAAACGGGTTAATTTGTTTTATTTATACCTTACAGCAGTGATTGTTAGTGTGTCTCAAATTTCAAAACAGATAAAAAAAAAAACACCTAACTAACCATGTTTTCTGTTCAATTTTATGTTGCTATGCAACAGGAACTTAAAGATGAGGAGTTTGATGATGCCACATTTTATACGAATGTCGAAATCAACAAGCGTAATGTTCACATTCGGGGGGGAGAAAATCCCAGAGCTACAGTTGAGCACATGAGGGACTCGCCAAAAGCGAACGTGTCAGAGCCAGACTGACAACTTGACGTGTGTCGTGTCGCAGACAGTGCACGTATTCAACATTTTGTGAAGCTTTGTGAAATCGGTTTTAAAATCCATAATCGTTTAAATGTGTTGTTGAAACAGGAAGTCTATTTGGGACATGTAGTTAGTCAGATATTCATATATCAAATGACGTCAGAGTTTTTTGGGACACCCTGTGTAATGCAATGAGAGCCTACACACACACACACACACACACACACACACTCCTTCATAAGCATCATGAAATTCAATAATAATAATAAAAAAAAAAAAGGACTCGACAAAGGCTTGACTGTGTGAAGCTGAACACCTTCACTGAGCGATGATGAGGATGGAGTTGCATAAACCAGGCTATAAATGTTTGGTCATCATGAAAGTTGCTTGTTGATTAATCTAAAAATGTGTGTGCGTGCTTTGTGACTTGAGTTCAGCCAAACAGACCCCTTTATGTTTGCTTTCTTTGAGTTTAACCTTCAGTCCTAAATGATAAGACGCCGTGGTCTTGGGAGTCATTCAAACGAATGATTAAGTCTTAAAAAATTTGAGTCGGTGGAATTTATTTCTAGGTGTGACCAAGGTGCACGGCCTCGAAAGACAAGTTGAATTCCTGAAAGCTCTGCTACCTGTAGTCGAGGATTACTCATAAAGCTGGACATGCCGAAAATAAATAAAATGGTTTAACTTATTTCATTATATAAACAGCCCGTATCTGCCCACACCTGCAGTGACTAAGGTGTAATCTCTGGACTTAAAAAAAAAAAATTTATCCATAATATTTCTTTTAGCGTTCTGCAGTTCAGTGCCGTCGGAGCTGCATGTAGGTGGTCAGTGCTGTAAATGCTTCAGTGCTACAGATTTTAAGTCATTCATCTTTATGCCGTATAATTATTAGCAAGTCACTGGTGTTCCCCTTCTGAGTCACCACGTTTCACTTCTTCATTTCCTCAGATTAGCTCTGTGACTCATTACACACTTGTGTTCGCGACTTCAAATCCTTAAATCTATATGAACTTTCCCCCTGACAGTATGAAGTAAACTTTTTTTTTTTTTATCTAAACCTTCTTCTTTTAATAGTTGTTCATTATTACTCTTTGTTTATTTGCAGAAAGAATCTGCATTTGCTAATATTTCCTTGTCAGGAAATTGTGTAGTTCTGTAAAAAAAAAAAAAAATAGTGCAGCAAAGATTTGCGTTTTTACATGTGTGTGAGTGTGGTGTCGTGAATGTCTCGCTTGAGTCTGTGTGCGGTTCAGCATTATGAATGTAGAAGGAGAAAATTGCTGTTAGACACCACTAGAGAGGTACAGTTTGAAAAATATAAATAAAGAATGAGGTTTTGAAGGATGTGAACTAGCAACATATGTGGCCCTAGCAAACAAATAAACAAAAGAAATGTTTTGCCAATCATTTTACCATTAATCAGATTGTTTCTAAGTTAATTCTCATCAGATTGTTAATGGCGTTCTTCAATGAATCGGTAACATCAAGTCCGCGACTTACCTTTACCTTTTGCACTCGACGTCACGATGTCTCTTCCCCATGGTCCCGCCCACTACTGTATGGCAAAAGGAATCTTACTCAGCAGTTGTCAAAACTCACGTTCAAAACCAGTTACAGAAGCACGATACAATGTAATGTCATTACATAATGGACACTATCTGGTTTGTGGAGCAAGGCATTGTAATGCACTACAGATTTAAATTTTAGCCTATTTGGGATTTAACCCTGGAACAGCTAGTTAGCTATTAGAAAGTTTGACGTGTTCGTTTTGGTTAACGTTACAGTACCTGCATGTAAGGCACAGACTATCCCATGGCATTGTCTCATTTGCAACAGAAGCTGCAACGAGCTCACATTAACCCTACATAATTCCTTCTAGATCTGGAGCGATAATCATTTTATGATGACAACCAAAAACCATTGCAAATTAATAACCTTATTGTTTTCTTCGTCCATTTTCACACAAGTCCAGCACAACAAACTGTTTGTTAAAATGATTAGCAGAACAGAAGTTACCAGTTTGCTGTGTTGGTCCTTCATCTGTGTGACGAAGCATAGGGTATTTATTTATAAGACATGATTTTAGTTTTGTTTTGTGTCGTGTGTAAACTTGTAGCGATCCATTCCCATCTCCCGCTCCTTTCTCTGTGTGTCTATATGCGGTGCAAAATGGACTGACCGAGTGCTTTAATTCCCACATGACTGTAAGAGTACCCAGTGCCTTCGGGGTGCCTTTCAGGTTGGCTCTGCTGTGGTACTGAGGCGTGCTGTTGCGGCTTCCTGCTGAGCATATCAGAATCAAAGAAGAGCTGAGTATTTAATTGTTGGCCAGGAAAAAAAAAACAAACAAACTGGAATTCTGATGAGAAAGGAGCTTTCAAGAATGCCAGGACAAATTATTCTTGTGCCAGAGCCTTAAGTGCATTATTTGTGATTCAGCAGCAGCAGGCTGTGGCGAGTGACTGCCAGGCTGGCACTGATCTGCACTTCTCAGGGGGGAATATGTGTTAATGTGGAGGCCTCGGGCGAACGGAGCAGAGTAATTGGGTTCGCATGGTTGGTGTCAGAGTTGCACTGCTGCTCCACACACAAAGGGTACCTCCTAGCCAAGCTGCTGGGGGACATGAAGACAATCCCGCTCCTGATGAGTGTGCTAATTCACTGGAAAGGCCTTATTGAATTACTGGGATGCCGAGCGTCGACGGTGTAAGGGCCTCCGGAATGCGCGATTGCCCGAGGCATTGTGTTTGTCAGCATGTGCTGCTATTTGCCACCCGGCTATGAAAGAGCCTGTGAGTGGTGGCCAACTGCTGAGAAAATCTCTTTAATATCCCCAAATGGCATAATTACTCTTGCATATATTCAAATGCCTTTCTTTTTCTCTTCAGTAATTATTTGAATGCATCTGCACTGGACGTTTTATTATTTTTTTTTTTTACAGTCATCCATCGTTTCTGCTTTTACCTCCATACCGTGTCATGTATCTGATTAACCTGTAAGGATCTTTGGTGCTGTATAAGAACCAGTAAATAAAGACGTGACGGTTAAAAACGTAGTACCAGTTTTATTATTATTATTAATTATCTGACATGCCATTTTATTCCCAGCACATGGCGTGTAAATCCTTGAGATTAGCCACGGTTTTGCTGTTCATTTCACTTTTATTTTTTATTTCATGAACCTACAATTTACCTGGTGCCACATGGTACTGTTTGATTATCAGCCACCTGCACATGAACATGTTGCCGTATCTCATCGCAGCTTCACCCTGATTGGCAGATTAATTATGCAGCGCATGCACACACACAGAGGGGTCTCTGTAGACCGTTGTGGTGGGAATCGGTCCCCCGTTGTGGCAGCCAACAAAGGCGTGCACTCTGAGGACACACCACCCAAGCTGTCAAGCCTTATTACTGCAAAACATCTCTTCCCACAGTTGACAATAAAACCCCATTCTACAAACACGCACACACGTATCAGATCTACCAGTCTGAAGCGGGTTCTCCACTAAGGAAGCCCAGTCACCCACAACATGTAACCCGAGATCCTCACTGGTCTAGAATAGACTGAGCTGAGAGGAGGATTTTTATTTATTTTTATTTTTTGCAGGCAGTAATGAGGGGAAAAAAATAACATTGTGCTGTTGGCTGTTAAGGTGAGCAGGAAAGTAATGATGTCCGGCGAACTCGAGTAATGGATTGGTTATTAATGTCCTCTAGTCCAGAACCAATGGAAGAGGCGAAGACTTGGCATTATTCTTTTTCTTTTTAGCTTTCTTCTGTAAAAAAGGTGTAGGATGGGCTGTAGCAGATTCTACTAAAAAAATCTTCAAAAAAGCCGTTGTTATTTTTGTTATTCACATTAAAAAAGAAAAAAAAAAACCTTGATAAGCCTTTTGCCTCTGGGCTGGAAAAAGTGAGGAATATCCCATTGACTTGAGGGCAGGTGAGAGACTTTCCCACCCCTCCCTGTTTTTCCTTCCTGTAATCACTAAGACAACCTGAGGTCTTGCCACACTCCGTAACAACACTGTCTATGGAAGCTATGGCCCAGGTTTTTCGGGTTGGAGCCGGGGATGTCAATGCCTTGTTACTAGGTTACATCACTGTTTTTGTTGTGAGGCGGTATGCCAGATCTTCAGGCAGTGTGGATGGATTTCACAAAGTGCAGTTCCCCTCTGCCTAAGCCAAATTACTATCCTCCAACAGGCCTGTTCCACCACTCACGTGACGCGACTGCTTGTTAACACCACACACACACACACATTCCAACTCCGGTTAACTCCTACTGTTATTATCTGGAGATTAATATGGTTTTTTTTTTTTTCTTTTTTTGTCATTGCAACTTACCAAGATCTCTAAAAATCAGAGTAAAACTATGAAACATCTGTTTATGCTTTTCTCTTTCTCTTTTTTATGTTGAAATCTGCATCATGGGGAAATAATAGCGACTTCTTTGTCATTTAGGTACTTTGTCACTTCATTTTTTTTGCATTCCTAATGATGTGCTAATGCAGCCTTTGTGTGTGAGCAGCGAGACATTTTATCACTCATTTGATGAGCTTCATTTTTCCTTGCTTTACTTGGCTGTAGGATATATATCGAATGATGCAAGCTTCCTAAGATAATAAGAATCAGGCCGCATCGAATTTGATTTCAGGTTTGTGTGTTTGTGTTTACATCTGTTCCTATCTGCTTATTTTAACAACCAGTTCTGTTTTTGTCTTTCAAAATGTAAAGTGTCTATTTTGTAAACGTACGGCTCCTCGTTCTGACAACTCTAAGAATGGCTGGCGAACGTTTTTGACATTGACACCCTATATAGTCTGTAGTACTGTTAGTGAACAGGGCTGCTTTTTTTTATTATTCCTGTTAGACTAAAGGTCAAGTAGGATCAGCCTCAAAATATCTCTGTTGCCACATAAGCAGGGAACTCAACGTTAGTTTCAATGCATCTTGTGCATCATGTGTTGTAAGCCTTTTTAGGTTACATTTAACTGACGAATGTTTCAATTGCTTTGTCGGGCTCTGAAGCACAAATTCAATCTGACCTTGCAAGTGGGGCAGATCCAATGGAAGAATTTATTTCTTGGTATGATGTAGTTATAGTCCCCGACTTAGGGACATTCAAGTTGCGAATTTTCACAGATACGAACGGACCGCGGTTCTACTTCCATTTCAATCACAGAAATAGCTCACGTATATATAAAAATATAAAAATATAAAAATAGACACTGCAGTGCACCAGATACCAATATTTGCAATTATATAAAATATGTTCAGTGTGTAAGTGGATATATACAAACAGGGACAAAGTTGTTGGTACCCTTCGGTCAATGAAAGCAAAACTCTCAATGGTCACAGAAATAACTTTAATCTGACAAAAGTAATAATAAATAAAAATTCTATGAATGGTAACCAATAAAAGTCAGACACTGCTTTTCAACCATGCTTTAACGGAATTATTTAAAAAAATAATAAACTCATGGAACAGGCCTAGACAAAAATGATGGAACCCCTAACTTAATAGTTTGTTGCACAACCTTTTAAGGCAATCACTACAATCAAACGATTTCTGTAACTGAAATGAGACTTCTGCACCTCAGCAGGTATTTTGGCCCACTCCTCATGAGCAAACTGCTCCAGTTGTTTCCGGTTTGAAGACGCTGTTTCCATGTTTTACAGTAGGGACAGTGTTTTTTTCCTAATATGCTTATTTTTTTCGTCTGTGAACATAGAGCTGATTTGCCTTGGCAAAAGGTTCCATTTTTGTCTCATCTGACTATAGGACATTCTCCCAGAAGCTTTGTGGCTTGTCAACATGTAGTTTGGCATATTCCAATGTGGCTTTTTTTATGATTTGTTTTCAACAATGGTGTCCTCCTTGGTCGCCTCCAATTTAGTCCACTTTGGGAGTCACGACGGATGATGCAGCTGATGTTCCTTGAGCATGAAGTTCACCTTGGATCTCTTTAGAAGTCTTTCTGGGCTCTTTTGTTACCCTCCGTCTCTTTGATTTGTCATTAGTTTTTCTTCTGCGGCCATGTCCAGGAAAGTTGGCTACAGTCCTATGGATCTTTAATTTCTGAATAATATGTGCAACTGTAGTCACACGAACGTCTAGCTGCTTGGAGATTGTCTTATAGCCTTTACCTTTCTTTAACATGCTTGTCTATAATTTTTTTTTTAATCTAGTGAGACAACTCTTTCCTTCGCTTCCTCTGGTCCATGTTGAGTGTGGTACACGCCATGTCACCAAACAACACAGTGTCTACCTAAAGCCCTATATATAGGCTCACTGGCTGATTACAGGATTGAAGACACCTGTGAAAGTTCACAGTCCAATACAGTGGAAAACAGCTCTAAGACTGAGCGGAGAACCGGGATTTCCCTCGTGATTTAAAAGCATTAAGCACTCCTTAGGCATAGTCACATGATGGCAGTGTGGAAAAAGGGGACAGAGATATAGTCAAGTGGATCGGTATGCTTTAGATTGTTTATTCATGTCAAAGGCGTATAAGACTCACTTTGTCGGACTTGAGAATAAATCGGACTGAACTGAACTTGTTCGTAAGTCGGGGATTACCTGTACTTGTATCAGTTAAAGGATGTATTTAGTCTTTTTTTTCAGGGGGGATTTTCCCCCTATTTTTCTCCCTAATTCCTGTGTCTAAATCCTTCCCATCAAGGGTCCCACATCAGGCTAATACTAACACTCAGTCGGGAGGGTCAAAGACTATTACAGGTTTTCTCCGAACCACGTGACGCCAGCCGACCACATCACAGACGCCCCTGATTGGCTGTAGAGCCGTGATCAATGTGGGAGCACTAAGTACCTCTTATCTCGCCCCTCTGAAAAAGCTCGGCCAATCTTTACGCTAATACGTTTTTGACTTGCCAAGTAGTATTTTGATCAAGATGATTTTGTATCAGAGTTGACCAGACATTTCTACTTAGCATTATACGCTAGCTCAGATATATGCTAGCTCATGGTGCAGGGCCCTTGCTTTGCTCTTATTATAAGCCTCACTCTTCTGAGCAGGATTTACTTTAAATTTTAGTCTGGCTGGTGTCTTGCCTTAGTGGTGTCGGGCACCTGATCCCTGATGATGAGACCTGGGGAGCAGTCAATGTTTCAATTCATCCCTAAAGTTTAGTTCAGTAGATTGGTCAGGACTGTCTGCGTGATATACAGTGGACATGTTCTTTCGTAGCCTCCATGCAAAATCATGTCTTTATTAAGACCTACAGTACATGAGGGTGTGATGTCCAGACATGTACATACTTTTAGTGTGTCAAAAATCGTTACATACATGTATGCAGCAGGTCTAACCGTCAATCCTGTGAGAGTCAGAGAGTCAGCCGTTTTTCGTGGCACAATAAGGGGCAAGTTTTTAGCTGTTTTTTTGTTTGTTTTTTTCACGAAAAAAAGAAGTAAGAAATGCTTTTTTTTCTAGAAAATAGTAAATGATGGTCATCTCAAGTATCCTTGTTGTTAAATTTTAAATTTCTAAGATATTTCATCTTTTAGTGACCAGACAGTGTCAAAATATTGTTAGTTTCTGTTCTTTCAATAACCACTGCGGATTATTTATATACCCTCAGCTCCGTCAGTCCCACGCAGTACTGTATACAAGCGGACTAAACAGTATGTCCATGCACAGTTGGTGTCTTCACTATGTAGCACTTTAATTTGTACTGTAGGGAAAGAGTATTGTGTGTGTGTGTGTGTGTGTGTGTGTGTGTGTGTGTGTGTGTGTGTGTATAATATATATATTATGTGTGTATATATATATATATATATATATATATATATATATATATATATATAATATACACACACACACACAATAATATTATATTATTATCATGGGATAATAATGGGAAGTTTGGATCGTTTTAGTGACTCTGTTCTTTGAATCTCGTTCATCGAAATTAATCTTTTTTTTTTATCATTTAGTTTGTTTTATTCTTTTTATCAGAGATAAAATAAAATGTTACATTTTCAATAAACAGACCCCCAATACGTCTACATACACAAATATTTGGCTAAAGTTTCAGTAATGAAAATATTACAATGCAGCTAAGGACATATTATGACAAACAGAATGACCAGCTCACCTCTCATATCTTCTGGTCTGAATTGTTTGTTGTTTTGTCATGTGACTCATAGATGCCATGTAGTGCATTACACAGGAAACAGAATTTAGCGACCCATTCTTCTTATGGGTCTTCTAGTCAGCGTCGTTCGTTTAGGAGTCACGTGACCAAAGGACGAACGATTTGTACCAAAAGAATCAAAGGTAACTACTCCTTTATATTTCCTGTACATATCCTGCGGAGGTTTTGCGATGCTTTGCGCATGCGCGCCTGGTAGAAAATGAACGAATCACTCTTTAAGACAACGCTAAAGACGTTGAAAAAGAACGACTCATCACTAGTGCTTTGCAGCGGTTCTCATTGCCGTGACGTGATTTTATGCGTCAGCTAGAATTATAAAGAATAAAATGATGGCTAACTAGCATTGTTGCCTAATCTTAAATCATGGTCTGCTTTTTGTTTTAAAATGTATTGTTTTTGTTGTTGTTGTTTTTTGTAGAGTGTGATGAGAATCAAAGAATTATGTAGAGTGTGAAAAGAATCAAAGCACTTCCAGTGCGTCTGCTCCTGAGGGTGTGCTGGACTGGCTGACCTCTATATTGAAGCAGAGCAGCTGCCAGGCCTCTTACTGTCCTGTGCCAGCAGGCTCATGACACCTCCCAACAACCCCCCCTCCCCCGAATCACCCCACCACCCCGTCATGCCCTGCTTTACTCACTGGGTTTGGGCTAATGAGGGTAGATTCTGGTTGTGTTTTAATTCCTGCCTCTGTCGAGGTGCACTAATTAAGATGGCACATGGGAGATTTTCCACAGCATCTGGACCATTTACACAAGGTCAGAACAGCAGCAGCGTCGTCTGAACAGAGGCATGAACTCTGGCTTCTGGCCATCATTTGAAGTGAAGTGGAAATTCGTGCGCCTGTCTTGTTAGAGTCGGAGATTTAATGTTACATGCATGTCGTGGAAATTTTAAGAATTGTAGTAGTTTTCTTCTGTTTTGGTTTGTTCTGCTTGGTGAATGGTCTAAATAATGGACATGTGCAACTAATTGAGAAGAGAATACGGTTCGGTCTACAGTAAATTTACCATTTTAGTTTTGTACGGAACAGGATAGAGAGTTGAGCAAATCTTTCACATGATAATAAATATATATCTCGTCGTAAACCATAGGGTTATGACTCAGTTTTATTAAAAAAAAAAAAAAAAACCTTCAAGTGTTACAAAAGGGGAAAAATGTGTCATACTAGCCAACAGATTTTTAAGAAACTTCCCTTTATTTTGTAAAGCGTTTACTTCTTGGGTCTCCGCAGGTTCTCAAGATCAGTTTATTTTTTCTCTTGAATTAAAAAAATTATATATTATGTGATGTACTTTCTTTTCTTGGTGCATTTCTCTTGCCTGTTTTCTCACCAATTAAAAAAAAAAATAATAATAATTTTTTGCAAGTTGGGTTTTAGTCTGCCAACGTGTGCCCCCCCTCCCGCAACGCTCGTCCTCTTCTATTTTAGGAGCAATGAGGGCATGCTGCCTAAAACACAAGGTTGTTTGTGGGTGTAGGGTGCAGCCACAAGCTGGCACAAGGCACGTTGACAATTCTGTGCCTTGTTTACAACTCCGACAGGGTGGAGTGAAGGAAGGGAAAACATGGAAGAGAGAGAGGGAGAGAGAGTTACTACCCTTAGGCCCACAGGAAAATCGGAATTCCTTGTGAACCATTCCTCCATTTGGCTGGCAGTTGTGAAAACAATTCCGCAGCATTGGTGCGCTGACTCACACTGCTGTAATCCGAGCCTGTGTGTGTAGGACAGAGGTAGGAGGTGGGCCAGACAGCCTGGTCGGTCTGCACTACAGACCGGTGTCTGTTCTACAGCGCTGGGCCAGGCTGATGAAAGCACAGACATTTCTTTTATTTTGTTTCACTTCTGCAGTAAAATAAAAATGATCTCTGTGTTTTCCTGTAGGTTTGATTGGGCGATTTGCTGTTCATTGTTATGATCGCTAATATCTGAATTTGATTGAAAACTGTCACAGAGATAATGTGATGAGCATCATTTCTTAGCAGGTTATTTATTTACTGTTTGGTCAGCTAGGATTTCTTTCTCTGATCTGCTATTTGTTGAGTAAACTTGTTTTTTTTTTTTTTTTCTCTGTAGTTTTGATCTGGAATCTGCCGAGGCGCTTGGGCTCCGATCTGAAGGAGCTTCCGCGCTCGCCCCTAGTCTTTCCCCGGTCTCCATCTGCTCCATCCACCATGACCTCGGAGCTGGAGAGCAGTTTAACCTCCATGGACTGGCTGCCGCAGCTGACCATGCGGGCGGCCATCCAGAAGGCTGATGCCCAGAGTACCCACGGCCCAGGCATGGCTAAGAAGAGTGCCCTGCTGGACCCGAACACTACCCTGGACCAGGAGGAGGTACAGCAGCACAAAGATGGAAAGCCGCCATACAGCTACGCCAGCCTCATCACGTTTGCCATCAACAGCTCACCAAAGAAGAAAATGACCCTGAGCGAAATCTACCAGTGGATCTGTGACAATTTCCCCTACTACAGAGAGGCGGGCAGTGGCTGGAAGGTAAGAGCAGTGCGTGCCAAGGATTAAGTTTAGTATTTATTCATTTATTATTACCTCCCATCAATAAGCATTTGCATGCATGCAAGTGGAAGTCACTCCACTTAAATTCAATCAGTGCGCCAAATCAGCCCAAAATTCGGGCAGGACGAGGCGGCCAAGGTTAATGTGTGAAATTATCCTTGTTTCTTATCCCGTCAAGATGTTTCGCAAAGGGAATTATTTAGCAAATATAAAGGTAGAAAATTACTTGCAAGCGTCGCTTCCATTTTGTGAAGGAAGCAGTTCTGATCTGAATTTTTATTTTATTTTTTATTTTTTTTTGGGGGGGGGCGTTAATATTTAACACTGTTTTTGTTTTTCAAGCGAGGAGAAAATAGAAGCCGTTTTTCAGGCTGAAATGTGAGCACTGAAAGTGTTGATATTCAGAGGAGCAGACCCATCTGAAATGAGCCTCAGACAAAAATCTCCTATTCATGGATTGTATTATTCATGCCAGATGCCTTGATACAAGTCCATTATGCAAGAGAGCGCCATTGCTGTGTCATCTTCTCAAGTAGCATGTGATATACAGAGATGAAGCCATGCTGATTGCCTTTTAAAGAGCGGAGATGGAAATTGATATTAGAATGAGCTTTCCAATCAGTTGACATTTATTGCCAATAGAATCTCTGCTGCGGCTCCATCGCAGTCAAAGCGATATGTATGTGGTTCATATCCGTGAGAGACATGCTGCGTGCATGTAGGAGCATGTTTTCACCTCCCTCATGTTTCCTTTCTCTGTGCAGCAGATGTTTACATCAGTCTAAGCAAGGCTATACAAGCTTATAAGTTCACTCATCACCCAGACACTTTTGGTCTCGTTTCTTAATTTGTTTCATGATAGTTTTTCCCTTTTTTTTTTCCTCTTCCCCTTAATCTATCCCCTATTTGATAAACCCAGAATCAAAACCTCCAATTAAATACTTTTATGCTAAAATTTAAAACCATCAACAGCCTTTGAAGGGGAAAAAATGACCTTTTCTAACATACAAAAGTTCCTGCAGTTATATTTTACCAAATGCTATTACATTGCTTTTGAAAAAATAAAAAAATAAATAAAATTGTAATTTCCAAGAGGTCTGTTTGGGTTCACGAGGTATTAATGCTCTTCAAGATTTGTACTGCTAGTCTTTCATTCTCTCGCTGCACACATGGGTTCACACACACACACACACACACACACACACACACACACACACACACACACACACACACACACACATATATATATATATACACACACACACACACACCCCCAGTACTACCTAGAAAGAAATGCTGGTAAGTTCAGTTTCATGGCTGTGCCTTAATGCTTCTCGTGACATCCGCCCCCTATTTGTCCTTGGCCTGCATCAGGAAACTGCACAACAAATGGATTTCTGAATTTAATGTACGCAGAAAGCGATGTACAAGGATACTGCCCTGGCATGTTCAAGCATCTTTAAGTTTTAGATTGTAACCCAAGACACGCAAGCAGCTAGCATGAGTTAATGCTGTGGACAAAGAACGAAACACTACCTCACGGAAAAATATTTTAATGACTAATTGCGACTCATTTATTTATTAATATTTTTTTGCAAAATGTATCTTCAAACACAAGGCGGGGTATACGTTGGAGGTTTCAATCACCACGAACCCTTAAATCACTCTGAATCGAACCCCCCCGACCGTGGAGGTTGAGCCCACAGTGCTAACCACTACGCCACCATGTTTTTTTATACATAATGTATACAATTTTGGATGTGGTCGAAAAAATGCTTATTTTTATAAAAATTATAAAATATATTATTAAATAAAAAAAAAAAAAAAAGGGGGCAAAAGAATGTAACGGTTAACCCGTATACTATGCTGTACAGTATAGTACGGCTGTGTCTCCCACTGTGCTAGGATGTAAAATACAGATTTTACCCCTATATGTACTGTAACGCATGTAAGCACATTCACTTTGGAAGGCTCTGTCATTTTCTTCGGTATAAGTACTGTAGGGTAAATACGGTAATAATTCACCATCCCAAGCCGCACTTTCGTTTGCATTTGCTTCGTGTTCTCTCTACAGCACTAAAAAAAATAATGACCAGTATTATATTTTATATGGAAATGTAACTGAATTTGTTACAAACTTGGTAAATAAGATGGTTCTTTTATTGTTTAGCATTTAAGTGCATTAAAAATGATATGTTGCAACTAAACAGGGAACTGTTATTTCTTTTATTACTCTCCCACACAAGCCATGATTCATTTCAAAGGTCAAGTGCAGGTTAATTTTTTTATTTTTACTTATTATATTTTGTATTAATTTATTTTATATGAATATTTCTGGGTTGTGAAACGATTCGTCTAAGTTGCCATTATTTCTTGAATTCACTTTGATATGCGAGTGTTTTGATATACAAGCCTGCTTCTGGAACAAATTATGCTCGCAATCAAAGGTTTAACTGTGGATGTGTGTATATTTAAAACCATATGATATAAATTTAAGTTTGATGTGATGATGTAAATCGTAGCTGTAACAAAAACACGGTAATATTTTTCAAACTGATTTTCAAAAAAATATTCGTTTTAGTTAATTAATTAACCTGCTTTCTAATATGACTGTGAGGAGATTTATGGGTGGATATGTCTGACTCTTAATACGTAAACGACAGAGACAGAAGGGGGCACTAATATTATCCATGTGTGTATGTAATGCAGGTGATGGAATGTGTGGTCCGGGCTTGTCAGGAGTCCAGCTTGTCAGACCGGCAACATTCACCTGCTTTTAGGCTGTATTGGGAGGGATAATACGACTGGTGCACATTTTATATTTTATAGACTGGGGAATGGGTTTGGAAATATCACCTGCAGTCTTTCCTTCGTATCTATCTAATAGGGATTCCTTTGTCTTGGTCCTATGCAGTGCTATATTTATGTATTCGCACATACATTGTGCATGTGGTTGGGATGAATGTAGGTCGGCGTGCCGTCACCGCTCTGCTGTTCCCCTGGAGATGTCGGCAGCAGGAATTTACAACCCAGCGCACGCACACGTCTGTTCTCTATGATAATGTAGTCTATGCTAGAGAGATGAGACTGGGCTAATCCGGATGGCAGCAACTCATTTAATCATCTCAATATAACTCCATTAGCCAGCACTGCTACGAAATATCAATAAGCGTCGTCAATAAAGAAAGATCATTCATCAAGGTCAAAACGTATTATTTGCATTATTACTGGATATACTTTAGTTTGCAGTTACAGTCTGTCTTCGGGAAAGATTTTGGGTGTCTTCGTCTTATCAGTATCATGGTCCAGGTTTGACAGAGCTCTGGGTTGCCACTGGTGCAAGATCTGCGTTAGACAGACAGCTAAACCTAGAAATGAAATGGGCTTATTTATTTATTTATTTATTTATTTTTTATAAGTGATTATGAAAAGAGGTCCTCCTGTGGCTGAAAATTACTTGTGTGTTAATGTGGCATAAACGGCAGAATTCATTTTGATGTTTTTTTTTTTTTATTTGTAGATAAAAAAGAGCACAGTGCCATCATCTGTTTTTATATAGAATGACATACAGGCTTCAAGACGAATGCAGGCTTGTATTATCCACATCTCTACAGCAAAATCACTGAGCCTTTTTTTATTTATTTTTTTTAAATCATGCCCTGTTGATTGCAGTGCTTCTTATGTGTGAGACATGTTCCTGTCTTCTTTGAAAGAAAGTGTAAATGAAATTAATTTGGCTGCTCTCGGATTAACAGATTCTGCTCTACCGGTCACCGCTGCCACACATCGCTGACGAGATGTTTTTTGATATTTAGCAGCTGTTTAACGGAAGTCCGGGACCTGTTTTTTTTTTTTTTTTTTTCTTTTTACGAGCCTGACTGAATCTGGGACTTGTGGTGGCGGCTGGTCACGATGCGTTTAATGTGGTATACCTGGGTCCATAACACTGGTAAAGTGCTCGGCCTATCATTCGGAGATCGCTGGTTCGATTCCGGGGTGATGCTGTAGCTACCGGCAGCCGGGGGCCTGGAGGGAGCTTGGCCAATCAGCGGGGTGTGATGGGAGGGACTTAGCACTCTCACATCAATGACGTCTTTTGAGCTCACGTGAGTGTTACTCCCCCCCCCCCATTGGTGCACGAGTAAGCGGTTTGAAAAGATTCGGTCGGCTGGTGTCTTGTGGATTAAAGGAAACATGTGATGGTCTTTGGGTCTCCCTGTCCAGTAGTAGTAGCCCTAACTATTAGGAGCCCACTGAAAGTAGCCTTGATGTAGAAGCTCCCATAACCCTATACCTCAAAAAAAATATTTTTTTTAACATGCATGTTAAACATTTTCTTCTGAAACTGTTAAGATGAGTACTTAAAGCTGTGGCACAGCTGATGGTCATGTCATTAACACGGTTTCTGTTTTATGTTCCTTAAAGTTATATAAAGTAGCTTTTTTTCTATCGTAGACGCAACACCGTAATTGCGGCCAAGAATTGCAGGCCAGTGACATCCAATCTCAGCCTCATAAATTGTCCAGTGGGGAAAAAAAGACCTCTTTTCAAATTTATTAAATTAAATTTTATTAGGGTAGCGCTTTTAACAATTGTCGTCGTCACAAAGCAGCTTTACACAATCAAAAGAAAATTATGGAAATGTGTATGAAATGTAAAAAATGTGTGAGAATCAAAATGATTAGATGGTTCCTAATGAGCAGGCCGAGGGTGACGGTGGCAAGGAAAAACTCCATGAGATGTCAATAAGAAGAAACCTTGAGAGGAACCAGACTCAACAGGGAACCCCATCCTCATTTGGGTTATAACGGATAGCAGGGAT
The DNA here is from genome assembly GCF_024256425.1 of Clarias gariepinus. Classification (NCBI taxonomy): domain Eukaryota; kingdom Metazoa; phylum Chordata; class Actinopteri; order Siluriformes; family Clariidae; genus Clarias; species Clarias gariepinus. The sequence continues at coordinate 15,825,121 of NC_071122.1, forward strand.
TGTTTTCATACTGCGTTTTATGCAACTGGAATTTCAATATAACAGTTTATATCATAAGGTAATATAAAGTCCAGTTCATTATTGGAGATTCCAGTCCTGAACTATTAAGTCCTCAGAGTGTTCAGCTGTCTGCATGAGCCAAGGCCAGGACTCGCCTAATGGTAAAGTGGAAGCGTCTTCAGTGGTTTAAGTGCGAGTTTTGCCAGTTTTTAGAATAACTCACGAAAGATTTGTCGATGCGCGTGAGGCTACAGTATGCACGTTTGCTCGGGAGCAAAACAGGTGGAGGACAGGAGAAGAATGCGGGTGCAACAACAAATCATCGCTTCTGTTTCTGCTGACACAGACCTTTCAGCTCAGACTAAAGGATAAACGCTGTTACCGAGCCTGGATTTGCTGCAGTTTTGAAGCGATGGCTTCTGCAAGGTGTTGGACTGAGCTTTTTTTGATCTCATTATAAAATGCAAATAGCCAAAACCCAAAACTGATCAAAGGTTACTTCCACCATTGGGCGGCCAACAGAGGAACGGCAGCCTGGGGCTTTTGGCTGTTTTTTCTATTTAGTGATTTGGGGAGCTGCTGCACCCCCTCTGGGCATTATTTACTTTGGAGATAGTGTTCCTGCACATAAGTAATGGAAAAGTCCACGTCCTTGCCGTTATTTAAATGTCTGCAGCAGTTCAGAGTAGAGTATTGTGGCTTCTCCTTCTCCTATCTTCACCTCCAGCTTTAGTCTAAGGATGTAATAAATAAATAAATAAAATCTCTCCTATTTCGTCCATCTGTTCTTCCAGTCTGGATGATCTTTAAACCATTAGAAAAAAATTATAATAAATTTTTTAATGCTTTGCTGAAAATGAAAAAAAAAACAAAACTTTGAGTAAGATCGTTTTCTTTTTCAATTTTTTTCTGTTTTTCCTTCTTAAGCATCTGAAAATGTGGTCACTTTACAGAGCGGCAGATAGTCAGTCGTTTAAAATCTGCTGCACAATTATTACATGGTGTGGTTTGTCGAATATTTTTAGCACTGCAGTCTTTCTCGTTCTTTCTCTCTCTCTCTCTCTCACTCCAGATTGCTTTTAATTGTTGTAGCAGAAGTGGCTGTGTTGGTGGGAGTGGTGTGATTCACGCGGCAGCCAGTTTGATCCCGCTGCGAGACGGGCTCATGAGGCAGGAAGCTCCTGCCGCTCGCCCGCCCACCAGCCTCACCTTGCTCCCATCCCACTCGTGCCCCGACACCCGTTCACTCGCTCGCTCAGAGTAGGTGGTCACAGAGTGCTGCTGTGTGCCAGGTATGCTTGGCAGAGTTGCCAGCTTTCTGTGCACCAAGTGAGGAGCTGACATGGACGAGCTGATGTGTTGGCTTTCAAATCCTCGGCTCTTTTATTTCGCTGTAATATAATTTTCATACCTCCGTTACCTCAGAGCGCTAACTCTAGGTCCCTTTGTGTGTCCGCCATTAAAAGGAGTAAATTATACTCGATTGACCAGTGTGTTTAGAGTCCAGTTGATATTTATTTCAGTGATAATTCACCGCGGGCCATCAATAAAGAATATATCTGTCTGCCCATAGACATCTGTAGTATGATGGGCATGAGCTAATAGATTTGCAGTGACATTCAATTGAGCAAATTAATTTTTAAATGAGTTAAACATGGACATTCTATTGAAGTTACATGGTTTTCATGTTCATCCGGAATATTACTGTATTGAAGAAATAATATTGTTCAGTCGTTATATTTTTCCTTGTATCTCTGATCATTAAACTCCTTTATTTATAAGGCACGTGCGAAAGTATTTTCTGTATTGACTCGGCAGCCATGTCGCCTTTTTATTTATAATTTGGTTTGCTTTTTATGTTTTAAAAATATTGAATTATTATAAATTGCCTCTCTAGTGACATTAAAAGATTTGTGAATTAACTAATATATATTTGTAAGCAAACTGCTCAATTCTTCACATTTCTCTACACTTACCACAGCATTTTGTGATCATGTGTGCTGTTACTGAAGTTATGGAAGAGATTTCGCTGATCTGATAATCGCCCAAATGAGGGTGGGTTTACTTTTGAGTATTCATTTTGAGATCTGAGTTTTTCTTTGACTCCGGCTTTCTTGGCAATAGGGATAAGCTCTAAATATACACACAAAATTATTTCGTTTTTTTTCATCTGGGCAGTCGTGGCTCAATTGGTTAAGCCTGTGGGTTACAGGTTGGAGGTTTAAGCCCCTGCACTGCCAAGTTGCCACTGTAGAGCCCTTGAGCAAGGCCCCCCTGCTCTGACCCCAGCGCCGTAACCGAGATATGCGAAGTAATAATTTCACTATGCAGTTGGGTACATGTGACAAATAATTTCTTATTAATAATAATATTTTGTTTTTGTTTTTTTTATGTCGGTGCAGATTCATTTATTGTATTAGGACATTTTCTATTGAGTTTCTCAATAAACTCATAATCATTGTGTTGTTTAAGGCCATTTTAAGGATATTTAAGGATGAAGAGCGCCGAAATAGTGCATGTTTTTCCTTGATTTGGTCCTTTACAGTTTGGAAGACGTCCCCGACTGACAAAGAGTCGAGTAACAAATTTCCGTAGATGTAGACTAATTGCAGGAAGTAGCTCACATGTATTGTACAAAAATAAACACTTCATTTCACCAGATACCAATATTTACAATTATTGAAACTTTTTTCAGTGTAAGTAAATGTATAAAATGTCCAGTATATTGTGTGTGTGTGTGTGTGTGTGTGTGTGTGTGTGTGTGTGTGTGTGTGTGTGTGTGTGTATATGCATGTTGCTGCATGGGATTGCGTTATGCTAAAAAAATCAGTAGCTCCCCTGGTTTGAGTTCTCTTCATTAATTGGGGCAGAAGAGGCCTAGGCTTAAAACCAAAAAAAAAAAAAAAAAGGCTTGAGACATTTCACTCTACACCGACTTGCAGTTGATCATTATGCTTTTTCCATAACTTTACCTTTCCGTGGTTCGGCGGCATGACATCAATGGATTAATTGCAAAGTTTAACAAACTGGTGTACACACACACACACACACACACACACACACACACACACACACACACACACACACACACACACACACACACACACACACATATAGCATTATATTTGGAGCATTTTTGAGCTAGACTCGGTTTCACTAATTAATCGTATTTTTGTTCACTTAAATACTCCAGTGTGTGCCTGCTTTTGCTCAAAACATAGTATTTAAAAAAGTATTCCACAGACAGAAATTACGCCATGTGGTGATCATGTTTCCAAATCATTTTCAAGTTATGGAATAAGATGTTTAAATGGGTAAGTCATTTTAAAAATATATTTTTTTAGTATTTAGACTTATAGACTAGGAATAAATAAATAAATAAATAAATAAATACCTTTTAACAATAGTACCGGAAAGAATTTAAAACTACTTTCACCTGCTGATTTTGGTAAATCTCAGTCACTAACTGTTGATCGAGAGTTCAGCACAGCTCAAAATAATGAGTTAAGTAAACAAACAACTCATAGTCTGTTGTTGATAAATGGTAATTGCGGAACTGTTGTATATAAGCAATAATACACGAGATTGCGCTGTGTTGCTGGATACAGCACGGCTGTCGTAGGCACAGCCGTGCAATATTATAGGTAATTAAATATAAGTAAAACATAATTAAAAAAAAAAAGAAAATATTCTGAAAAAGTATCATTATTTTTGCCTTTGTAGTGCATCATGCCTCATAGATTTTTTTATTAGCTAAATTAACCTAATTTTTACATCCAAGATAATAAAATGTATTATTATTATTATCATTATTATGCTACAGTATATTACTTATTATATGTGGTCAGTACCTTTCGTTTTTTAAACAGTAGTTCATCCACCTCTTTAAGAAAGGGAAAAGAAAAGAAAAAACACACGTCATACCTTATATATTGCGCTTTAACAATTTATTATTTTAAGATTTTATTAAATTGTTGGACCTGTAAATGCAGCATTTTTATGTAACACAATGGTTACATAAAAGTATTTTAGTATTAATACATTTACAAATATTAAAGTTTTACAAGTAATCAGTGGAAATCTTTTTTTTTTTTCATTTTTATTAAAATCTAAACAATGCCCTGATCAAAAACATATCATGATCCAAAAATATTATTATTAATGTTATTCCTATTAGCTATAAAATAATGTGCCTTTGACACAATTTCAGGAGATGTGAGCAGATGCATGGTCCATGCAGAGTTCCTACACCACACCAGAAGCTGCGCTGATCTGCTGTGCATTTGACTGTCTGGGTTTTAAGTGACTAATGTTTGTCTCCATTACTGCCAGGGAATCTGAAGATTTTAAAGCTGGCATGTTGTATATTTTTGAATGTAGCCACTAAACATGAGTCAAATGCCCCAAACAGTGGTGCTGATTTTTATTCTTTTTTTCCCCTTAACCAAAAACCTCCTATTTTCTGCAATCTCCTGGCTCTCTTTCTCTCTCAGGGGCATTTTTGGGGTCATGTCTGGTTACCCTTTGCAGTGTAAGGGTGCATTCCAGTAGTGAAACCCAAGATTGAGTCCCAGTGTCCTTACAGAGGTCACCCGTCTCTGAATGAAGAGACAGTGCCACCGCCTGGTTACTGAGTGTCCCACTGACGGTGTGCCAGAAATCACAGTATGACTGCAGTCGTCTGCAGCTGTGTGGCTCAAATAGATCATTACAGACCGAGAATACAGTACACTGTGTGCAAGACAGTAAACAGACTGTGGTATTGCGAGTGTGTGCAAGTGTGTGTGATTGTGCTGGCTCTGGACTGAAAGAAGATTCTCTGACCTGCGTTGTCCTTATCAGGGTCAGCTTGAACAAGGCCGTAGCCTTTCACCGTAAACTAATTGCTTATAAATTAGACAATTAACGTGGCCTTGTGGAGGAGCAGAGTGTGTGAGTATGTGTCCAGAGGGAAGAGCAGGAGCAGAAGGGTGCCTGGCCCCCACATCACCACTGCAATGTATTATTTATGGGTCATTGTGCTTGACAGCTCTGCATTAACTTTGCTAATGGACTGTATAGGACATTTTCACTGCCTTTTTAAATCAGTGCCAACCTGAATACTGATTACACTGTCCAGTGTTTTGGATTTTTATTTTTTTTTTACTCAGTATTTTCCTGTTGATGAAAAGAACATCATTGTCTTAACACAGTGTCTAAAGTAAATTGTAGGTAGGATTGTGGGATTGCGCTCTTCCTTAACTATAAGGCGGGAGAATAAATTAAAAAAGTTAATCTTTTTGGTCATCTGAAGCGTCTGCAAGACAGAATAGGATCTCTTTTTTCCCAAACAGCTGTGGTAGTGATGGTCGTTCCTGACCATTTCGTTCTTTTTCAAACGATTCATTAACGTGACTTAAAAGAACAAGTTGTCTCAGAGCGTGATTTATTTATTTTTCTACAGGACGCGCATGCGCAAAGCATTGCAAAAACCTCTATAGATAGTGCAATAGATTCAAAAGAACGAACCACTCGGACTAAAAGACCCATGAGAAAAAAAGTTCAATTCTAGTTCCTGTGTAAAGCACTGCATAGCATCTATGAGAGTCACGTGAGAAAAGAACGAATGATTTAGACCAGAAGATATGAGAGGTGTGCTGCTCTTTCTTTTTATCATACGTTTTTAGCTGCATTGTAATATTTTCATTACTGGAACTATAGCCAAAATTTTTGTCTGTAGACATGTTGGGGGTCTTTTTATTGGAAATGCAACATTTTATTTTAATTTTGATCAAATGAACTTAATGATTTTAAAGATTTAAAGAACCGAGTCACTAAAATGATCCAGACTTCCCATCACTAGTGTGGCATACATAAAATTAGCATCACCTGATTATATATATATATATATATATATATATATATATATATATATATATATATATATATATATATAGCACCAAAAAATTAAGGGAACACTTAATAGTTTGATTTGATCAAGGACTTGTGTTCCCTAAATTTTTTTGGGATATATATATATATAATATATATATATATATATATATATATATATATATATATATATATATATATATATATATTCTGTGTGTGTGTATATATACACACACACACATACATATATATATATATATATATATATATATATATATATATATATATATATATATATATATATATATATATATATTAGCAACAGACTTATAATGCATGAATAGCTGTCAGACCAAATTCCTTTCTGTCCCTAAATCTCTACTGTGATTGAAAGCATTCAGTCATGCACTGAACATGAAGTGCTATTATTGAGGCACAAAACAGTTTGAGAGAGAGGCTAATTGTGGCCATTTCAGACAGATGTGTTTGGTTTAACTGCTTTCAGAATGGCACTAGCGGAGTGGAGTGGGCAGGTACGGTGCAGGCCCACAACGAGCTCTAGAGATCCGGCCGTATTGTGTGTATGGGAGCTGACTCGTCACCTTAGCGCCCCTCATTGGCTTCATTGGCTGTAATAGTAGTTATTGACTGGATGGGCCTTTAAGCACCTGTAAGATTAATGGAAGCTCTGCCAGCTACATGGCATGAGTGCTGCTCGTGCACACAGCGCTGAGGAGGCCCTTCTCCTCGTGCTCCATCACACACTCGTTTGTAGTGCCTGCTCCCAACCGTGTTGGCTGGTGACATCCTGCATTTCCCTGATTGGTGAATGTTGAACGTGCCAGGGGCAAAGGTCTTTTTTAGCATGTGTGTGTGTGATAATGGCTTTGTTGTAACGTAGCATTTTTAAAAATTTTATTATTATTTGTATTATTGTTTCCAAAAGGAACTCAAAAACAAAGAGCTGTTTATAATTGTGGAAAGCAATAATCTAAAATGAGTTTTATTTATTTTATTGTTTTATTTATATTTGCTCGTTTGATTAAATGTGCACTTCTGTGTGTATGTTCTCACCTCCGAAAATTCATTGATTATTAAAAAAACACACACAATGACAAGTTAATGGAAAATTTATATTTAAATTTATAGACAGTGAAACCTCGGATTGCGAGTACCGCAGTTTGCGAGTTCTTCCGCAAGATTTTTAATAATTAATTAAAATAATTAATTTATAATAATTTTGACTTGGAAAATGAACAAGTCTTGGTTTACGAGTACCGAGCATCATGTATCACGCATGCGCTTCATGTTTTGACGCCCGAGCATCACGTGATTACAACCAAAGTTTTTTTTCTCTTGTGCTGGGGAATTGTGGTTAATCGTCTCCCCTGCTGCGTCTTAGTGCGCATCTCTTACTCGTATAATTAATATCCGTGCACGCGTGTACTGTTAACTATAACACTGTAACCACTAGGGTTGGGTATTGTTTTTTTTTTTTTTCCGATACCGGTGCCAAATCGATACTTTTAAAACAGTACCGGTGCCAAAACGGTGCCTAAACCGATACTTTATAAAAGCCACAAAATGATGGTAAATGACTCAAGAATACATTTTTATTGAACAAAAAATAAAAATAAAATTTCTAGTCAAATTAGCCTTCTTTGTAATGGTAAATGGGTTCACTGTTGAAGTACTTCTAGTACTAGCTGGAAAGCCATAATTATAAACAGAATCCATGTTACATTAGTATTTTACAAATCGTTTGACCATTTGTTAGAATGAATGCAAGGTTTGCAATTTGCAATTAACATTACATTAGCCTACGACTAACCTGCGGAAAGGCTGCTGTCATCATCAGAATCGGTGGACTCCTTTTTGCTATGGTTGGTATGACTGGGCTGGGGTCATCCACACCAATAGTGCCAGCTGTTGTCCGCAAGCTGTCAATCACGGTGCCTCCCTCTGCTTTTAACTTTATTTCGTGTGCCCTAAATGTTTCATTGGATTTGACGTGTTTCCCCCTTTACACGCAACTTCTGTAAAACATTTGCTGTTTAATTTTAAATTAAACAATTTTAATTAAACAAGTTGTTTAATTTAGCAAGATAAGATAGCGGTAGACCATCTGCTGCCGTCAGAGCAAGTGTAACGTTAGTTGCTGCATTCACCCGCATCTCGGATGGTCTCATTTCCTGATGATTTGTGCTTTTTAATATTTTAATCTTATCTAATAAACTTTTAATCTACAAAAATAAAATGGACAGTAACATTACTTCAACAATGTTTTGAATTCGTATCATCAAAGCTTTCGGAAGTTCTTAAGATTTTTCTAATTAAGGAAATAATAAATTTTTCCGATCATTTCTGACACCCCATGAATGCAGTATTTAATATTTACTAGCGATCATGTGTGTTGATGAATCTGATGCTTATTACAACTGTGTCATTTAATTGACAGTTCAGGCATTTAAGTGGCACCGAAATGAGGCACCGAAATTCGTGTTCTGTTTCGGTCTGGTACATACTGGTTATATAGGTACCAATGCCGTATTGGCACTGGTTTTTGGTACCCAACCCTAGTAACCACATGTGTGTCTGTATGTGTGTGTATAGCCCCCCCACACACACACTCTTTCTCGCTGCTCTACACAGAAACACTGCTCTGTCGCGATTCCGTCCAAAGGTAAAGTGCAGGTTAATTTGTTTTATTTTTACTTTATATTTTGTGTTAATGTGTTATTCTTTGTATGTATTTATTTTTTGGCCTGTGAAACGAATTATTTTCTTATTGGACAATTTAAATTTAAAGTGTATTGGAATATGAGCTCGCTTACGGAACAAATTATGGTCGCAATCCAAGATTCCATTTTATTGAAATGTCTTTTTGCACAGCTTAAAAAAATTATTCTTGTAATGTTATTGCTTTTAAATCGCAAAGGGTAGATCTTTGTCTAAACCATGCAGTTGTATTTTATTGATTACGCCAAGCGAGTTGTGCCGCTTGATTAAGTTGGTCACACTGTGGACCACTGAGACATTTATATACAAGCGTAAACAAGCCAGGCGGCGGGGATCATTTATATTACATCCATCTTTGTTATTTGGTAATTGGGGGGATACAAAAAATAATTAACCAGTGGACTAAAATCGATGACCACATTAGTTGGCAGATAATTGAATTGTCGATTAATGGCGGATTGACTTGAAGACTGATAAGATGACGACTCTTTCACGACTAGGATTGGGGATTGTTTGGAATTTATTTTTTTTTAACATAGGAAATCTGTACTTTTAAAAACAATACCGGTGCCTGAATCGATACCTAAAACATAAATAAATAAACAATGATGGATAACATTCAAGAATTTTTTTTTTTTATCGAAAAACAAACAAACCAACCCACTATATTAATTGTTTAAAGTATACACAAATGTAAATAAATGCAAAACAACAAATTTCATACTACCTAACTTTAACTACAATAATTTGTTGTCCCAAGCTGTAAACACTGTGCATCCCTCTGTGTTTAATTTCATCCCGCGTGTACTCAGACTAGGTGTGATGTCCCCTCCCCCCCCCCTCATTTTACACACAACTAGAGACACATTTGTTGCATGTCACAGAATCGGAATCCTTTGTTGTGAAAAATACAGCCACGCTTTAGGACGTTTAGCTTCAGGCGCTTCGAATTAAGCGTGTTTAGCTTAGTGAGCTAACGCTACCTGTAGCTGTAATTACTGCATTCACACGGATGGTCTTGTCTCGCAAGTTTTAAGTCGGAATGTAAAAACAACATGGACATACGTGTTACTACACAGATTAGTTATAGATTTGTATTTTAGTATATTTGTAAATTTGTATATTTAAGAGATTTTAGAGAGCGAATGTTTCAATCGATCTCTCAGGCATTTAAGTTGCACCAAAGTGAGGTGCCAATATCGGTTATAAAGGGACCTGTGCCATATCGTCACCGGGTTTCGGTACCCAAACCGTATTTACGACCAAAAGCATCGCACTCTAAAGAGTTTTCTCTTAACTTGACCAAAAACAGCTTCTAGCATCGGGGGGAGAAAGACTTTGTGGTGTGTCTGGAGTCAAGTATTGCTCTAGGAATAGGCGAATGCAGCTCCTTAGTGTCTGTGTTTCTGTGAGACTGTTTTCAGTCCCCCTTTGTTTTTAAGTGAATCACACACTGTTGCTGGATTTTGAGTGCTCTCTCTCTCTTTCTCTCTCTCTCTCTCTCTCTCTCTTTCCCTCTTACATACACACACACACACACACACACACACACGCATTTTCATTTCTAATGCCTTCTTTATTATACACAGACACTAATTAGCATCACTATATACATCAGGTTCTCTGTGCCTTTACCTCAGCTCTGCCGTAGCACTTTGTCGCTAACAGAGGAGGAACCCGTGCTCTTGATCATCTTGGGTTCTTCCTCTTGTCTGACTGGAGTTGAGCTTAAAAAAAAAAAAATTCAATTAAATAAAAAAAATCAAGGACATCAGTTTCTGAAGTACTCAAACCAGCCAGTCTGGCAACAACAATCAGTTTATCATGGTTAAAGTCACACAGCTTACATTTTCCCCCATTTTAACGTTTGATATGAACATTAACTTAAGCTCTTGGACTGTATGTGGATTGCTTTATGTGCCGTGGCCATATGATTGTCTGACTGACTGGTTAACTGCATAAGAGAGCAAAGTTGAAAGATGTTTCTATTAATATGGACAGTGGATTACTTTACACATCAGGGAAAAGAAAGCACATAAATTGAATTCTATTTTTATATACTTTTTAAAGATGACAAGAATGTTAAGTCTAACTTCATCTTTGAAAGAAACCAAATATGTTGAAAAAGTTGGAATGGTTCATTGAGTTTACTTTTTTTTTTTTTTAACAAGAATGTAGGTTTATATCTAATGACAATTTAATAATAAATATTAATAAACAAATTTTGACATTGATATGACAATTTTTTCTACCTGGCTATAACATATGCATAGTCATGTTCAAAAGTTAGTACCCTAACTCTTAATTCTTTTTTACATTTTTTTTCTGTTTTTCCCCTTGTCAACCTTAGACAAAGAAAAATAAAAATTAAAATGGTTGTAGATGCGAGCAGGAGATTGTGTGATATCTGCATGAATTTTATGCTATTATACACAATACAGGAAAAGTTTGTAACCACTGTGCTTTTTAAACATCCCGTCCCCGTTTCATCAAGACCCTGTCCTCTGAGGGCCTTTCACTAGATTTTGGAGTGTATCTGCAGGGATTATACTGCTTCACTTCATTCCAAAGATGTTTAAGGGGTTGAGGTCAGGACTGTAAAAGACTGTAGCTCTTCATCACCAAACCTGACACACTTGTGTCTTCGTGTATCTTGCCCTTTGCACAGGGGCGTCGTCATGCTGGAGCAGGTTTGGGCCCATTAGCTCCTGTGCAGGGAATTTGTAATTGTACAGCGACAGTCCTGCTAGGAAATTCTCGATCGGTGTTCACCCCTTGTTTTTGCTTCTCGAAGCACAGACACGGCACTACACACGCCAGAATTACCAACCATTATGCATTTATGTAAACTGGGAGTTACCTTAAAATACCAAATTATATACTTAAATTAAATGTAAACTATTCAGATTATTGTAAAATAATTTTATTAAATAGGCAATATGCAACTTTAGGCAGATTAAAATAAAAGGTTAAGGGGTAAAGTGACATTAAATACTTGTGAGTACTGTCACAGCATTGGTGTTGTGCAAAATATAATAATATATTACTTATAATATACACAAACATCGGCAGGCAAAATAGCGACCTATGCAATAAAAGCTAATTATTTACCAAGTATTTATTTTTTTTTACAAAATCTAAAGGAAAAAAATTAACACAATCACCCATTTATTAAATCATGATCTCAATATTATCGCGTCAGCTGTCCCCTGGTGATTCCCATTAATTACACACTACCACTCTTCTAATTTCTAATTCTTTTTTTTTCTGATTCTAAAGGCGTCCGAAATATACAATAATCTCCTTTGAACAGTTGATGTTGAGACGTGTCTGCTGCTAACGCTTTGTAAAAGCCTTCATAACGCCACTAATCTGAGATGCTGTTTGTTAATTGGTAATTTATTTATTCATTTATTTATTTATTTATTTATTTTGGTGACTTGGTAAACTTTGCAGAGGTATGTTTTGGTCTTGCTTTCCTGTGAGGGTCTTCATGAGAGTGCCTGATGTGTTATTTCATAGTTTTTTTTTTAAATCCAGTATTCCAGAATGTAGAAAACAAATCCGAACTTGCGTCTAAACTTTTGACTGGTACAGTATGTCTATATAAAACTTCAGCGTGGCTTATTTGAATTCAATTTTGGAGGTTATCTATAGCACAGAAACCACCGGTGGTGAAGAAGGTGCCCTAAGTCTGCCCTGTTTCTGAGATAAGTGCTTTTGCCTTTAAAGCTGTGGCTAGGAGAAGAGTTGAGCGATTACAAAAGGTTAATTATTAGATACGCGAGGTCGTATGACAAACAAAAAAATAAATAAATGCTGTGATGCATTTTGTGACAACACAAAAGTTTTATGAGATGGCCTGAATATTTTGGTATTTTTTTTATTTATTTATTGTTATTTTAAATAAAGTCAATTACAAACTCACAAATACTGACTGACTGTAAAAAATTTATATATTAAATAGTAATGTTAATTTGTACAGTTAGATGTTTCTCATTTTTAGTGAAAAATAAAAACAAAGTATATTAAATTTGTAGATTGTATATCATTTTGGAGCTGTTTGTTTTTGTTTTAAGGAACACTAGATCATTGCTTGCGGTTTGTGAGCAAACCTTTAAGTCTGAGACATGCTGTATTTATCTTGGAGATCAATAATTATCTGATTATTTCATCATATTGGCTTCTGCTGTTATTGAATAGATGCTAAAAGGCTTAGTATGGTTTTAACGTCTGAATATCACTCTATTGCATTTATTTTTTTAAGAGTATGCTTTCTATTTAGTTGCATCCATCAGTGTGTGTATTATTAGTAGTCTAACCTCCACACTTTAAAAAATGGGTTTCATTTAAACATCAAAATTAGCCTGTTCACCAAAGTGTTGTCACGTTTGTTTTTTTTGGAGGGGGGGGTCCATTCTTGAGTTAATGGTGTTAGCACCTAATAACATATAAAAACACACACACACACACACACACACACACACACACTCTGACCTATCTCACGTGTTCCTCGTGTTAGTTGGTCTTGTACTCGGTATAGTGCGACTCAAGCTTTCAGATTTGGTGGATGCAGATGAGTCGTTGGTGATCACCATGGAAATGAGTTTTGCCTGTATTTTCGCTTGTTCAAGATGGAAAGGCGGGTTAGGTTTTTGTTCGCAGGTAGCGCACATCACATCACTCCTATTACACCTACAGGGAGCTTCTACATCTAGGCTTCTTATCATTCCCAGTCAGTCAGAACTCCTCCTTATCTAAGGCTAAGGGTGATGAATTCTCTACGCTTTGGAAGTGGATTATCCTCCAGCTCCAGTCTGTCACACTCCACTTAAACACCATTACTCCCAGGCCATGCGTGTTTTGTACGGTGGATATGGGAAGAGACCTTGGTTTGGCGTTTTCTAGGTCAGCATGTCACTAATAGTTAATGGAGCTCAGTATTTCCTTCGCCTAAGCTTAGAATGTTCGCACCCATCAAAATTTTCTTTCTTTAGCAGTATTCCTTAATTAATACGATGGACAGTTGTTTCCATGCTGCTCAGTGCTGTATTAAAAATGAGCAAAGCGTCAGATCATTAACAACTGTTTTGTCAGCGTGAATCAGATATTTGTCAATTGTGAATACCGCCGTCACTGATAAAAACTAGTCACTGATGAAGCTATGTACGCACCCGTGCTGAAATAAATAAATGAGCTTATACTGTAAGATATAGAGCTGTTGTAGTCATGTTATCTAAACTTGCCCCTCAAATATTCCATTGAACACATGATGAGAGACCAGATAGTGGTTGAGGTGATAGACTTGAGAACTGCCAACAATGTTGTTTAAGCAGGAATTACAAGCATAGTTAGCAGTAAACAAATGCTTTGGATTCTGACCTGTTTTTCTCCCTCCCTTGCTATTTACCCGTCACCCTGCTGTCTGTGCTGTTTGATGGGTGACTGAGGTCACTGCACATGCTTCTACACTAGGGTATTTAAAAACCTGTGATTTAAAAAAAAATGGGCCTAATTTAAGCTGTGAGGAAACTGCGATTTAATAGAAAGTGTTGCTAATGCTGACCAAATGACATGAACAGCTTAACAAGGCTAATGAAAACATAACGTCCCTGGCCTAATTTTAACCCCTTCATTTACTTCAAATTAGCAAATAGAAAAACAAGTACATCATGTGTATTGAATATTTAATATCTTATATAATATAAATGCTAAAAAAATTTTTCTTATTGATTATGCTACCTGATGAAAACAGTCCCTATACAGGTGACACTAATCACCAACAGGGGTTCATCTTTAAACCTCGTCTTCCTGCTCGATGGCTGATAACCACAATTCACTTTTCTTTCTTTTTTTGCCTGTTGGAAAAACTGATAAAATTGTCTAAATAATAGTGTCTGGGGGATATTCTCATTAATTGCGCATGTGCTTGTCACAATAAAGTTCCATGCCTACACAAAAAAAAAAAACTTTTTGGGGAGGCATGGTTGCACATACACTGATCAGCCATACCATTAAAACCAGCAAGAAGGATGTGAATAACATTGATTGATTTTATTCTTGTTTCGTTGGTACTCATCGAGGAGTAAGAGATGCTCGGCAGCACTCCAATTTGATACACTGGAAGGGTATTTTACGAAAGGACAATATAAAACCGGGATACGTTGTACAAAAATGTAGTAGTTGCAAAGAAAAATATGAAATATGATACAGGGAAGTGTAGCAGGCTGGGAGGCAGCATTATGACTGTTATGACAAAGTCAGGACGCAGTACGTCCATGTTTTCTTTATGTACACAAAAAAAGCAGTGCAACGTAAGGGCTGAGGTAGTTGTGCTAAATCACCAACATATACTGTAATGAATAGATATTTATACATGTAGGAAATTTTTTTTTTGGTTATTATTAACATTAATAACAGTTGGGCTTTTTCTGGTAAAGTAAATGTAATAATCCAGATGTTTTTCAAAACTATATTGCAATATAAATAATATAAATGCATTTTATTAAATATAGTAAAATCTGTGAAACCATGACTTTTACTTTAAAATCTTTATTAAGCCTGTTACCCAGGATACGTGTACTGTACAGTAGGAGTAGAGGATTTCAATACATGAGTTTGTTTTGCAAGCCTTATTTCATGAGTGGCAGCATCATTGTTCCTCCTGAACATCTGGATTTTTTTTTTTTTTAAAGACTTCGAGATCAAGCAGAGTTTTAAGATTATTGCTCTGGGCCACCATGTACTGTCCCGATGGTGCTCTTCTGACTATCGCTTTGTAACGCAGTGTGTTGTATGTGTGTATATGTATGATGTGGGCTTTCCATTTACATTTTAATTTAATTTAATTTAAACTTTTTTAAAATGCAATGTGCGAAATTATTAAAATAAAATTAGAGTTAACATAAAAGTAATAAAATGTAGTAATATCATAAAAGTGAGAAAACTAAAACAGGAGAAATTAAAATTGCAAACATTACAGTTTATTTAAAAGAAAGAAAAAACTAATTTATCCTTGATCATCTGTACACATCTGTACACTATTCATGCAAAAGTCTGTTCTTTCCTGTCACACTGTCACTGTCATTCGCATGACCTTTTCCAGATCCACACGCAATTGTGTGCTGTTGCTTAAAATAAAAATGGCATTTAAAAAATAAATACAACAACAAAACTTTGGTTATAGTAGTAGTTTTCTTCTCTACAGTAAACTTATTAGAAGGTTGGTGCTCTCACTTAACCTCTTAAATAATCTCTAACGATGATGATGGTCAAGGTAAGTTTGTCTTTATCATAATGAGCATGTCAGACTGGATTTTGGCGTAGGTAGCGGGACAACTGTGGTTCCCCAGGCCGAGTGACCCGGTCTGTCTCTTTGGCTCACATGAATCGTTCATCACTAGGACCGGAGAGCTTAGCGTCCTCCACAGGTGGCAGAGCCAATAGGGTCGCTGTGAGTAGGGGGTACAGTGGTGCGACGGAAAACGGGTCCACCACTGTGAGGAGTGGCAGAGAGGTTAACCCCCACTGTGCAACACACACAACTGCAAGTCTGAGACTGGCTAGTCCATCCGCACGTCCCCCCTGCAGAGCACACTGTCTGAATTAGTTAATGCACCACCTCTGAGCCTTTATGCTACCCTCTGCTCTGACCATTTCCCCGCTCTGCAAGAACCCTGCTGGGAGAACAGGACATTAAGAGTATCCTGTGTGTGTGGAGGAACATTTGCTTTGAGGACTGTTTATGGCTCAGTGCATGCATTCTGATAACATTATTTTTTTATAAGTAACATTATTTTCCATGATACTTATTTTAAAAAAAAGGCTGCGGCACAGGTTGCAAATAACTGAGGGTGGAAATGCCAATGTTTTGCTTACGTCACAGAGCTGAGGAAGAAGAGATCTGCTATACTGTATTTTCCTGTCTATTACTCACATAAGTTCACCAATCTAGTTCCTGCCTTAAAAAGTCTGAAAGCAAGCTTATAAAGACATAGGTTATGTTGGCATCTGTAGGTTTGCTTTCAGATGTTTTCTGCTTTAATAAAATTTATGCTGCCATATATGACGCACACTGAGACCAAGTTCTGCAAGGATAAAAAAAAAAATAATAATTCTTGATGAAAAAAAATTATGCTGGCTTTTCAGTTTGTTTGTTTTTTTGTTTATGAAATAAACCTAGTGATAGATAATCATCCTTCCACTCAAATTATACGGCTGTATTTAACAACTCTTTTTAACTAATCAAATAAGACTAAATGGTAAAACTTAGATGGTTGATGTTTGGTTCAACCTTTGCACTCTTGTTAAAAGCTCGTGGACACGTGGACACCTGTTAGTGAATTGTTATACCGATATGTAAGTCTTAACCATAGTGTTGCTAAGAAGTTGGAAACCGTTTTATACAGGTAGTCCCCGACTTACGAACACTCGAGTTACGATTTTCCGCAGTTTTGAATGACCTGCAGATCTACTTTTGGTTCAATCAGGAAGTAGCTCATGTGTATTATACAACAAAAAAATGTTAGATACAATATTTTCAGTGAGTATAAAATGTCTAAAGTCCGGTATATTTTGTGTGTGTGTGTGTTTGTGTGTGGGGGTGCGGGGGAAATGAGTCAGCCTCACTGGTTTTGGTGAATCAGTCCGGAAGCACGATGATAGAAAATGACTGTCCTGATGGTGAATAATCCTAATTTCGGAAAGTATTAAACAAAACTGAGTTCACCACTCAATACAGTGGAACACAGCTCAGAGACAAAATGCTGTCCGGGAATCCTCTCGCGATGTAAAGACGCAGGGATAACACATTTGAGATTCACTTACTTAGGTGCAGTTATGGTTTGTGGCCACATGATGGCAGTGTGGAGAATGGGGACAGAGATTTAGTCAAGTGGATTGGTCATTACACTATTTGTGTCAGGCAGACAGGACTCACTTTGTCGTACTTGAGAACAAATCGGACTTATGGACATGCTCACTGAAAACTCGTTCGTAAGTCGGGGACTTCCTGTAGAATATCTTTGTATGCTGTAGTATTAAAGTCTCCATTTTCCGGAACTAACTGGTCCAGACATGTTCGTGACAATGCCCCTGTGCAAGAAGACATTGTAATGAACTGAAATAAACATTTAAACTTAAGCCCTTTCAAAGAAACACATTTTTCTACATTGCTTTTAAATCCAGCAACAAGCAGGAGCTAGATAAGTTACCCAGATATTTCTATATGTTTTCCTTTTTTTGGGGGTGTGGAAAACTTTTTTTACATTAAGTAATAATTCTGATGCACAGTGAGTGGCAGGCTGAAATATCACAGTGTGCTGAATCCAGCAGGAACGTTCACAGTACAGTTAATGGACCGATTAAATGTAACCAGACACCACCTAATTTTTATCAAATTACCCCTACCTGCCAGTATTATCTAACACACGGTGTCATGCTGCTGTTAACTTCCACATTAGAGACAGGATCATGTAAATTTATGCAAGCTTCATTACAGCCACGGGCATTTTTAACTTGCACTTCCGAATTGATGTTTCTTATTTTTTTTTATACACTGCCTGGCCTGCTGTTTCAGAAGGGCCTGCATCATTAAGCGAAGAACACAAAAGTAGAGTTTTACATCCTGATGACCATAATCTACTCGTGGCCTCTTGGTCAAGGTACAAACAGTGGGGGTGATCGCTCTGGTGCAGTGGCTGGTTCTAACCTCTGGAACAGCATTCCACCTGATCTGTGTAATATTAATGACCTGCCTCTGTTCAAAGCAAAACTTAAGACTTACTTATTTAGACTTACTTATTTAGAATGACTTTTGATATTTAATAACATATGTCTTTTTCTAATTTTATAGTTTAGTTTTTTATTTTTATTGCCATTTTTCTGTTTAAAGCAAAACTTAAAATGCACTTTTTTAGAATGGCTTTTAATATTTTTATCTTCTGGGGTTTTTATGATTTTGTGTGTTTAATTTTTTTTGTGTATGTGTTTTATTTTTTTTTTTTTACCATTTTATTGTCATTTTTTAATGTGAAGCACTTTGGTTCAACTTGGGTTGCTGTAAGGTTGATTGATTTCCAAGCACAATTTGTCCAAAACTCTCAGGATTGGGACAAAACATCTGTGTAGCCATAAGAGCCACTTATTAGGGTGAGAAAAAGGCTTCGATTTTGTTTAAAGATTGGAATTTGGCGCAGTGAGTGAGTTCATGTGAATCTGATGAGCTAAACCAGGTTTATCAGAGTAAGACAGGAAACGCACAAGTGATACACCCATCATGCACTGCTGTTCAAAACGTCTCATGATCCGAGGTTTCTTTAAGTGGACTGGTGCTGTGAACCGAAAAAAACAACAACTTTTATTTACCTTTGTGGTATCCAAGTCTGACTAAAACACTAGGATAAGTTCATTAGTGTAGCAGGGGATTATATACTGTAGAGCAACAAAGGTAGTTTTTACTTCGATAACTGTGTGTTCTGTTATTAGCAAAATCAAAACTTTGGGTTTGACTGGAACTTCTCTCGTAAATAGAGAGCATGCTTTGACATCCAGTGTTATTATAAATTCCTTTTAAAATAAGCACTGTTCAAGAAGGTTCTCTTTGGGACTCTGATATGATAACATATTGTATAACACAACCTGGACTTATTTTTTTCTCTTTCTCTTTCTCTCTCTCTGCTCCTACAGAATTCTATACGGCACAATCTTTCATTGAACAAGTGTTTTCTTAAAGTGCCTCGGTCCAAAGATGATCCAGGAAAGGTAAGATTTCCATTGTTATTCCTGATCTTTTTTTCTTCTTTGTTCCTTGCTTCCACTTTTCAGTGTAGCTGAATTTTACATGATGCTTGGATTTAATAATGTTTATATGTGTTCTGGTCTCTTTTTTTCTCACTTGAGTTAGTGAAGATTGCATATTCCATTACAAGAAATAGTTGTTAGGATGAGTAAGACAGGGCCGGGATGTAGAAAAGCATTTTTTCTCTGTACCTTGTAGAAGAGTAATAGAGAAGTTGTGCAGCCAGCAAGCAGGCCGAGCTCACAGCGAGTACAGTACTGTACAAACGGCCACAGGAACACAGACTAGTGACGATAGAATGGCAAAGAATGTAAATATTTTAAGTTTTACTTTAGCTGTTGCTTTGTATGAAGATATTTGGATCTGTGGTGGTAATAAAAAAATAAAAAAATAAATTTGAAAAAGGAGGCGGTGTGGAGAGAATTGCTTTCTTTTCTGGGCTTTATGAAAACACTGCTTCTTGCTGCAAGTGTGTCATCTGGCTAATAAAACATTGTCTTTTAAAGCCCAGGATTGTATTACTGAGCCTTTCTTAAATGTATTTTATGACTAAAAGAGTGTTTTTGCGTCAAGCTAGCATTTACTGTAGTGTCGCATTTATCAGCACTTTGGCAGAATTTCTTACAAGTTACTACAAAACTCTACATACATGGCAGAAATACAACAAACCGCTTGAGTCTTTTATTCTGTGTTAGCTTTGTTAGTAAGCAGGGGTTGAACTTGGATGTATGAAGAGCGCAGTTTACGATCGTTTATGTGAATAGAAAGCTGTCTTGCTTTACCGAATTGGACGTCTGATTCATTATAGGCTTAATTGATATACTTTAATAGGGAATGTAGTGTAGTTACATAATGTATAAACTATATTAAAAAAAAAAATTTAATGGATGTTTTCGGTTAAGGCAGTTAAAAGGCATTTTACTTAAGACAGTTAGTTTAAAAAAAAGTGTATGTCATATACAGTACCAGTCAAAAGTATGGACACACCTAATTCAATGTTTGTTTGTTTGTTTGTTTGTTTTTTGTGATTATATTTTCTGCAAAACTGGATTTTTCCAAAACTATAAAATAACATAAGCTAATTAAAGTAACCAAAATACCTGATTAGAGCTGTTATAATGTCTAAAAAAAAGATTAGTGCCTATTCAGATGCCTTCAGCATTCTTTTACAGTGTATAAAGAAATAAAAATCTGGCATAGAATTAGAAGGTTTTTCCAAACTTTTAACTGGTAGTGTAGCTTTTCTAATAAGATTCTAATCTTTCCTTAATACCAAATTAATAGGAAAAAAAAAATAACACAAAAAAAGTAATGCTGTCAATTTCTGGCCACCTGTTGAAGTTCAAAAAGTATTTTTAATCACTATGGTTATGGTGAGAACTCCGCAGCGCACATCCCACATCGTTGGCAACTGTGAAATAATTAATGCCCCTACCGCCAACCTGCCTTATTAACCCCTGACTATAAACCAGCTAGGAAAGAGATGCTTTTAAAAAAAATCCCTTTCTTAATGTGTTTCATAACCATACAGAATTAAAAAATCACCAAGAGGCACCAAGCAGTCTGTATTTCCAGTATAAGGCCTTGTTCACACGGGCGTTAAAATCGAGCGTTTCTTTCTTAAATCCGACGTTGTGCAGTCAGAGAGTATACCCTTTAGCGGCGGGCTTTCATTTCCAGTTCCCGACACTGCCCGCACAGGTTAACACAAACTACAATTTGGGCTGCAGGCTGACGTTAGACAGAGACAAACGAATATGGAGGCAGATCGGTCTCATAAATAATTCATCCAAAAAACACGAGGTTCACGTGCGTAACCCAATTCACGTGCACGAAAGAAAAAATATATTTACAAAAAAACGCATTCACGTGCATAAAAAAATATACATATTCATAATATACAATTCACATATGTACAACTGTGTACAAATTTTTTAAATTAAATTAAAATTTATGTGCATGTGAAAATCGACTTACGTGTGTGAACGTCGCAGGATTTGTGTGTGTGTTTTTGAGACTTTGCTGGCACATAGGAGCGTCACTTGTACTCTTTAGCCATTCAGATACGACCTTACCATTCAGCCAATCACAGCCCTGCTGTGCAACTCTGTGCAAAAGGCAACGAATGAGCAAAAGGTGTGCAAAGCTGTGCTACTCGAGCGCTCCTGCAGGGCTGTGATTGGCTGAATAGCCAATCACAGTGCACGTTTGTTTATCCAAAAACTTAACACCCGTGTGAACAAGGCCTTAAGGCTTGAAACTCTCACTCTCATTAGTCACGATCGCTAGTGCTGCACAATTAATTGCAAAAAAAAAAAATAATTTATATATATATAAAAAAATATGGACCTGTGCAATTATCTGCAAAAGCCTGTAAATTTTGTTTCTAAATTGTGTTTATTGCAGATAATAAACACAAGTATACTGAACACAACTTATACACTGTGTTATCTTCATGATAAACTGTCCAATCAGTGCATTGGTTATTTTCAGAGCTGTCTTTGTGGTTTTGGAGACAGCAAAAAAAAAGTTTTTTTTTATTATTTTTTTAAATTTTTTTTAAAACTAAAGTTGAATACGGCAGAAGAGGAAAGATTGCAGAGACATAAGGAAACCACGGATACTGTCACACATTACTTAGCAGACAACATGGTGTCCATGCGTGCTGTCAGCGAAGTGAACACACTTGACTGGAGTCACACGTTGCTTTCACACTGCTTCTTACAACCTGCTGTTCCTATACAATACAACACAAAGTTGAAAACTGAGTATACACAAAAAGATTTGATTCATTAGATAATTCTAATGTATTCATATGTACATTCTGGGTAATTTGTAAAATAAGTCATATAAAGAAACTCGATCGTTTAAATAGCTTTTGAGTTGCAATGTGATTTTATTACTATTGTTATTATTTTTTAAATCACTGCGGTAAGAGCCGAGGTGAGGTATGAAGTAGACATTTATTAGGGCTGTATCACTGAGATTGTTTTGAAACTCTGTTTAAACCTTAATTGGAATACATATTCGACTCAACCTTTTCCTGGCTCCAATCTGCACCCAGAGAGCATAAACTCACTTGGACGAGAGAGAGAGAGCGCAGGGCTTAAAGAGCGGTACTGAGGCATGTCAGAAGATGAGATTTGAATGTTAATTTCATGTTTTGCTGTAATCCTCTGATATTGACACTCCTGTGAGCTGCTTCGCTAAATATGAAGTAATCTATTGCTGTATGGATTCAGTGTCGAACGCACAGCCGACAAGCTTGCATCTCAAATGTTCAATTTGGAATTTGCCTCTCCCTTTCCCCCCAAAGTAAAACTTCAAAGCCGACCAGGGCCTTTCTGATACGTTCCATCAATATTGTAATGTGATAGAAATACAGAGCCTGCTGCTCGCCCGAGATAGTAACCGAAGCGTGGCTTCCAAAGAGATGGCAGCAAAGATGATGCACTGTACCATGATATTCATGCAGGCTGCAAGAAGTTGCTGTGGTCCTACAGTTTAATCCATAAACCTTATTTGCACAGATAGAATCGTGTTTGCTCCGGAGCATCCTCGTTTAAAAAAACATGGTTGTTCAGGATCAAGGATCTCCATCTTAAACTCTGCTTTGACTGCATTGATGGCTCCCAGTTGTTTTGTTTATTTAAAAAAAAAGTTAGACTTTGTTAGTTTGCGATTGTGTCACTGAGGCTTTGCTAGGAGGCTTGTTGTAGAGAAAATAAGTGTAGTTGTCTCTCATGTTTAAGCTAATTGTATTAATCACTTTTTCAGAAATCATTTACAGCTGGTCCCCGACTTGCTAACATTTAAATTTCCGCAAATATGAACAGACCACAGTTCCACTTCCGGTTCAATCACGAAAGTAGCTTATATGTAAAGCACTGCAGTGCACCAGATACTGTAGGTAATATTTACAATTATATACAATATTTTCAATATTTAAGTAAATGTGTACAATGTCTTAAGTCGGTATATTGTATGTGTGTGGGTGTGGAGAAGAAACGAATCGGCCTCAATGGTTTTAATAAATCAGAAGCGGGAGCACGATGATGGAAAAAGGAGAGCTGTAGAGCTGTCCTGAGGGTGAATAATCCTAATTTTGGAAAATCCTTACCTAAACAGAATTCACAGTCCAGTACAGTGAAAAACAGTTCTGAGATAAAAATTGCATCAGGGGATTCTCCTCACGATTTAACGGTGCAGGGACAACACTTACTTTTCATGCGTGAAGTTAATTTTCGTAGGTGCGATTAAATTTTATTAGATTAGATTTAGTCAAGTGGATTGGTGATTGGTATGCTTTACATTATACAGTATATTTGTTAAAAGCATGTATAACTTTCTTTGTCGGACTTGAGAACAAATTCGGACTTATGAACATGCTCCAGGAACGGAACTCATTTATAAGGCAGGGGGACTACCTGTATTGTAAAATTGTATTTGTTAGTAATCTATATGGTCTTTCCTGCACACTCTGAACATATAAAAAATAATTTTGAAATCCATTGTTTTTTAAAATATTCCCATCCAAACAAACAGTGCATTTCAAAATATCTTGGTCACACAGAACGAAAAAGGATTTAAAAACTTGCCCGAACGTTTAGCAACAAAAAAAAAGGTTTAAGACAAGTATTCATACAGTACGTGTGGCTTAGCGATGTAACCTTTGGTTTTATTCAAATCCTCAGTTCACATTGTGGTTTGTAGTGGTGGAATGAGAAGCAAAACCACTACTGATCATCTCTGTGTAATGATGTAATAAGAAAACAAAGTGAAATTTAATTACACTGTTTAAAATAATATTGCAGACTAACAACTGGTCAACAGCTGTACAAAACAGGGGGTTTCATGTGGAAAGCAGGTCAAAATGCAGAAGGGGGGAAAAACCTTAATTTCTAAAATATCATAAATCTATACAGTAGTTCTATGGATCTGATTATAGGGACTGATGGACTGATATGGGCTGATTAAAACCATAGCATCCACCATGTGCTTCATTCTGAGTGTTTGTGTGCTGCAAGTAGTGTTGTCCAGATACCACCGTTTCTGTTTTCAAAACCATAACGGGTTTTGGTACTCGTTGAAACTGGAAAATATATTTTAATGAGACTAATTAGATGCATTATAATTGAGGACTTCATTGTCTTATTTATAGTTTAATACAGTGGGAACCATTAAAATTAGTTGAGTTTTATTTCTATTTGTTTGCAGGAAAAAAATCTGACTTGCTAGACTGCTACTGGGTTTTGAGACAGAAGTTTATGTGCAAGCACTAACTTGAACATGAGCATCATCAGTAATCATTATTAAAATGTATATGCTATACAGTAAAAAAAATTCTGTATCCTTAAACAGTTGCTCAAGTCATGAAGTTTCTCTACCAAGTACTAAGACATGTTTTGCTTGGGGATCAAATACATATTTCCTGCATTGAAATGCACCTTAATTCATAACATTTGTATCATGTGCTTTGTCTGAATTTTTGGTTGATATTCTGTCTCAATCCTTTACCTTAAACCTATGATAAAAATTATAAACCCTTCATTTCTATGTAAGTGGGCAGACTTAGAAAATCTGTAGGGGATTAAATACTTATTTGCTCCACTGAGTGTATATATATAATATAAAGTATTGATTAATTTACAATGCTGGCAGAGAACTATTTTATCAGTTCTAATAGTGCAGAACTGTTTTAGTAGCAGTGTACCATGCCTTTGTTGAAGCTTTCAGATCTGTTAGTACTGTAGAAGAAGCATTACGGGTAACCATTACTGATGTTGAGGAAAACGGCATGTAACTTTGTAAAGTTTGTTACGTAAATTCATGTTGAAAAGACATTTTCTGGTTTATTTTTCTCTTTTTTTATTATTATTATTTTTTTTAAAGCAGCCTGGCATAGGGTTGCACCCATTTATCTCGTCGGTGTTGCCAAGTACTTTGCAGACATTTTTCTTTTCCATTAGTCGCAGTTGTTTAATGGCATTTTCATCAAGAATGCTTCATTGGAAATTAGTCTGCTAAATGTATCATTAATGCGTTAGGAGCACTGCTGTGTGTTGCCCTGGTTCTCTGACATCGATTGACCAATCAGCACTTTTTACACATTTTGGTTGCCTAATTGTTTAGCTTGCTGTTTGATAGGTGTTTATAATGGCCTGGGTTCTCATTTCGAGCCATTTATAGCAATATGCTGATTAAGTCCACGGACATTTTAAGGCCAAGCGGGTTTCTGAGCATACAGGGCCTTTGATTTTAAAGCTATGTTCTTATACTGTAATCATACTTTAAATGTGGGTTACACTGCTGAGGGGGTGTTAGAAATAAACTTTAATTAAAGAACACTTTAACTTGGATTAAACCTCACTGACATGTGCGTGTTTCTCTTTAAGACACAGCAAAGATTCATACTGGACCAAAATAAGCCAGAAAATCCGAAAACGCGTTCAGTGAGGTTTAGGTTTATGCCAGACAGTGTATGAACACAATGTATGAAAGTGTGATCCCTCACGCTCCTGTGCTGTTTGAGCTCAATGAATCTTGGCATCGTTCTCCTGCAGTATGTCCATGCCATACCATGCATTGATATAATCTAGCCTCGAGTCTGGAGAGTTGATCGTCTGCTCCGCCCCCTTGATGGTGCGTGTGCAGCAGTTATCTTATGTCTCACAGGAAGCTTATAGGACCTTTTTTGACTTTCCTGCTAAACTTTCATTTGCAGTTGTATTTTATTTGTATTAAAAATGCTCTGAAGTACAGTAAATTCCCTTGTGCAGTTTTAGCGAACGTGTGAAGATTTTTAATTTTTTTTTATTCAAAAAGAATGAAATTTAATAATGAAAGTTGCAAAAATGTTTTTGATGTTAATTATAGCTCTTATAATCAGAGGTCAGCTCAGCTCAGGTTAGTGGTTAAGGCATTGGATTACGGTTCGGAAGGTTTCAGGTCCAAATCCCACAACCACCAAGTTGCCACTGTTGGGCCCTTGAGCAAGGCCCCTAAGCTTAAACTGCTCAGATGTGTAATGAGATTAAAAATAATAGTATATTAAAATTTTTACAAATATATATATATTTTTAAATGTTAGTCACTCTGGATAAGGGCGCCAAAATGCCATGATGATGATTGTTGTTTCTACTGTTGTATTTTTTCCCACAGAATGCAGCATTAAGCTTTCCAGTCATCCCTGATCAAGTCATTCATTTTGCTTTCACAAAGTGAAAGAGTTCTGCCCCATTGTTTGTTTGTTTTTTTTGCCTGATGCAGGCCAATCATTTGATTTCCTCCTCCTCTACTGGGATATCTTTTCTTTGATACATCATCTTCTGACAAACATACTGTATTAATCATCTTCTGACAAACATACTGTATTAATCTCTGCAGTAAGAATTTTAACTTTATTTTTGGCCTATTTAACCCAAGAGTTGAGGTTCTTGTTCACAGGTTGGATTTAACATATGAAATGCTGCACTCGGATGTTATACATATGAATTCTGAAATCATACTTTACATTTTAGGCTTTCTGCTAATAAAGTTGCCCTTAAGTAATTTTAAAGGTCCTGATCTTGCCATCTCTTGGCAATTGAGATCTTATCTTATACATTATGAAATATTTAAAAACAAAACCCAAGCCTGAGGGTAAGGCATTTCTTTTTGACTGGCTTTTTGAGCTGTTGTTTCTTTAGCTTTTGCGGATGAGCAGCACTATTGAAAAATAAATTAAACAGCAAGAGTGCAAAGATAAATTATTCAGTCAGGGTCTTGGGTGTTTGGATTTGTGCAACCCCAAACTGGGGTGTGCTATTCTCTGTATGATTATCTGGGCGCAGACCTGACCAGAAACCCAACATCTCTGTGTCTGGTCCTGAGCTGGAGCAATCAATAAAGCAGAGGCCGAGGAACGGGGATTCAGATGGGCCTTACCATTTTACCTGTCTCAGCCAAGGCTCAGGAGTAAACCTGGGGAAAGAAAGAGAGAGGAAGGGAAGGGGAGAGAGAGAAAGAGAGAGAGAGAGACCGTGCTTCACTTTCCAGACATACAGCTCCATAAATGTCTTCCTGACATGATGGGCTTACAAATGAGCTCACTAAAACTTTGATGAGCTGAAAAACTTTACATGATGGACAGCACCTGAGTGGAAAACAATCCAATAACTGATTCTTGAAGCTCTCTTCTTGTGTGTGTGTGTGTGTGTGTGTGTGTGTGTGTGTGTGTGTGTGTGTGTGTGTGTGTGTGTGTCTGACTGTTAAACTTCTTTCTCTGATTGTCATCTCGCTCTGGAAAAAAAAACCAACTTTGCAAACTTTTTACAGTTTATTTAAAAGTTCTGAAAGCTTGAAATAAGGAAACTCTCTCAAAATGCTCTTGTTGTACTTCAACAAGGTTTACAGCTAATAACAAAATTCTTGTTTTTGTTTATAGGGTTCGTACTGGGCGATCGATACAAATCCAAAGGAGGACACGTTGCCCACCCGGCCCAAGAAAAGGCCGCGGTCTGGAGAACGGGTAAGTGTCTGTCTGTATGTGTGTGTGTGAAAGAAATAAAACCATACAGGTGCAACATTGTCTTTAAAACAGGAACATCACCAATTAAGCTACCAATTTGATCTAACTTGCGTTCAAGGTTAAATTGCTGTAACAAGACTTCAAGAAAATAAATTCTTAGTTATTTTAATGTCTTTTTATATACAGTGCATCTCAAAAAAAATGTATTTCAGGAAAAAAAAGGTAAGTAATCATCTTGATAAGATGAATAAACACATCAAGATAGTTTTTGGAATTTTTGTCTATCCGTCTGTGTAGGCATCATGCTAAAACTACTAAACCAATTTTAATGGGGTTTTCACAGGAGTATTTGGTCAAGCTTGAGGAAAAAAAACATAGGCTTTGTTTCATTGCAGTCGGCCCACGGAATAAGAAGATATTCTACTTTGAATTTTAAATGGAAAACGCCCTTATATCTAAAAAAAAATCGACCTTGAAAAAAAAACATTAATTTATCTCAGAATTCAACAGATGGCGCTGTACATTCTGCAAAAGTGCAGTGATTGAGAACAGAGAGAGAAGAGGAGGAAAGGGGGCTGTCTAGGAAACACACACTTCCTTACAAGCACACATACTTCCTCGCGAGCACACACACAAATGTTACACACACAAAATTACTCTGTCATGCGCTCAAAACAAGAAGCGCATGCGTGCCACATGATACGCGATGATATTTGGTACTCGTAAATCAAGACTTGCTCGTTTATCAAGACAAAATGTATTAAAAAATTTTGCTCGTCTTGTAAAACACTCGCAAACCGGGCTCCTTGCAATCCGAGATTCCACAGTGGACCCCTCGACATGTGCCATTTTAACCAGTGTCATTAATTTGACGTGTCAGTGGTTTTATTTGGATGTAGTTAGATTCAGTTTCGTTATACTGTGGTAAAATATTTGTTTATATAAACTTTGTGAATTTTATATCCGTGTAAAGTCCAAAAAGAATATTTTATATTCCAATAAGCTAATTTAAAATTCTTTTATAAAATGTGATTGATTGATTCCGAACTCTGTAATTCTTTTTAAATTTACAGGCATAATTGATTAATTGCTTATAGGTTATAGAGCGTTAACATAGTCATGAGCTTGGACCTTTTTAGGTATCTGGTCTACTAATTAGGACTGTGCAATTTTGGTTTCCAGCGATTACGAACCCTAGATCGAGATTAAACGATTATTCTGTGGAATTCCTTTTTACATCGATTTTCTCATTTAGTGTCATAAATCATGTGTGCGTTCTCGTCCCTCATTAAAAGCCTAGTGATGACGGACTATAGTTGATCCGTGATCAATACAGATCTCTCAGAAAGGGGATTGTTGCTGCCATTATTTATGAGCAATAAAGCATGGCTTGGCTACCCTTGGAGCACATCTCGCAAATCAAGCTGCCTTGGAGGCATTTTGTATTATCTGCGATGAGCCGAGCCCAGGGACAGAGAGAGAGAGAGAGTTCTGTCAAAGTCAACCACTGACTTGACATCTAGACTGCACTGCTCAAAATGCAGACATCTGCTCTTGTAAATAGTGAAAACCTGTAAATAATCTCTCTCTCAATCTTGGAACAAGAATGAGAAGGAAATAGTAAGGTACAGTATGTGACTTTTTTTGGGTTGCACATACTGTACGTATGGGTACTTACTTGTGGTTGAGCGTGTGGTCACATGTCTAAATCTGTATGCACTTGTGTATTTTCACTCTGTCTTTTTCATTGCTGTCTCGTTTATTCTTTGACATAAAATTTTTTTGCATCGTTTATCATGAATTGAAAATCGCATTGTTGCAAAGCAATCCTCTTACATTAAGCAGTTTGAGAGGCGCCAGAGTTATCTTCTTCAGCAGAAGCAGGAGCTATGAAAAGCGTTTCTCGTATTCATCTTTTCTGAGAATTATTCCAATTTTGCCCTAAATAAAGGTCTTGTTCTTTTGTTATTTATATGAGCGCCTTGCTTTTTTTTTCTTTTTCTTTTTTTTTTTTCTACTTTAATTACCCAGGTAATGTTAATTTGGTCTTTTTTTTTTTTTTTTTTTTTAGTTCAAAGTGTACCTTTTTTCCCTACAGGCTTCCACACCCTACAGTCTGGAGTCTGATTCCCTGGGAATGGACTGCATCATCTCTGGAAGTGCCTCTCCGACACTGGCAATCAACACTGTGACTAACAAGGTAGCCACCAGCGCAACACACAAAGACACGCACACACGATTGTCTTTACAAATATATTCTGTACCCGGTTCTTCTTGCTCTCACACACACACACACACACACACACACACACACACACACACACACACACACACACACACACAGTAACTACACGCCAACGTAAAGCACCCGTGTTGCTCTTTAATCAGTTTTCAACCACTGCGACTCTTATAGACTCTTATAGCGAGCACAACACACATGCAGTTATAGAGGAATGTTAATTGACATTGTGGTCAACTCAAAGCAGAAGAGCGACTACTACCAAGTCTCTCCTCCTGTACCACAATGACATTGATTACAATGTTTTATTTATGACAGTTATACCACATTGTTTTAATTCATTTATAAGTTTATTTAATGTTGTGCGTTGTCTGCAGGAAGAACAAAGTTCCTTCTAATCACTTTTTTTTTCTTGGTGTGAAGTGCAAACTAAGAAACGACACAATCCTCCATCATAAACGCTTTCCCATTGCCAAAAAGGCCCCGCCATAAACTTTAAATAAAAGTTACATTTTTATAAAAAGCACCACTATACCAGTGATTATTTAAATGTTTTCTTGTTAAATACTTTTTTTTATTCATTTATCTTAAAAATGTTAAGATCACGTTACGTAGACATCTCTGAATGAGCTACTTCTATAAAAAATAAAAAATAAAACATTAAAATAAGTGATGGAATTCAAATCAACCCATAATTTGATTTACAACCAGTAATACTGTAAAAGCTGCTGCTGATGAAAAATACTCAACACCTTATGGAAAACCAGAATCAAGAATTCAGCTGCAAATTGGTGTCATTCTGTTTAACCAAATCAGTAAAACTCATAGAAACTGTCTTGTTTTGGGAAGGAACATGTAGAGATGGTTTAAAACAAGCCCCCCAGCATGGCTTACTTCAAAAAACGTCGAGTAGACTATGAAAGCTGAACCTTCAAATATTTATGGCCAGGTTATTGTATGTTTATTTTTCCATCAAAAAGTTTAAAACCAGTTTGTCTTATATGTCCGGAAACTGTGGAACATATAATTAAAAAGCAGCACCAACATATCCGCAGCAGTCCAAGGTAAGGGCGTGTAAAATATTCCAATTGAGAGGCCAGTATGACCGAGCAGTCAGAGTCCTTTTACATTCATTTACAGCACAGCAGCGTGCAAATGCACATTCGCAAAAGATTAAAGATTGTTCCATACAAATACAAGGAAGAAAAAAAAAAAAACTGGAACTTTTTTACAATCTAATAAAACTAGAAGTGATGAAAGAAATCAATTTTATTCATAGTAATTGAAACCTAAAAATTTAAACATTGATGGAATTTATATATTTTTAAAAAAATACATCCTTTCAATGGCGTCCTCCTGTACGAATACATTTTTGAAATCTGCTGTTCAGATTCCTCATTGACCGCTCATTGACATCTCAGCTGGGATACTGTGAATTTCATCCCGAATTCTCTGTTTTAACTCATCCAGGGTTCTTGGTCGAGTCGTGTACACTTTACTCTTGAGGTAGCCCCACAAGAGAAAATCTGGATAAATCTGGTGATCTAGGGGGCCAGGGAATGTTACCGAATCTTGAGATCACACGGTTACTGAACAATTCTCGCACAGCTTCCATTGATTGCCGTGTAGCGTTTCATGTCGCTCCATTACGCATTTAAAAAATTTCTGTTATTCTGTGTCACCCTGTACAAGACCATCAAAGTTCCAACTGTCCACATGTTTTAACATCGTTATTGAAAAATGACAATATAACTGAAATGCTAGGGAAATTTTCAATTGCTTAATTTTTATAGACTTAGAATGACTTCGCATGTAGAGATCTGAATCCTAAGACAAACACAAAATTCAGGACCTCAGATCAGAAGAAAATTTTATTGACCGGACCTTGTTAATTTTTTATTCTGTACTCTTGGTTTAAAAGGTTGTTTGTTGAGTGAGTTTGTATGTTGGCGATAGTGTGACTGTGCAATGATGCAAAAGTAGTGCTTAATAGCAACAATTCAAGACATAAGATTGTGTTTCAGGAGCAATTGTGTGTAAACATCAATCTAAACATTTTCTTTTTTTATTCTCCCGTCATATGATTAGTGCATAGAGAAAAAAAGTATGTCTAACATATGAGTTTGTCTTATGCATTCTTTCATGTTTCTCATTCTTTTTTAATTCATGTTAGGATTATTTTACTGTTCTGTCCTTCTCTTGTAATGTTTCACTTGAATCTCTCAGATTAGGTTCAAGCTTTTTCTTTCAGCATGCCTACCTTATTTATGTGGCAAACATCGGTGGTTAATGCGCAAGTGTTTGTTTGTCTTGCTGCTTTTCTTCTGATTCACATAAAAACTAATTTGAGCAGGAGACAAAGTGGAAAAACTGTTACAACTAGAAGCTGGGGCTCCTTCGAGGGGTTATTTCTCAGTGAGAGGTCTGTAAACAGACCAGGCCACACCTCTCTCACTACTTTGTGCCAAGCCACAGGAATTCCTTCTTTTCTCTAGTTGTCCCACCTGCCTTTGCAGGCCATTAAAAGCACAACTCCTTCTACTTGTCGGTCACTCAGCACAACCTTGCACCCAGCCTGCCATCTGCTTTTTAGATACTCGAGATTTGTTCCTTATTTTTGCTTTTTAATATAGTAACCTTTTATTAAACAAAGACAAAATGGAAGAAAAAAAAAAATTTGCCAACAGAAAAAGAATGCATAGAGATGAATTGAAACACAAAAAATAACAACATAACCCTTTTTTCATCACTGTATTTAAATCCCAGACTGCAGGAATCTTTCTCTGTGATCTGCGCCATTGTCGAAGGCACCTGGGCGTATTTCTCTTTGCTTTCATAATCTGTGTCTAATGCTGCAGATTAGCCTCACATGTAAAAGACACCACTGGGTTTTGACTCTAATTCATGGCTAAATATAGACCTAACGCTCCCATTGCACTGGCAAACACTCCATATTTGTAGTGGATAACACCCCCACCACAACAACACAGACACCCCTTTTCACTCCATGCAGCATTTTTTTTCCGTTTTTTTTTTTCGACCGAGAGACTTGTGTGTGCTCTGTAGCAGTGTACATCGTGGTCTTTAGCAAACTGCAGTAATAAAAATTGCATGTGGTGCAGGGTTCTGACTAAAAACGTACTTTATGACTCGATTATACAAATAGTGTTTGTTTGTGTGATACACAGGATTTGATTGTAATTAGGTCGCTTGCAGCATGTCCGTATCCCTTGCTCCTCAGGCTCTGTAGGTTAGTCAATCTAATGAACGCTGGAGCCTGGCCCGTACATATTTGGATGAAGGTTGTAGTATGCAAATAAGGCCATTAAATCCTCCCCCTCCATATGATGCAGACTGGATCAATTATGTATTTCTTTTGAAGCGAGGTGAATAATAGGATTGGGAGACATTCATTCTGGCTGAATGACTTCTCTGTGAGTGACTATGAAGTGATTTTTTTCCCCCCTTCTTATTGGTTGCTCTCTCTCTCTCTCTCTCTCTCTCTCTCCTCTCTCCTCTGTGTTCTTCTAATCCAGCCAAAACACTTAAAATCCTTGCTGTTGCCATATTCCTGATGCTGAAAGGAACCTAACAGAAAACAGCTGTGCTCTGGCTGGTACAGTGGTTGCAAACTGATTTAGCTATTTTGACAACCTGCCAGTGACCCAAAAAAAAAAAAAAAAAAGAGTAGACTTGTGTAGTACACAGTGCCCAGTCTGTTTTGTTTGCTGTAAAAGACGTCTGAGCTTTGTCGAGTGGGTTTTTAGTCTGGGCGAGAGATGCAGCAGCAGCAGTTATCATGGCAATTCTATTCATTCTTTTCTTACACAAAGAAGCTTAATGTAGAGTTATTCTCCCAGGATCTCATTACGTTCATTTACATTTCATTTCTCTAGTGCCTTATTTACTCTCCGTTCCCCCCCTAAACATACACACGTTTGGAGTAAAGCTTTTCAAATGATAATCGGGATTACTATCTGAAGTGCAGAACTTATAAACCCCTATATATATATATATATAATATCTTCCTCTTTGTCTTTCGTTATTCACAATCTCTCTTGAACATGTCCAAACCTCCTTAATCTGGCCTCTCTGACTTTATTTCCAAAACATCTAACATGGGTTGTCCCTCTGATGAACTCATTCTCGATCCTATCCATCCTTGTCACGCCTAAAGAGAACCTCAACATCTTCAGCTCTGCTACCTCTAGCTCTGCCTCCTGTCTTTTCTTTAGTGCCACTGCTCTAAGCCGTAAAGCATTGCTGGTCTTACCACTTGAACCACTTGGTCTTGTACACCTTTACCTTCACTCTCGCTGATACTCTTTTGTCACATAACACACACACACACACACACACACACTGATGCGTCTATCAAGGATAGTGTTGTGACCTTGACTGAAGGAGTCTTTTACTGCATTGTCTGGTATAAAATATATATTAAAAAGACCTACCAACACGAGGCAACATAACTCTCATATACTTCAGTTCTTGTTCACGTTGACATTCCTTATGTTAAGGCAGGCCTCTCCTACAGCATACTTCTGATGTAACAGGCCGGTTTACATGTGACGAACCGTAGAAACCACCAGTTTCTGTTTTTTTTTTTTGTTTTTTTTTTTCCGCTTTCTGCCCTTGGAACTTGGTTACATGCCTAGATCAGGTTGGTGTCTGGTTGCATCTCTCTGCGACAATTATGATTATTTTTAGTAGTAGTAGTAGTATCACTATCATTATAATTGGTGGCGATAGTAGTGTTATGTCCCTTACTTTTTCAGGTGGCGTTATACAACCCAGACCAAGACGGGAGTGATAGCCCCAGAAGCAGCCTTAACAACAGCCTGTCTGACCAGAGCCTAGCCTCAGTTAACCTGAACAGTGTGGGCAGTGTGCACAGCTACACCCCGGTAAGATCAGTCCCTATTCCCCTTAACCACTACACCACAAACTTCCTCGTCCCTTTGCGCACAGTGATATGTAGAACATATCAACAGCTAAGCAAAAAAAAAAAAAAAAAAAACCTGAAGTCAAGCAGGAGCAGAGGACAGCAGAGTCAGTCAGTAGATCTCGTCCACCGAGTTCCCATAATACACACATCGTGGATGTAATGAGCGCTGGAGCCCGCGTGCATGGAGGCACACTGAGGCGCGGGGGTTAAGGGAATGAAAGCAAGCATGCATACTGCTGGAAACCAGCTAAAGAGAAAAGCTGCCTCTGAAGGCCTCCCACCAGAAACCAACTCCTCCTTTCTTTGCAGTCTTCGTGAAGCCCCTGTTCTCTCTCGGTATTGATCCACTACAGATACTGCTGAATTCACTACAGCATGCCAGGCACTGCTCATTCCTTCTCTCCCTCGCTCTCTTTCTCTGTTATGCTTTTTTATTCTTTTATACTTGTCTTGCTTTTGCTCTGTTTTTTTTTTTTTTTTTATGTTTAATGATTCCAAATTAAGGGTCAGACAAATTTAAATCAACTGACAAATGTCTGTTTTGTATGAATCTGTGCGAGTGTCTGTCCGCTCTATGTAGGTTCGTTAGAAGCATTTTAACAAAGCTATCTGTTTAATAAGTTTATAGCAATTACATGTTCGTATGCTATAGAATGAGGTTTTACATGATTGGTTTATTTGTGCTAGACACAGTTGCCTGCACTGTCCAATTCAGCAATTTAAGCAGTTTTACCTGTCACAAAAGAGTTAGAAAAGTGAGATGAACAAGTAAATATATCTGTATGTTAATTTATTTAAGGCTCATTTAATTAAAAGAAGTTTTACTTTCTTTATTTCCGATGCAGCGTACAGCCATGTTAATCTGTTTATTCGGGGAAGGTTTTCAAAATTAGTAATAGTGCCATCTATGGCGAATAGTGCAAATAATGTTTTTATTCTTAAATATTCCTTATTTGAAAGATTTGCACTATTTGCTATACTTACATACTGTAACTTAGTGCACCTACAGTAGATGCCTAGATTTGTAAGAAAAAACGGTGTGCGTCATTATGTGCATTTATAAGGAGTAAAACTTTGTAAAACCTTATTACAAATTAAATTTATAAAGAAATTTCGCTGCATTATTTACTTATTTATTTATTTATTTCCCCTACTTTCCCGAAACATTACTTTAAAACCGCGGTACGCACCAAACCGTGACTTGCATGTAAGGTTACACCCTTGTCCTAACTGCAGTCATTCTGCTTCTATAGCGTTGCACATGCACAGTGTGTTAAACCAAGTCATAAACTTTAAACACATTACTAGAAGAGATCAGGTATGTCTCATCGCTGCTTGGGATTGAGCATTAAGCAAACAAAGATGCAAACAAAAAACAAAGAAAAGAAAATGAAAGAAACAAAGCAAGTTGTTTATACATGCTGTTTTAAACAATATCAGGGAAACTGTCATCAAGTCTATGAAAAATCTTTTTCTCCTGTTTAAGTTATTATTTGGGAAGAATTGGTTGTGTGTCATCACACTTATATTATACATTAAGAAGCTGCATATTAATAGAAGGTTCCATTATCACGATCAAGAGGCAGATGACTTCTCTTACATGTACAGTATCAGTCAAAAGTACAGACACGCCTGCTTATTCAATGTTTTTGTGATTCATTTTCTACGTTTTAGAACAACACTGGAGATTTTTAAACTGTGAAATAACGCATATTGTATTGGGTAATTAAGTGACAACAATAACACTCGGTTGTTATTTTAAGCTCTGGAGGTCAGCTGTTCTGGAATAGTTCTTGCAATTACAGTTTGTCAAGTGCATTTGCAAAAACCCTTCAAGCACCATGATGAAACTGGACCATTCCAGGAAAGCAAGACCAAAACTTTGGCAGAGAGTTACTGTCCTCAGAATTCCCCAATTAACTGCATCTCAGATTGGAGCCATTATGAAGGCTTTACAAAGCATAAAGTAGAGGATGCATCTCTAAATCAACTGTTCGAAGGAGATTATTGTACTATATTTTATATAGTAAAGAATAAAAATCAGGACTGTAAAATTGGAAGGCGTGTACAAACTTTTGACTGGTAGTGTAGCTTCACAGCACAGTGGGATGATTCTTCTTAATTTTTCTTCTTCTTCTTCTTCTTCTTTTTTTTTTTTTAAGTTTCAGGAAGTAGCCATGACACAGCACCTCTGGATCGAATGGGGTTAAGTGCTGTTATTTAAGCAATTGTTTAATCTGACAATA
The DNA here is from genome assembly GCF_024256425.1 of Clarias gariepinus. Lineage (NCBI taxonomy): Eukaryota > Metazoa > Chordata > Actinopteri > Siluriformes > Clariidae > Clarias > Clarias gariepinus. Next base: position 15,862,471 of record NC_071122.1, read on the forward strand.
TTTTAACAGATTGTAATCAAACTGGGTATATAAAATATTGTCTTTTTTTTATTATTTATTTATTGTTTGCTCTAAGCTCTGGAATTGATCTTAATTTTAAATAGGTTGCAGATCACATGTGTATTGACTTGCTGACAGTTGTATTAAAACAATGTAGCCAAAAGCTATTGAATACAGGATTAGTAAGGATTAAGGAGCACATCAGATATTCTTCCAAGAAAATGTTCTCAGCTGATCCATATTTTATTAGTAATGTGCCTTTGTTACGAGGCCGACGCATCTCTATCCTGCAGTTCCTTGTTCTTGGCCGCGGTGAGCAATCTGCTCATTAAGAGTTACACAGAGTACTCAAAGTCATTACTGTTGTCACGGAGTTCCTGCTTAGTAATTTTGAACAGACCGAACTGTGTGTTTAATATCCCTATTGATTTAGTTCATTTGTCCTTCTTCCAGGTGACAAGTCACCCAGAGCCAGTGTCCCAGTCTATGAGCCTGCAGCAGGCTCCCCAGCCCCAGTACAGCATCCCCGAGCGAGACAAGCAGCTCCTCTTCTCTGACTTTGAAGATCTCAGTGCCTCGTTCCGCAGCCTTTACAAGTCTGTATTTGAGCAGTCTTTCAACCAACCGAGTAAGTAAGCAAAATGAAATAAAACAAGGTCCAAAAGCAGGCATTATGTACTGTATAAGGGTGAGTCAAAAATATATCCACACTCTGGTTTATTAAAACTTGTGTTGGGCTACACTGTCTTCTTAACATTTTCCGTTCAAGGCTATTGTCTACTCAGTCACTGCTATGCGGTGAAGACAAAAATGGATGCTCCACTCAAGATTTGTACGAAAGAAACGTAGTTTCACAAACACGCAAGTGTTGCAGTAATTTGTTTTTTTGTGGTCTGAGGGTGTTCCTTGGTGCCGAAACTCTCGGGAGGCCATAAACAGAAGCTTGTGGATATCTGCATAAACAAAACTTGGATAAACAAAATCTGGACAGATATCCTTAAAGAAGGGGAAAGTTTCTTAAAGAGAATTATGACTAGTGACAAAAAATAAATGAATTAAATAAAATCCCCTTCCCAATTTTGTTTGACTGATGGCACTTAGTTAGTAGCCCAGTGTAAGTATCTATCCAATGACGGAAACTTCAAATAACTTTTTTGTAAGTCGCTCTGGATAAGAGCGTCTGCCAAATGCCTAAACGTAAGATGTGGATTCATCACTACGAGCCTGAAAGTAAACAACAGTATGGATCGGAAACATCCTTAGTTACCAACCAAGAAAAAGTTCAGGTGGAAAATTGATGCTTACAGTTTTCTGGGATTCTCATGGGCCAGTTTTGCAACATTATCAGAAAAAGGGTTTAATAATCAACAGTGCTCGTTACAGTGAGATGCTTATTGATGAACTGAAGCCTAAACTTTAGATTAAACACAGAGAACTGCTCTATGTAAGGACTTTGATCTTGCGTGACAGTGCACGCTTCTGCCCTCACTTTTGACACTCTGCAAAAACTGTTTTGAGGTTTGAAACCATCCTCCCTATAGGTCTGATCTTGCTCCATCAGACTTTGAGCCCCTGGAAGCAGCCCTACAAGGACGACGATTCACTTCTGATGAAGTGAAGACAGCGGTGCATTCCGGGCTCACAGTTCAGCCTCAAACATTTATTTTTTCTGAAGGAATACGAAAGCTTGTTAAAAGAGCTTAGCAGGTGATGTCAGAAAATTATGCATTTGTCTTTTCTAAAAGTTAATTAAAATGAATTATACAGTCAAAGTGTGGATAATTCTTGACTTACCCTCATAATAGGAGCTATAATTAACCATTTACTTACACTCTTCATCTACTGTAATCTGAGTTATGAGAGACCAATGTTTAAACTCCATCTTCTTATGATTTATGTATTTATATAATATTGGGATATTTTCCCCTATAAATGGGAGATTTTAATGATGGAACACATTGCAGTTTTGGCCTGTGCAAGACTAACACTCTTTCAGAAGTTCAAACCTTTTGTTTGTAATCTGGTTGCATTATTAATGAAAGCACTCAGGTAGTCATCCGGGTCTTCCTCACAACCTACTTACCCAAATCAAATGTGTTCCTAGTTAATAGATTCCAAGAGTGCCCCTCCTTTAATCTATCATTTATGTTTTATTAGTTGAAAAGTTTGTACTTTTTTTGCATGCATAAAAGCTAAATCTGTTAGTCAGACAAGCCCAGGCAATTAAAACACGCAAATAAGCTGGTGAGAGGATTTCACGCCCTGATGCCAGAGACATGAGCTAATTCACTGGCTTTGGTAATAGGTAATGAGCTCGCATTATTATTCAAAGGGAATGCTGGCTAATTGCTTTCTGTACTCTCCCCCACTTGGACAATAGGCTTTCTCTAACGATAAGAGATGCACCTCTGTCACCCGGCTGATGAGTGTTCTCTGGCGATTGTGGAGGCGCCGGCCCTGGAGCCTGCTTTAAAAGCACTTCACTGAAATAGGTTTAGTGTGCCAGTGCTGTGATGGACAGGGGCCTCTTAAAGGCAGGCGGGCACATGCTCTCCCCTCAGTGCTGCTGGGTGTGCAGGCACTGGCGCGCCATTAACGCCTCTCTGGAATCGAACACAATTGCGGTGTCAAAGAGAAGCCTGACGAGATGGAGCCAGAGACCAGGGGCTACCAATGAGCTGAGTCACTGCCTCCCAGTTTGCACGGAGACAGGGAATTATTCACACTGCTCTCTTATAGGGCTAAAAGTGAGCTTGGTTTTATGAGCCAGTATTCACCTTAAGAATATTCTTAATGTGTACACACATGTGGGCCTTGCCTGAGCTGCCTTGTACCACGAGGCAGGGGATTGTTATTCCGTTCATTTGAGGCAGGACGATTAACTTGAGGATGTGCAACAACAATACAGTTCAAATGAATTGCTGTCTAAAAAAAACTCGTGTTTTCTTTTTTTTTTTTTTTAAACCCAGTCTTTATTGTGGCATGTGTGGTTAACACAGGGAATCATTTCATCACGTTTCCCTGTCCTGAGGGGGCAAAAAAAACAACAAAAAAAACGGTAACCTGATCATGAAGTATGTTTATTCTACGAATCTAATAACAGCTCTTTGCCGCACAATGTTTATTCAAAACATATTTTAGTAAAAACCCATTTCCTGAATTCTATAGTGTTTGTAGGTTTTATATTTTTGCAGCAATTTGTGTTTTTTTTTTAGGGGGGGTTCCCCCCTAGAAGTGTGACTTTTGTGTTTGTTAGAACCAAGGTCTAGTTTTAGATGTTATACCAGTAAGGGATGAGTAAGGAAGCAGAACTGCTTTTTTATGTTTTGCTCACTATTTTTAGAGATGGATAAAATGATGGGAACATTCACTGATCAGCCCTAACATTACAAATACTGACAGGTAAAATGAAAAACCTTGATAACAAGCTATACACCTGCCAGCTGGTGACACCAAAGGCTCACCCATGCCCATGAGGACCAAAGGCTGTAGCATCTGGTCCCCTCACAGAAAAGCCAATGTTGGACAAATTACTGAAAAAAAAGTCAATGCTGGCCACGATAGAAAGGCACCAGAATGTCTAGTACACCATAGACTGGCACACACAGGGCCAAGCAGGCAAAGAGCACAAGGCTGACGCCTCCAAACACTTCAGATCACAGTCTGATTGATCACCTGTGGGATCTGAGAGACAAAAAAAAAAACGATCAAACCCAAAACCACAACACAGCACTGGTGGCACAAGGGGAACCCAAAACCTAGGTGGTTTTGACGTAATGGCTGATCAATGTTTCTGATGAATTGTTTTGATAAAAGTTTTTGAAGTTTGTCAGATATTTTAAACATTTATAAACCGATTTCACCAACTATCCTGCAGGTGTTTAAAGTAAAGTTTTTCCTTTTTTTTTATACTACCAGAGATAGAATTCTGATTTTAGATTGTAGTTGTCACCCATACACCTAACTTTTAATAAACCCGAGTTTAGAATAGTTCTTTAATCCATGTTCTGCTCTGATGGTCACATGTTAAAGACGTGTGTGATTGTCATGCCTTGCTGCAGGTCTGATGATACCATCGGAGTCTTCCCAGCAGAGCCACACCTCTTGCTCCTACCAGCACTCCCCGAGCAGCGCCATCAGCACCCACCCACACACCAGTCAGAACAGCATCACCAACTCGCACCCCAACAGTATCTCCAACAGCGGTGCACAGGTGCCCCTGTCGCACCCGTCCCACTCTGCCCACAGCTCTCCCCACACACAGCACCTCTCTCAGCATGGGCCACACCCCCACGCCCAACATGGCCAGCACCCACACTCGGCGCACACCCAGCACCAGGCACACACTCAACACACTCAACACACCCAGCACTCTCAACACAGTCAACACTCCCAGCACACACAGCAGCCCCAACAGCACCAGAATCTCTCTCACCAGCCCCATCCAGCCCAGCAGCAGATGCCCTGCAGCACTGGTAAGACTGCTGTTGCCTCTGTCTGCTTCATTCTCCTGGTCTATTTTTTTTCCTCAATACACCCACAGTGACCATCTCTGGCAGCAGTTTCTTTTGCTTTCCACGTTATTTCTCTGCTTAATAGCATTAGCAGACTAATTTATTATGTCTTTTTTTTATGTCGCTTGTTAATTTAATCATCTTAAGAAAGTCAATTAATCCGCCTTAGATTTTTCTTTTTTTTTTTTTTTTGCTTTTATAAATACAAAACGGATTCTACACAATTGACTCCAATCTAGTAATTGTTAAACAGTTGACTCAGTGTGTGTGGCTCCCCCTAATGGTGAGATTAATGAACTTGTACTTGTTTCTTTTAAAGTGTCTATGCAAATACTAACCCATGCATTTTTGCCTGGGAATTAATTAATACTTTAATAAAAGGATGGAGCAGAAACAGGTTGCATCATATTCATTTTCATCATTAGATGAATTAAGAAAAAAATTATGTTCTGGGTTTTCAGTTGGGAAGGTTTGAGTTTACATTTACATTTAGGCATTTGGCAGACTCTCTTATCCAGAGGGACTTACTAACATGTTTTTGGAGATTCCCGTCATTGGATAGATTCTTACACTGGGTCGGATCTTAGTTGGAGTCTTGGAAGTCAGTTTCTTTGAAGGCAAAAGTCAGAAATAAACCCTGAATATGACACACAACTATATCCAGTCAGTTTGTAAGGCAGAAAAGCCACATGCTAACTGCTTTTTGCGTTTCTCTGCAGGTCTGCCAAGTGACTGGTATCCTAATCTGGATGCACTGAAGGAAAGTTGTCGCATTGCCAGCAGCTACAACTGGGCGGATGTGGACCTTTCACCTTTTCAAGGTGCTGTTATTAATTCCCAAATGTATTGTATACCTGTAACAAAAGAACAACTAGTGTTAAGCATATAGTTGCTTTGACTTGTAGTTGCTTTATACTTGCATAGCTTTAAATAAAAATGTTTAATTATGATATTGCATGAACAGTTTTTGAATTGCAGCCATTCTTTAACTCAAAGGCTCAAAATTAGTTTGCTGATTAACTGTTTAATGGCCAGTTTTGCCTCGTTCTTCCTCTTTTTATTTTATGACTGAATAAGGAGCTAAAATGTCTGGAGTTGATTCCAAGTCGAATTTGCACATAAGGGAATTCTTAATATGAGGTCCGAAGACGACCATGCAAGTCAATGCAAGTGCATTAAGCCAAAAAAAAAAGGCAGCAGGTCACTTTTTTTTTTACTTTCACAACAATTAGCTATGTCAAGAACACTATAGGGTAGGTTTAAAAAAAAGTGGAGAGAAAAAAAATCTGGAATAGGTGACAATAAGGTTCATTTGTGCTAGAATTGTTGGAAGATGAAAGTATGGAGAAGATAAGGACGTGCATACAACATACCACATTCTTCCCAAACTGATCAGATACCGTAAATAGTTAAAATTAACCAAAAAAACCTTGATCTATTCCTTAAGACTGCAAAAAAAAATATGAAGATGTGAGGGCTGAAGACTTTGCACAGTACTGTATAATAAAGTGTTGGTAGGTAGTTTTGCTGCTACAACTTGGAGTCCTTGAAAGGTCTGCCTGTTAGATGAAGAACAGGTCTCCATCTCTGAATATGTCTGGCATTGTGCATACTTAGCAAAATATTATCCTCCAAAAGGCAAGGTTGGGACTCGCTGAATTGCAGTCTGTGGTTCTTTCAAAGCTTCTTTTGATTCTTAAATTTTTTTTTTAAATTATCTCTTTAAAATCTTTGGTCTGTTGAGTCTGTAATTGGTCGTGCTTAGTGCTTATTTTATATCAGTAAAAAGTATCTTATCTTCTCTGAGGTCCCTAATATGCACATCATAAAGGCTGATACTTACCGTGCCCAGTTAAAAGTTTGCAGGGTTTGCTCTTTGATAAAAATGAAACGTTTTTCAAAAGTTTTAATACTCTGTTGTGTTTTGTGGGTCAAAGGGTTTATTTAGTTCTACCAAAGAGTTTAATTATATGTCACATAAAAAGGTCACTTATGAAGTGGATTATTTTTAATAAGGGTAAAAGTCACCTTTAACAACTTTGTAGCCTTGTCTTTGTACACATGACGGCGCAAGTTGTTTTTAGTAGTAGAATTAGAATAAAAACAGGGGTTTTGGTGATTGCTGTACTACAGAGCTTAATTAAATTGTTTAGCAGGCAGTGAAGCATGCATTGATGCTTTGCTCTCGTATTGGCCCTGTAGGATTGAGAGAGAGCATGAGGCAGGCCGAGCTGAATAACTGGTCTCTGGAGCCGACTCAGATTGTGGACCTCTGTTCGTCCATCAACCAGTTTTTTGCCCGCACTGGAGTCATTCAGTCACAAGGGGCAGTGCAGCCACCCGTGTGTCATGGCACCATGCATCCCACCAAACCCAGCCAGCACATAAATACAGGTATTTACTGACTCTATAATCTTCAGCTAAGACCATGTGATTCATATTTACAGTTTTGTGTGGATTCCAGTTAAAAAATGTTTGTTTCTTAAACCATAAATGCGTTATCTCTTATACAATCTCCAAAAAAAAAAACTTTATTAATGCCCATAATTTAATGAAGGTACGATTAAATAAACTTTTATATTATTATATAATGTAAATTATAGTAATACAATATCATAAGGTAAAATGTATAGGTAGATGTTGACCACATTATTCAGGGGACATACTGTACAGTACTGTAGCTCTCTAGACCCAAAAGGGGTTTTCCCCGCACACCTTCTCCTTAACTATCAATCTCCTCCATCACATGTCTGCTGTAAATCAGGGAGTGTGAAGGCTGACGTTCTCCTTTTATATCTCCATGAGGTCCACTTTGTTAACTGCTGCTTATGCACAGGGAAGAGGAAAACACCATCAGGAAAGTGTTATCTTTTCTTTTCCAAGGACCACGATTGTTTACTGTCATTAAGGGAACAGAGCGTTCTCCATCCCTCCCACCAAGAGAGCGCAACCGGTTTTGCTATCTTGAAGTCTCTGCCAGGATTCAAATTTAGACCCTGTACTTGTACGGGGCTTTAGATTTATTGCCGGAAAGTTGCCCTTGGGTTTTGATGATCTCAGACTCAGGGACTTTTTTTTTTATTCATAAATGGAACTGCAGCATAATCACAGTAGGTACCATGTTTATGCAGATAGGAGGGGCACCAGTATTTAAGTAATTTCACTCTAACCAGTAAGACACACCAATAAAGCAAGCCATCAAAAAGTCTTTACCCGTCTTTTGCTCGGTCTCACTGGATCCTACAGGCAAAAATTATGGGCTGAAGAAGAGAGAGAAACGCTTCTCACACTCTCGGGCTGATTGCCATTTCTGATCTGATTGAAAAGAGGAGGCATACACTTCTCTAATCTGAGATAGAAATGCTCAAATCTTTCAATGGCATAAAACTGCTAATGCTAATGAGTAGCATAGCACATTTTGTCTTTTTTTCCCTTCCATTTATGTTTTACTTTCACCTTTAACGGTAAGCGAAACAGATGCTGTCAACTTCTGTGATTTATGAAGCAAACAACTTCTTCAGAAAGTAAATTCATGAATGGATCAACATACAAAATGCACATAAACACAAAAGAAAAACAAACCGCATTACACTAATGCACTAAAGGTTAAAGGCATCGTCATTCATCAGCGCCAAACACTTCACTCCTTCAAAGGCTGCATCGGCTCTCATTCACACAGATGTTTCAAAGCTCCAAGCTGCATAGTTCTCACCCTTGTGCCGAACTAAATCAGTTTAAGGTTTACAAGTGGCAAGCAAAGATAGCTAGCGCTTGTTATTATTTCTCTTAAGGTTTTACTGTGCTGAGGAATTTGAAGCTGTAAAATGTTTACAAATCTTTACTGCACTTTTTACTCATAGTTATGGAAATAATTTTATAGTTTCTAGTGCTTGCTGTTCTCCATGTGCTAGTCTGTTAAAATCCTTGCCATGTTTCAGTTCCCTATTGTTCTCCTTGTTTCATTTACCAGGGGATGTGGCCATGCATCTCACTTGGCTCATGCCAATTAATTTTTTATAAGTTCAGTGCAAATGCACAGACGTGTGAGCTCTAGTGCAGAGTGTGCATCCACACATGCATGCTCTCCTTCCCTTGCGTAAACAAAAGAACATGCACACATTCCTTCTCTCTCTCTCTCTCTCTCTCTCTCTCTCTCTTTTTCTTTCTCACACACATAGACAGAGACACAAACACACAGACAGAGACACAAAAACGCACACAAAATCTTCTTTGTCTTTTCCCATGTACAATTAGAATGATGGTTTATTCACTGTATTATACACCACCTTTATTGCTTTGTTTTGGTGATTTTCAGTGCAAACGCAGAACTAAACCTTCTGAAATCAAGTCATTCAGTATTAATCTTCTCACCTAATGTTTAGGTTTTGATGAATTAAACTTATTTAAAGGTTAGATATTTTATTTCTTAACATACAGTACATGTGGGATATTTTATGAAACTGATTAAGAAGACTAATTTAATGAGACAGACTGATTCATTACATTTACAGTGAAGTTACTTAGCTTGTATATGTATACAACTATAATTTGTCCTGCGGTGCCTAAATTTCTCAGTTATTAAGCAATATTATCTAAATTAGTAAGATAAAGCTGCCAAGAAAAAAAAAAAAAAAAAACTTTAATTGTTATAATAGAAAATTGTCTGATAAAGCTGCATTATCTAGCACATTTTACAGTGAAAACAGTGGAGGTCTGTATACTATAGTAGCACTTTACATTACAATACATCAGTGGCTCCATGCAATAGGTTGTTTGCAATAAAGTGAATCACATGAAGCTTAACGTTTCTCTAGAGTAGTGGTCTTCAACCTTTTAAGCACCAAGGACTAGTTATAAATACAATATACAATGACATGGGAGAATAGTGTATTCCTTATGTCCAGCCTACTCGAAACTTTTTATTTGCTCGCTGCCACTGAAGAAAAGAAAAGTCTACTTCACAAAGCTCGAAATGGAAGCAGGGTTTTTATTGCTTTCGTAGTGATCTCAGGATATTCCGCCTTGAATTTTAATCCAGAGTTAAAGTTGTCTCAAGCCTACTATCAAGGTGTCAGCCTCATTTGCTCGATCCATTCCTTTCCAGTTCATCACTCTTTTGTGGCTGGGACGTAACACTCAAACTGTTTTAAAAGCAAAGATTATTGATTGTGCACTAGCTGAAAAATGGAAGACCAAGGCTTAGTCTCCTCCAAAATCCCTGCTAATGTTTGAAACGACAAATATCCCTGTGTTCCCTTGCTGTGAGCCAAGTTTGGCTTTAAATGTAGCCGCTTTATCTGCAAACTTGAATACAGTCGTCATTTTCCCCGGACATGACAGAATAAGGTCAGTGAGTGGGTAGAATATGTCGGCGAATTTTGTTACCCATTCAGCAGTTCCTTTTTTTCTGAAAGAAATTTCTGGAGCAGCTCTCATACGACAAACTCTGGCCAGCGATCTACCTGTAGAAAGCCATATAACTTTAGTTTATAAGAGAAGGAGGAGGAACCTGTGCTACGTTTTTAGACTGCTGCCTTTACTGAAAGTTCACAACTAATTGTCTTTAGCAGCAGGCAGGATCAGTGCAGCACTAAGACTTATCACTTAAGCATGATGTTGTTAGTGCAGTCACAGTTGTTGATGTGATGGCCTTCAATAAACGCTTCATTCCTTTGTGTTCATGTTTTTTTTTTTGTTTTTTTTTCTTTGAAACCCCCCCAAAAGCTTGTCTTTTAATATGGATTATATTAACTCTATACAGTTATACTCTATACGCAAAACATTTTTTTAAGGCTTCATTGGAAAGACAGTGACCACAAACTATACAAAGCAGGCTTAAGGCATGCGAATCACCTGGCAGGATAAACCTGTAATTTAAGTATTTACGTTTTAATTTCTTTAAAATATTGTCTGTCTTGAAGTCTTTTTTTTCGATCTCATCTTTGGATCTTTTCTTTTTTTTAAAGAAGCTCTCCAGAGACATTTGTTCCTTAATCGTTTTAGCTAGGGTTAGCATACTTAATTTAAATATAGGTTTATTTTAAACATTTTAAATTTATCAAAACTGCGACAAAGACAAGTGTGGGAAAGACATGCAGATAGAAGTAATGAAGAGATATTTTTTAAAATACTCTCAAAATACTTGATGAATACTTTTTCCTAAATAAAATAAAAGTTTTTATTTGCTTTTTTCTGTGCAGCTCTATCCGTGTTGTACTAATTTGGATGATATTCCTAAAGAATGGTATGAATTAAAATATATATATTTGTATATAAAGACAGGCCGGTTATCATGGCACTTAGAGACAAGTAAGTAAGATTTTATGACTCTGTGTCCTATCAAAGCCTAGTAAGGGCTGAAATTGTACCCATGTTGCAGGACATTTCCGATTCTCTTTGTAGGTTGATTATATCCATTTCTATTTTCCAGGAAATATGTACATGGACACAAGACAGAGCATGACCTCCATGATGGGTCCTCCAGGCTATCCCCACATGCCCCCCATGAACAGTACAGGCAACACCATGACGGGTTAGTGACTCTTCACTGACTTATACAATCATTTTCTCTTGAAACAAACCTTAGTAAAGTTTATAATGCCTAGGATACAGTTTGTGCTGGTGTAAAAAACAAATGTAGTGTCAATAATATTGCCTGACATAGGTTGCATGTTGTGTATCACGAGGCTCATGTGAGTTTGTATAATCTCTAGGCCATCATGCACAGATGAATCAGCAGCACATGATGCCTACCGGAAACTTCCCGATGCGCCGCATGCCTGCTGACGACATCCAAGACGACTTTGATTGGGACTCTATTGTCTAGCGCTGTCCCTGTACGAGAAGGGACGTGCAGGCAAAATAAGTCGCTTGGAAGAAGAAAAAGAGTGTGTATGTGTGCGAGATAGAGGGGTGCTAGTCCCAAGATATCTGCATGCCCCAAGGCGGGAAGCAGTTTGGAACAGGGCGCTTCAAAAAAAAAAAGTGCAGGTGTCATTGATATGAGCTGAAAGAGACTCTTGTTGTCCTGATGTTTTAGGAAATGAAAAACAAACAAAAAGTTACTTTGAAGACAATCACGTTTACCTACAAATGTTTAAGTGATTGATTTTGTACTTGTCCAAAGGACAAAGCTCATGTTCATGTTAAATGTAAAGCCCCCGCTCTCCTTTCCCCCCGCCTTATCCCGTTCTCTGTGGCGCCACAAACTCTATTCAGTTTTCCAGCTCCCTTTTCCGCAAGTCAGCTATTAGGACAAGCTCTTCCCTTCCCCTAAATCTTACGTGTGTGAGATGTTTGTTTGTTTTTTTTTAAGTTATTTTGTGTGATGTCTCCTGGTGAAGGCCTTCACTGCCTTTCGGCTCTCATTCGTGATGTGGTATCACCTTTGAAAATGCAGGCCACTTCAGACAGAAAGGTTCTCAGCTCACTTTGTCTGCATAGCGCCGCTGTTTCTCTAGGTCTCTGTGTAATTCGGTGCTTCACATATCACATGAGCCTTTACCGTAACATCAAAAAACATCCAAACATCCGAATCAGTTTTCTGTGCTAGCGAATGATTATGCATTGTCGTTTTTTTTTTTTTTTTTTTTTTTTTTGATTGGTATAGCTCATACGATGTATGTAAAGTTGACGCCATTACCTGCAGTATTTGTAGTTGTGTATCTTTGTTGTCTGTGATGTATCATACTCCTGTTACTGATTTATTTCATTTTTCTAACAGTGTGAAATGGTGCATCTTGAACTGACATTGATTCCGACCTCACTTTTTAAACCCCCCCTGTTAATTTCTCTTCCACCATCATGTTCATATCTGCATGTACAGTTGGTTTTCCTTGTTGGATTCTTGCCATTTCCTGTTGAGACTGTGCAGCTCTGGCTGGTCGTGTTTAAGGCCTACTCCAGATTTCGTGTATTTTTTTCAGGAGAAAAGGTTGCTCTGGGAGGAAAAAAAAGGCACAAATACTTTAAAATCACCAAATAAAGCAGAGACACATGCTGCCTACAACAAAGGGGTGGAAGTCATGTCACGACATTTGCTTAGTGACGCATGCTAGTCCTCTAGGTTTTATACATTTACACGGTCACCTTGCTGTTTCGCTGCTCCAACAAGGACTTATGCAGAGTACTTGTAATGGTTTTGGAGCGAGAATGTTGGGAGGTATATTGTAGCTTAGAAAGATGACATTGCAGAGCTGTTTCGGGGGAAGACATGGCCTTCTATATTTAACTGCTATACATGACGAAGCAATTTTGGGGCCCTTACTTAAAAAAGTCTCTGAATGAATGATGAATATTGACTTAGTCCATACTGTAGATAGGAGGGGACAGGAGGAAAATCTAAAATACTCTAAGAGCTATCTTTCTAACTGAATAATTTTAAAGTATTGCAGTTTTGCCATGAGCAACTGTCAGGTTAATGTCACTGTCGTTAATTAGGGCCGTTAGGGGTATAACGGTACGCAAACGGCATGGTTCGGTTCTCGAGTTTGAAGTCACGGTCCATTATGTTTTCTGTACAGAAGTGACCAAATAAACATAAATAATTAATATAATCAGTTCGTCCAACCAGTTTTCTGAATACATAGGAAAGGCACAAAAAGGCACACACACAAATGTTCCTTTAAATAAGGGACATTTAAATGACATTTTTAACATTATTTGCTACTTTTGTACAATACATAAGTCCGTGAACACTGCTTTTTTTTTTTTTTTTTAGGGGCAATCAATATCTGTTGTAAGTATGTCCACCAGAATACCAGCGCAACACAGATCACCTTTTATTATTATTCTCAACTCTGTTAACGAAGTGGCATCAAATGAACATGGCTCCACACAGTGTCAGGAAAAACAGAGATAGATCGTATAAAAATTAAAAGAATCATACTGTATATTCAAGTATTAGCTTTAATCAATATACAGATTATTTTATTTTTTTTCGGAAAGAACTGACTACACAAAGAGCCGAAGGTCACCAACCCAGCAGCGTCCAAATTCCCCAGATCACAGTCCGATTGCGCACCCGTAAAATGCCCCGGACAAACAATTCTGGAGGCATCAGAACCCTCAGCGCTCACAGTATCCACTGCCAAAATCCTGGTGTCAGACACCACAGCACACCCGCTGAGGCCCTGTGAGGTTGCACATCTCAATTAGATGTCTAGCCAATTGCTAACAAAACCTGAAATCCATATTCCCACTTTGTCTGTCAAACACACAGATGTTGGAAATTACAAAATTCTGCTCAGCGTACGTAACGCTCGACTATGCTTTTAATGAACTTGTTCATCTGTCTTTTCCAACTGGTACAAAATTCAGTCGGACCATGAGGCGCAAACAAACCGAACATGCTGTACTGAACAGTACAGTACGGATAGGTGTACCGTTCCACCTCTAAGGCCTATTGAGTATGATCATTTTTACCAGTGAGCACAATGTTGAAGGTGAGGGGGGAAAATTGATTAATAGGGTAAAATAGATCTGGGTTGTCGGTATAAATAGCAAGCACTTTGCTTATTAACTCTACTGTCTATCGAGCAGTCATGAAAAGTGATTTGTGACAAAAGCATCACGGATATCATTGATGTCGGTAGTGGATTAGTGGGATCGATGTGCCACCTATCCATTTGAGTTCCCCTTTCCCAAGCTCCAACACCACTGCTCTATGAATTTGACCCCGTCCAAGCTAACAGTTTTTTTTAGCCTTTATTAAATTCATTAATATGAATGAGTGTATGATTACACATTAGTATTTGATATGTTGACGATATCGTGGTTATGATCTATAGACAATCATGTTTTGTATTTTAGTATTACAGGATCTGCAGATAATTGTTGCTTTTATTCCACTTACACTTAGTTGTAGTGATGGAACGACTTAAGAAACCCTGTCTTTTTACACACACACACACACATATATATGAATGTATTTGTATAAAACAAAGTGGTATTCAAGGCCCACAAATGCTCTGCATTCTTTATTCACCAAAAATTTACAAAAGTCCCCCACCCGCCCTGCATGATGCCCAGTACCGTACTGAGCTGAAATATTTTCACACCCGTTAGCTTCTGTGCTTTTATGTATGAATAAGGCTGATTAAACACTGCATCTGAGGATGCCACAGTAGAGACCACACACTGTCCCAACATATACTCTCTTATTTCTTTCTTTCTTTTTTTTTTTTTTTTTAAAGACCTCATAATGTGTATTTGCTTACATACTGATGATCATTTGACTTATGCACTTTTATGTGGGAATATTATGCCAATTAGTCAGTCAAGGGTTTATACTTGGACCCAAAGCAAGTATATTTTTTTGGTAATTATTAAGATAGCTTAATATATGGACAGCTAATACTTTTTTTTTTTTAGTAAAACATCTACATTGTGAAGCAGCAACAGAAGGAGAAGCCAGTCAAAAAAAAAAAAGGAGAGGAAAAATTTAAATTTTAAAACAAGGAGTCATGGATTGCCAAATGAATGATAGTACAGTCCAGCATGCATCACTTAGGTGAACCACCAGCAGATTCTGAGGATGTGCGTTAGTAGAAAGAAGTTGCAGACAGTAAGCAAGCTCAAGATATACATGTATATTTAATAATTTTATTAAATCCATAGATTTTTGTTTGTTTGTTTGTTTGTTTTTAAATTCTGTGTAACAGGATTTTTAAGGCAGTGAAATGTGCATTCTGGTTAAAATACTGTCTGTAAGCTGTATAACTTGAACCTGCTGGTTATCTGAGAGGTTTTCGATATGAAAGCGGCTTTAGTTAACACCAAGTTCATACTAGTCGATGTCACCTTGTTTTGTAACGTTATTTTGCAAAACCATATTAAATACATTTATATTTACTTGTCTTTAAAAATGGATTATCCAGAACCATTCACTGTGCATTTGTCATTACAGTTTGTGCTATCAGAGTACCTGCATTTTTTTCCTCAATGTTTAAAACAGTGTCCACTGTCCATGTTTAATTGTTTTTCTCGTCACAGCTCATCTTGCCGACCTTGTTTTTGTTTGTTTGTTTGTTTTTTTACCTTCTGCTACGTTTTGTAACCGTTCCCCCCTTTTCTGTGGCCCCATTTTTATGAAGCCTAGAAAGTGCTTTTAACCGCTGACTCGTCTTTTGTGCACTTTGAAAAATAATCAGATTTTGAAAGCACAACTGCAGCCATCGTTCATGTTATGCTGTGAGTGGACATCCGATGTAGACCTTTTGCCCTCAAACCGTTTTCATTCGGCACCACGTTTTGGGTATATTGTCCTGATATGCTGCCCGTTAAACAGACTGTTTGGAACAATGCTATAGGTACTGTGATGCTGTATATGAAAAAAAAAAATCATAGACATGGTTATAATTTATGGCTTAAAGACTTAAAGCTACATTTTTAAAGGCAGCGAGGAAATTGAAGTGAAAGGAAAGCCTGAGAGCCAAGCCGATGGGGTGTATGAATACAACTAATGTAGTAGTACTTATGAAATAGTTGCTCCCTTTTTATGCGAGTGTTGTGTGAAAGTTGTGTAAAAAAAAAAAAAAATCATTTTAAGTGGAAATGCACCTGCCAGAGAGATTATTATATAAACGGGGACTGAACGAGAAGCGTAGTTACACTTAAGGGAGAAAACTGCCAACAACATATGGTATTTGAGGCCTATTTTATTAATTGTTGGTGTGGTGTTGTGCTTGTTGTAAATATATGTCTTTTCAATTGTCCTTTTTTTTCTGGGGGGGAGGGGTGGGGGGGAGGGGTGTTGAGGCAAGGGCTCGGGGGTTCGCCTTCAAAAGAAAAATCGAGAAGCATACAGAGTATTTTGTTATTGTCCAATCCAAGGGTGATACAATATGTATATATCTATATTGTATATATGTGCGTTGGCTTTTTGTGTGACACTACCTTTTACCTGTACTATGGTTGAACATTGTGTTAATGTTTATGTATTTTAATCTTTGTTTTCTGTTTGTTTCGTCTGTCATTTCTCGTATTTTTTTTCCTTCCTTTTTTCCTTCGTTATTGCACGGTTTATTACTTTTGCTGTCCAACAAAATGACACAGCTACTCCTTGTATCGGTTTAGTGCTGTAACATAACTCCATGTAAAGTGTCATTAGGATTGTCAGTACAACCCTCTGCCCCCCAGATATGCATGAATGGAATTTAAAGAAATAAAATATGTTAACTTCACTGTGGAATTGTTTACATGTGAAGGTTATTTCATGTTACATGTACTGCTGGTTTCTCTAATGCAAATTTTGAGTCGTTGCAGTGTATTAAAGCTGAAAACAAATTTTCATTTACAGACCATTCAAATGAACTCTCGGAAATCTTGTCTCTTACATCATTTTTGGTGACATCACTTTGGTTAATGTCTTGCTTATAAAAATTATACAAATCGATATGTTCTGGCTCAAACTGTTCATCTGAATGTGAATCTGAACAGTTCCACTAAATGTGAAATTGCATTTTAAGAGAGTGCATTAAAAAGTAGCTTAGAAGTTTTGGTAACTTTTGTCTGTAAGTACCAGCAACAGTGAATCTGATTCTGAAGTATGAATGTTTATAACATACATTAAAAAGTAAAAGTTTATAAAATTATACAAAGTATAAAGTTTATAAGATTACCTAATTGTATTCTTACATAGTTTAAAAATAACGACTTATTTTTTCAGCAAGGAGGCAGGTGTAAAACTCGCATTACTGTACATGTAATATTATATAGTTATAATAATATAGTTGCGTTAGAGACAATATATCAACTCTATTATTAATTAGTGCTTCTTATATCAAATAATGACTAATATACTGTGTATCAAGTACTGAAAAATCTTGATCTTTTTAAGATCAAGATTTTGTTTTTCGTTAGCATACTTTTAGCACATTTTGGTTTGTTATGCGTTTCTCATCTTTTTTCAGCAAATCTGCCTCTGCGTTTTGATTGGGTGTGAGAATTCAGTGTCACATACTGTATATAATTCGTGAGGGCTTCAATAAATAAGAATCAAAAAGTTGATTTATTTTAGTAATTTATTTCAAAAAGTTAAACTCGTATATATAGACCCATTACACACAAAATAATATATTTTAAGTGTTCATTTTTTTTTTATTTTGATTATTATGGGTTACAGCTAAGGAAAGCCCAAAATTCAGTATCTCAGAAAACTTTTAAACTACTTTTAAATAAATTATTTTAATAAATAGGGATTTAACACAGAAATCCTGGACTACTGAAAATTATGAACATGTACAGCACATAATACTTGGGGTCTCAGGTCTCCCTTTGCATGAATTACTGCAGCAATGCAGCGTTGCATGGAGGTGATCACTCTGTGACGCTGCTAAGGTGTTATGGAAGCCCAGGTTGCTCTAATAGCAGCCTAAAGCTTTTCTGCGTCGTTAGGTCTGGTGTCTCACATATTTCTTTTTACAATTCTCCATAGATTCTCTAAGGGGTTTTAGTTGTGCAAGTTTGCTGACCAATGGTGTGGGCAGGTGCCAAGTCCTGCTGGAAAATGAAGTCAGCATCTCCATAAAGCTGGTCAGCAGAGGGAAGCACAAAGTGCTGTAAAACTTCCTGGTAGATGGCTGCGCTGACCTTGGACCTGGACCAACACCAGCAGATGGCACGGCTCTCCAAACCACCACTGACTGCAAACTTTACACTGGACCTCAAGCAACTTGGATTCTGTTCCTCTGCTCTCTTCCTCCAGACTCTGGAACTTTCAAAATTTACTTTTATCTAAAAAGAGGACTTTGGCCCACTGAGCAACAGTCCTCTGTCCTCCTGACGTTGTCTCTGGTTAAAAAGAATTGCTTGACACAAGGAATGTGACAGTTGTAGCCCATCTTCTGCATATGTCTATGCGTGGTGGCTCTTGAAGCACTGACTCCAGCTGCCGTCCACTCCTTGTGAATCTCCACCAAACTCTTGAATGGGTTTTGTTTCACAATCCTCTCAAGGCTGCAATTATCCCTGTTGTACATTTTTATGTGGTGGTTGTCAATGATCGTTACCTGGACGATCAAGTCAAGTCAGCAGTTTACCCCATGGTTGTGTAGCCTACTTGAACCATTTAAAGGCTCAGGAAACCTTTGCAAATGTTTTGAGTTAACACTAGAAGCGCCGAATACCGGTCACTTGACCGCAATGGAAAAAAAAAATACTTAACACTTTCATGACTTTTCCTAGTTCTGTGAGCTTAATCACCCAGCACGCTTACATTTTTAAAATCGCACCAGTAAAAGCCAGTATAAAACTTTTTTGCTCTTATTTGCGTGAAATTGCTGAGAGCTGCTCAGCGGTCATGCCGTTTCCTGCCAAAAACATGCTAGTGGGAGTGTTTGAATGTGCCGAGTATTTTTTCAGCATATAAATTGTAAATCAATTGTGTATTTTAAACACAATACAGAATTTTGTGCGAAAAAATGTATAATAATAAAAAAATTTGGTATTTTCATAGGTGCAAAATCTCTATCTAGTCGACATTCCTAATGAGCAATCCTCATTAAGATAAACTCAGTGAGATAAGTAAGAATGTTAAGATGGACCAAATTCTGATAGTAGATGGAATATTGCTATTTAGTTTAGCTAAGATTTGAATTTATTAAATGACCATAGCAAGTGACCATCTCCTGTTACTTCCTCCAGCTTCTCTACTGGGATACCCAGCCTCTAACCAGGGCAGACAAAATACTCTATAATATTCTCATTGTAGTCCTTGGTCTTTTCCAAGTTGGACATGCCCCAAGCCTCTCCACACAGAGGTTTCCAGGATTCATCACAAATATGCCTAAACCACCTCCACTACTAAGCTGAAGTCTTCGCCTTTTGTTTTAAATTGTCTGCAGACTGCATTGATCCATCTATCAATCTCTCCCTCTCACAGCTTCATCTTTACTAATGAACAAGATCCAGAGACACTGCCTCAAGCAGAGGGGTCAAGTATCTCATCACCAACCTGAAAGCAACAATCCACCCTTTTTGTCTGGAAACAATGTCCCAGCTGCTTGATACTCAGCTACAAACCACCCCAGAGCATGCTAGAGATCACTACTTGATAAAGCCAATAGGACCACATCATCTGCAAATGAGCAAGGTGCAATCATTCACCCCTGTCTGTGCCGAGAAATTATGTCCATGAAAATTCTGAACAGTTTTTATGACAAAGAGCAACCCTGGCAGAAGTCCAACACACACAGGTCTGACCTAATGTTGGTTATGCAAATCAGACTTTCATTTTGGTTATACAGGGACCTAATAGACAGTAATGGGCCCAACACCCCATGCTCCTAGACCGCTCTCTGCAGAATCTCATGTACATAGACATGGTCCATATAGATTGGTTGGCCTAGCTCACATGAGCCCTCTATGATCTGAGGTGTTCCACAGCCAGGATGAAATCCACGTTGCTCATCCTGAATGAGAGGTTCAACCAAAATTTGCGCTTCCTTTACTAGTATCCTGGCATAGACATTCCTAGGAAAATTTTTATTTTAATTCTTCAACTGAATGAGTCAGTAGGATTCAGGAGAACTTCATTGTACTTCTTCCATCACCTGACTCTGTCCCCGAATAAGGTAATCAGTCCTTTGGGTTGCCTGAAAGTTCCCCTAAATATCTTTAAGGTTAAACTAAAGTAATTTTCCATGGACTCCTCCCATACCCAATCTTAACCCCATGTCCACTAATGAGTTTTGGGATTAAGTTTTAGGGACCACAACAGTCCCTGACAATCTTTTGTTGTTATGCAACAAAGATAAGTTGACATTAAAGTTGAAATGAAACACATAAAGTATGAGTGAAATCAAGACTGTACTGCAGCTGCCTTCACCTGCTGTTTGTTTGTGGGTCTTTCTGCCCTCAGTCTAGTAAGAAGACTAGACTGACTAGACTGGACTGACTTGAAAAATATCCCAATTATTTATCTTGATCTGCAATATAAAGCTATTCCTTTCTTCCTCTATACAGTTCTCTACCCCTTACTCTGGTAGATGTCAATTTTGGTTTTATCACTCCAAAGAATCTGGCAAAGTCTAATCTGAGCTTGCTGTTCTTGAGTGGTACCAGTGGTTTGCACCTTGTCATGCAGCATCTGTGTTTACTCTTTCTTGAATGTAGACTTTGTCCTACCTCCTCAAGAGTGTTAATGACTTGGCTAGATGTTGTGAAAGGGTTCTTTTTGACTATGGAAAGGATTTTGTGTTTTGCTCTTGTAGTCTTCTATGGTCTTTTAGGCCTGTTGCTGTCTCAGCATATTTACAGCATAGATGGAGAACATTTTAAATTCAGTGTGGTGAGCACAGGGGCCAATAAGCTGACCAATAAACTTATCTTTGTTTCAAAATGTATGGATCTGACCGTACATTTAGGTACATCATACATTCCTTTTCCATGTCTAAGCAACATGAGTTTGGTTCAAGAAGCCATGCTGTGCAATGGGGTAAGCCTGACTATATTTAGTTGGTATCTCTTCACTAGCTCTAGCTTCTTTTTTCACTAGAGAGTTCATGTTCCATGTTTTTAAGCCAATTTTGGTTGCCAAGGATCAGTTGACTAAGGCCCCTCCTTTGCCTGCTTTCCAATCCTCAATGCACCAATCCTTACTACTTCTCCAGGAGGTTAATGGTTGCTCACAGCAGGATGTGGTTATTTTAGACCGTGCCTGGCCAGGCCACATGAGTAAGTTCCCAACAGTCAGGTGTACCAGGTTGTTGGGACTGTACTGCAGACAGAGTGGGACAGGTGATGCCAGCGTGCTCAAAAATTTTTCAATAGGTTTGAGGCTACAAAAGCATTAAGTTATCCTGCTGTATCCACATTGTTCTGTCTAAATTATTTGATCTATTTTCTATTATTGGATAGGGAAAAAAAAAATGATTTCCATTCATCTGTCATCCACATTGCTGTTCAGTTTTTATCCGTTGATGGAAAATCTAAAACATTTTAAATGATTACTTTTTTGTTTCGTTTTAGTCTTCATGCCAAAAAATAGATTGTGATCGAATATTTTTGGTCATTATTTTCATTGATGAAATTAACACTGTTGGACACCGGCCTTACAGACCATGGTGATGTAAAAGTCGGTTGAATGTCAGCAGTGTTAATGGTGTTCCAGCAGCTTCCAGGTCATGGCAAGCCTGTACCATGGTAGTTCCTGGGTTTTCCTGATCATTTCCTCCCAGCAGAGGCTATGCATATGTGTAATTTTTTACAATTGATTGAACAGATCTTGGACTCTGCATGTTTAAGGGACATTCCTGACTTTTGTGTATCTGCCAACTTCATTTTTAGAGCTGCACTAAGCTCCTTGGACTTTCTCTGCAGTACTGTGTGTTTGTCAATCTAACTAGTGCTATCAAACAAAAAGCTTTTATCACAAAGAAATATACAAGTTGTAGTTATCATGATCACTAAAAAAAAGTAGAGATGCCTTGAGCTTGACAAATGACCCTTTGGGAGTTTTAGCACCACTGACTTTATATACACTGTATATTTTTGACCCTGTGTTGATTTCAAACAACAATAGTCCATTCAAGATGTGCTACGTTGGTAGACTCTTACCTACAAAGCATAAGTGTTGCAGCACAAGCAAATTGTGCTTGAACAAAATATAAGGGTATGTACAGTTACAGTAACTTTTTGGAGTAAACTGTGCATATGCATGTCTCTGTACACTGAATGAGATTTTACCAGGTCCTTTGTTGCCCTCTTGAGGTCCGGTCAAACATTTCAGACCAAAGTTTGCTCATCTTTGAAAGTTAATCTGTGTCATTGTCTTAAAAAAAAACTCTTTATACATAAAATTGTTGCACCTTCAGTTATTTGGAAGTTTGGAAGCTTCCAAGGAAAAAAAAAAAAACAGATTTGTAAAGGTTCACAATTTTTTTCTGAGGTGTTCTGGAATTGTATGGATTTTCCCATGATATGCAAAGGAAAAAGACACTGCCTAGAAGGGTAAGCTGCTGTACAGGTACAGGTCCACTTCAAATTAACTCTGATCAATTGTAGTAAATCAGAAGCTTTTACAAAGCATTACATCAATTTATGTTATCTTCTAAAATGTTTAAAGAGGCAACTTGTATGTAAAATAAGTTCCAAATATATGCTTATTAATTCATACATCCAGCCTTCAAGCTTAGAGTTTTTTAAAGTGCTGTATTTTCTTAGGATATTTAAAGTCAAATCAAACTATATAAAAATTCCATATTATCCTTTAAATGAAAAGCATAATATGCGCCGCAAAAAGGATTCAGGACTGCAAGCAATGGCGCCCTCCAGCGGCCTGTAACTGCACTTAGCATCAAACACAAAATAGTAATGTGAGAAAGAAAGCTTTCTTTTTGTTTGCATGTACACATGACATTCCTGTAAACCAAAATCTTTATAGGGGAAGCTGCTGCCATCAATTACTAAAACTTGGAAATTTCTTAGGCTTTTGATTAATTTTTCTAATAATAATAATAATAATTATTATTATTATTATTATTAGTTGTTGTTGTTATTGTTATTATTATTATGCCTAATTTTTATGTTATGATATTCTAACCACAAAATAAAAACATTTTACTTTTTTTCCATTACAATATCAGGTTAAATGTAATGATAAAATCCTTTAAATATGATTTTTCATTTTTTAAAGTAGTTAAAATGTAGCTATTATTTTGAAAATGTCAAATATCTTTTGCTTACTAGAATTTTTTTGGGCTAAACTTATGGCAAAATAATATAAATCCAATCATGGTGTTTTAAAATAAAACACCCTACAGCTTACAGGAGGAGAGACAACTGTGTTTATTTGGGTGATTCTACAGCACAGGTAAAATTTGGGTACAAAATCCCCTAAAATATTTCTTCTTTTACACCTAGAATTTCTTTAATAGCAATAATAATAATAATTGTTTTTATTATTCACCAACTAAATTATTGGTGTTACTTCTCTTCCTGATAACACTAATGACAATTTAGATAGCCTAACTATTACTATTTATACAATTGGCTTCTAATTATGTCAAAATCAATGAATTATTGAATGTTATCAGTGTTTATGTCCATTTTTGACAGTTATAATTATAAAATGAGCAATACCAATGATGTATTTAAAAGCTTTGCATAAAATTGCAAAATAAATTGGCATTTCTAAATAAATGAAGTGAGACATCTGGCATGACTTTTGCATTTGTCCAGTGCTCTTCATCTTGTCGGTCTTTTCTGCCAACGGCAAATAGACTTTACAACCAAAAATTCATAAAAGTTGGACTTTTATGAAACATTTATTTGAATAAAATCAAAACTAAAAGACTTTCAAATCATCTTGTTTTGAAAATAAGAGGAGATGCTACACCACGGTAAACACACCCTGTCTCAACTATCTTACCTATATTAACTATCTTACCTATTAAACCTATAGCAGTCATCAGATTTAAAATTGCCTTATTCCTTATGCCTTATAAAAGTGTAAATTTCATTTATGTGCTCTATGTCCTATTGTGAATAAAATATTGGGACATGTGATTTAAATGTCTTTTAGTTTTCATTTTATGCCAAAAATAAATAAAAAATTCTTCGGAATTCAATAAATACGCTCATATACAGTCTGTCATTCACATCCTTCATTTATTTCATCCTTTCTTTCATTAATATTTGCTGGTTTATTTTCTCTATAACCTAGTTCAGGTTGCTGGTGTTCCTTATGTAAATACTATACAGTATATATAATCACCATGAACATGTTCATAGAAACAGTATTGTATTATTTGACACCATTTTTACCTCATTAATGCACTGCTAATTGTTCAATCTTTTTTTTTACTTTACATTTTCCTCAACAACTGCTTGTTGTTACCTTGTTGTATAATATACGAACTGGCTGCTCTAATAATACAACTTCCCTTTGGCATTGATAAAGTTATCTATCTATCTATCTATCTATCTATCTATCTAGTGACCTCTGACACAGAAACAACTTCAAATGAATTGGTGTTAACAGTAATACGAATGACATAGTTAGACATAGGTGTCTGATATTTATTACATATTATTAATTATACTCTAAGTGTTTACATAAAGATATTGATGTTATTGTGAATCAGATTATTTTAGGGAAAAATCTTTAGATGAAAAGTATATGGTCTCATTTTGATGTATGATCATAGCGAAAAGACATTTCTTTGAACTTGGCCTTTAAAGAAAAAAAATGCTACAATTGAATAAATAGGCTACTGAACATTAAAGTGGTAAATTGTGTTTCATGTTTGGAAGCATGAGCAATGATTTTGGCGTTAGCAAAACTAAGTGACAGCACTTTCCACTATTTGTTTTTCTCAGAATGCCCAGTATATATATATATATATATATATATATATATATATATATATATATAAATATATAAATGCGTTAACAGACTAATCCAACAGGTCTGGTTATATTTTGGGGAACGATACCCAAATCAGCCGAGATAGTGGCACATGGCAACATTTTTTTTTTGCTCGTTAATGTAATGTGAAATGAATAAAGGCAGTAGTCTGTGTTTCACCAAGCCGCATGTTGCTCTCTCGCATGGCCCACACTCATCATGTTCATGGGTTTTACTCTCTACACACCGGCCACTCGACCGAGCTCCAGCCTCACAGCGACTCCGCTCTCCATCCGCCATTTTCAGCAGCCTGAGAAGCAGGTAGAGCAACAACAAAAAAATAATCATAGTAAAATAAACAAACAAACAACTAAATAAATAAAATACAATAAAAAAAATGCAGTTCCGCTCATAAACAGCAGGTAAGTGTAAGGTAAGGGAGACGCGTTGTTGGCGTTGTTATTCGGGACCGTGCTTTCGAAACACTTGAGCGTGTATCTGCGATTGAGAAGCGGACACCTTGCTCTCTGCTCCCGCGACACTCAGCAATGCTAGCGCGCTCCTCCACGCTCTCAGATATTAATTTGAAAAGCGTCCTGTTTTTACCTTTTACAAAACTTTCCCCCCCTTCTTTGTAACAACAGCTGAGGCTTAGAAACGATAACTTCCAACAATCCCCCCACCACAAAAAAAAAAAAAAAACAAGTCGTGATAAAACTGTGCAACTTAACACGGAGCATATGTATAGTTCTGAATTTAACGAATCTGCTAGGAATGGAATTATTTTAACGAAAACAAAAACCAGCTTGTGCTTGAGGCACCGCCGAGTCTGGGATTTGCGAGCAGAACTCATTTTTCTAGTTTTATTTGAGGGCTTGGTTTTAGTTAGGCTGAGCATTTGTTTGTTTTGTGTCACATCCTATTTAACTGACTTAATTTATTTACAGGAACTAAAGCGTTATATGCGCTGTGTGAGGCGCTGTACTAAGACAACTCTTTGTTCAGTGGCCATCATATTCACAAAGATCTCTCTCTCTCTAACAGTCCACATTCAGTCCGCTTCACTTTATTGCATCCAATCCCCCCCTTTATTATTAAAGATGATATGAAAAATGTGTTGAACGTGTGCATATATAAAAATATAAATATATAAAACTATAAATCATTATTTATTTGAATAATTATTCAATTATTTTCCCCATACACATTACCTACATTGTGTATAGATATGAATATAGATATGCACACACCAATTATATTGCCAAAAGTATTCACTTGCCTGCCCTCACATGCATATGAACTTAAGCAACATCCAATTTTTAATCCATAGGGCTGGCTCACCTTTTGCAGCTATAACGTTGTCAACTCTTTTAGGAAGGCTTTCTACAAGGTTTAGGAGTGTGTTTAAGGGATTTTTTGACCATTCTTCCAGAAGTGCATTTGTGACGTCAGACAATGATGTTGGACGAGAAGGCCTGGCCCGCAGCCTCTGCTTAAATTCATCCCAAAGGTGTTCTATTGGGTCGAGGTCAGGATTCAAGTTCTTTCACACTAAACTCGCTCATCCATGTCTTTATGGACCTTGCTTGAGCAAACTGGTTAGAACAAACAGATTATGCCGTTTTATGATATCTTAAACATTAACAATTAGGAAATGTTATAATCTTTCGAATTTTGCACAATGAGACTGTATGCAGTGGCTGGATATTGTGTACTGTATGTACAGTATAGTTCTGGGGGGAAAAATAGAGCCCACTGAAAAATGATCTGTTTCTTATATTTTAACTTACAGGTGCATGTATTTGTAAGATAAACAGTTTTGTTTCATTTTTTGTGAACTGCTGACAATATTTCTCCTAAAAATACAACTATTGTTATTTAGAGTGTATATTTAAAGGAAATGAAATCACAACACATCAAAATGACCCAAGATCATGCAGAATTTGCATGGTAAGTTGGGTAATTTTTTTCAGAGCTGTGTCTGTGTATAATATGCACACATGACCATGCATGTTCAGTCTAGTTTAAAAGCTAGAAAACACCTTTTAATTTTTTTTGTATATATAAAAACACAAGTCATCTTGGATCATAGTATTAGGCAAATACCACCTCAGACAAACATTACCATGCCATTATTTATTTAACAAAAAATCTGCACCCCCTATTAAGTACCCCTATGATATCTACTTAATAGTAGATCCATGTTTAGCAGCAATAATTTGTAGTAATTGTTTCCTGACTGGCTTTATCAGTCTGTCACATCATTGTGGAGGAGTTGTGGCCCATTCTTCTTACATTCTTCTTTACATTCTTCAATTTATTGAGGTTTTGGGGCATTTGTATACAGGTTAAACTCCAAAAATTTAAATATTGTGCAAAAGCTCATTTATTTCAGTAATGCAACTTAAAAGATGGAACTAATATATGAGAGACTCATTACATGCAAAGCAAAATGGTTAAAGTCATGATTTGTTATAATTGAGATGATTATGGCCTACAGCTCATGAAAACCCCAAATCCACAATCTCAACGCCAAATCCACAAAAAGTGTCCCACTCTAAATAGCTAATTAAGTAAAAACACCTGCAAAGGGTTCCTGAGCCATTAAATGGTCTCTCAGTCTGGTTCAGTAGGAAGCACAATCATGGGAAAGACTGCTGACCAGACAGTTGTGCACAAAATTATCATTGATATCCTCCATAAGGAGGGAAAGCCTCAAAAGGTAATTGCAAAAGAAGTTGGATGTTCCCAAAGTGCTGTATCAAAACACATTAATAGAAAGTTATGTGGAAGAAAAAGGTGCACAAGCAGCAGGGATGACCGCAGCCTGGGGATGATTGTCAGGAAAAGACTATTCAATGTTGGGGACTTTGTTGGGGACTTTTGCAAGGAGTGGACTGAGGCTGGAGTCAGTGCATCAAGAGCCACCACACATAGACGGATCCTGGACATGGGCTTTAAATGTCGTATTCCTCTTGTCATGCTGCTCCTGAAAGACAAACAACATCAGAAGCGTCTTACCTCGTCTAAAGAAAAAAAAAAGAATTAGTCTGTTGCTCAGTGGTCCAACGTCCTCTTTTCTGATGAGAGCAACTTTTGCATCTCATTTGGAAAAAAAAGTACCTAAAATCTGAAGGAACAATGGAGAACCACACACTGCAAGATGCTTGAAGTCCATTGTAAAGTTTTCAGTCTGTGTTTATTTGGGAGCCATGTCATCTGTTGTGTTGGTCCACTGTGCTTCATTAAGTCCAGGGTCAACGCAACCGCCTACCAGGAGATTTTGGAGCACTTCATTGTGCTTGACAGTGGGTCACAAGCCGTCCAAAAAAAAAACACTCCTTATATAGAGAACTGGAGATGGACAGATGATAGGAAACATATGAGCATTTTACAGTTAAACAAAAGGGTTGCAGCAGGCACAAGCTGTTTGTATGTATACTTATCTGGATACAGGCTATAATATGTGTTACCATATAAGGAATCAGGAAGCACAATGAGTGGTTGTTTTATGCGCATAGAGGCATGGGAAAGTTCACACTGAGCATTGCACAATCCGACCTTGGGATGAATGTGCTGGGATGTCCAGTCCTGGGCAACTGTCTTGAATGCTTTCCACTTGTGAGTTATCTTTCTCACTGTAGAACGCTGAATTCGAAATTGTTTGAAAATGGTTTTATAACCAATCCCTTTCATAACTGCTTTTCTAAGACTATTGCTTATGTCTTTCCCTTTTGGTATTGTGTAAACACATCTGAATGGTCCAGACCAGCAAACTGATAAAATTTCTGCTTTGATAAAAAATTATTTGATCATAGTGGGTCTTAATTTTAGTATGTTTTTATACAGAACACATAGAAGTAAGAGGTCTCACCTTTTAACATTACTGTATTTATGTACGTATATATGAATACATGTACAAGGGTGAGTCACAAGTTGCTTCAGATGGAGTAAGATCAAGACTATAGGGAGAATGCTTTAACACCTTAAAAACAGTGTTAGTTCTTTGCATTTAATCTGAAGTTTAGGCCTTAACTCTTTAATACGCATCTCACTGATAATGTTCCAGTACTAGCCCTCGAGAATCACAGAAAACTCTAAGCATCAATTTTCTGCCTGATGGTTGACTTTTGAACGTTTCTGGGCGTGGAATGAGGATGTTTCTGTTCCATACTCTGCCGTTTACTCTTTGGCTCGTAGTGATGAATCCCTGTCTCGGCACAAGTAACGATTCTCTTTAAGCCTTTTCAGTTCATTACATGATTTTTGTCAACACTGTCAGACATTAAAAGATGTATTTAAATTGTATTTCTTTTCTTTAAAACATTAGGTTTTGTCCAATAACCAAGTGTGTTTTTTTTTTTTTTTTTTTTTGATAACCATCATAATTATTTTAAAATTCAGTGCAGTACCTTTTACTAGTATATAATTAGGATAAGAACTGGCTTTCTATAACTTATTATGAAAAATTCATCCTTGCTTTTTACTTAAAAACAATAAAGTAGTAATCCTATTAATACAATCTTTTTTAATTTTAAGAAATATACTATTTCATTAGAACAATTAACTAAAAATAAATCCATACACCAATAATTCCCACCTCTGAAGGTTTTGACATTTATATATTAAACAGAAAGTCTGCATGGACGGTGGCCGGTAATGTAAAACTCATGTACACAGGCAGAGCCATGGGTAACCTCTAGTAAGTCATATGAGAAACGATCTTTGTAAGACATCAAATGTTTACTGGTTAAAACTATTACAACACTTATGCAATATTTACCACTTTAGAAATAATTTTCACATCTTCAAAACATTTTAAATGTAAACAGGTTTTAGCATTAAACTCTTTTTGGATCCTGCGGTTATATTTTTTTAATATTTAAAGTAGGTCCCCCTTCACCTCCATGGTCCGTGTTAGATTCCTACCTTAGGTTTGTGTACATGGTCCTGCTAATCAGTTTTTTCCCCCTACAGTCCAAAGACATGCAGATTAGGCTAATTGGCGCATATTAGGCTAATTGCCTATGAGGTGTGTGTGCCATTTTAAAGCATTGAACCATGTTTTAAACAATAAATTAATATTATCAAACAAATATTAACAAATAAATTAACAAACAAACCTATTTTGCTTAAGAACATGTAAAAAGTATTTTTTTTTGTAAAATAAAACATACAGTACTATGGGTGTAATTGTTAGCACTGTCACATAAGTTCACCATAACTTACTGTATGATGATAAATTCACCGTCAGATAATTTTTTGGCAGCGTTGAAGTTTAACGGTATTGACAAAATTCCAAGTTACGCTAAATCATTTCTGAAATGTATCTGGAAGCCTGTTTGTTACAGCATAATTTCCTATACAGTATGCATACTTAATATGCTTGAAATTCATTCATTTTACAAAAAATTCCCTCAATATTATTTAATAGATACAGTGTTGAGATGTTATGGTTGTGACCACAGCAGTATCAATGTCAAACCTTGTCAAAAGGTAAATAATGATCAAACCTACTAGAACCTGAGCAGTTAATCAGGTTATAGAACAAACAGGGAGCCATGAAGGGTTCCTTGAAATTTTGCTTGAACACAAGATTTATTTAATACATTTATTTATTTTATCTTATTTCTATTTATTTATTATTTATTTTTTAGAAATGTCTGATGGTGTTGAGAGAAATTCAACAAAGTAAAAATAAGTGTTTTAACAGATTCTTTTTCTTGTATTTTAATCTTTTTTTTTTTTTTGCTATTTTAAAATGTGAACCCTTGTTCTGGGCAATGGCTTTTTTTTAGGTCTAGTAGGGACATGTTTTGTCCCAGAATGATATACACACACAGTGGTACCTCGGCATACAAACAATCTGCCCTAGGAATTTTTCCCAGAATTTTTGCAAGAAATAAAAAAAATTGCGCGTATGTCTGATTTATGTTTACGTTGCGCATGGGCATAAGTAGCTCATGTATCTGGGAGTTCTTTAAAACTTGTTTACATTAGTTAAGTGAAGCAAGTTTATGTAATTTTTGTAATTTTTATTGCATTTTGTGCAAGAAGCAGGCACGATAGCAAGAATAAAACGGACCCACTTTCAGTTTCGTTTTTAAAGAAGCCATTGCCAAGAGGAATCATGAGTCAAATTTAAGTGAGGTTTAATGTATGACATGTCTTTTCTAAATGTTTTGATTGTTTTATATACGCAAATATATGATTATAGTGTTGAAAATTGGTATTACTAGTAATATTTTTTGGGTGGCTGGAACGGATTATCTGCATTTACAATATTTCTCATGGGAAAATACTTTTTGCAATTAAAAATTTTGCCTTAAGCACTAGATTAAATTTGTATACCTGTGTATATGTGTGTGTGTAAATGTAAATGTAAATGTTTGTACCCCTTTTAATGTCTTTTGTTAGAACCACACAGTTAAAGCGTTTTGATGGATTAATAGCTTTAAATCGTCTCTACTTGAGACCTTTGTGTAGGTTTCTCATTTAACATTTAATTGCTTCTCCAATTGAGAAAACAAAGAACTCTTTCTCCACCCAAGAATTAAGTAGTTAAATAAAATTTTATTTATATAGCACTTTTAACATGGTCATTGTCATAAAGCAACTTTATTAAATCACAAAAATGATTGAAATAAATTAGAAAAATTAGGGAAATGCATGTAACTCATAATTATCAGTTTGTCCCTGAGTAGTACTCTTGTTTATGAATAAAGTATTTTGAAGAGCAGGCAGAAAAGAGAAAAATCTCAGTGATCATGTCATATATTATTATTCATTGTATATATTTCACCCTTTTACAGAATATATGTTGTAATTGAGTGCAGTCTGTGGAACCAAGCTTCTCCTTGAAGTCCTTGTTTCAGGTAAGACAAGTGCTGCTAAAAAACTTCAAAACAATATTCAGACCTTATGCATTTACTTTATTATTATGTTTGTGTCTACATTGTGTATTTTTTCTCAAAGTAGTAATGGCAGTATCTGGGGGAGCGTCTGAAAACCTAGCTGACATTCCAGCCCATGTATGGAGAGGGCTTCCAGATGGCCTGAGATTTGAACCATCGGCTGTTAATCCAAATCGTATCGGTATGGTAATGTTCACCAATCAGCCATAATTTTCAAACCACCTAGTTGTTCGGTTCCCCTTGTGCTGCTGGAGTGTCTCTGGTCCCTCTGGGCTTGTCTCTTCAGGACCTTTGGGGTTGTGCTGTGGTGTCTGGCATCAGGACGTTAATGGCAGATCCTTTAGGGGCCAACCTGGATTGCACTTGTTTGTTCAGCACATGCCATGGATGCTCAAATGAATTGGGATATGGGGAATTTGGAGGCTGGGTCAACAACTTTGAACTCTTTGCCTGCTTACTGTATGTGCAGTGAGCTATGATGTGCTGGGTGTTCTCATATCTTTCTGTCATGACCAGCATTTTTTTTTTTCAGCAGTTTGTACTGCTTTATCTTTTCTATGCGATTGGGTGCAGCGTAAGTGGGCCTTGTGTGCTTATAATCCTGGTGCCAGTTTATGGGTATATAATTGATAATCAGGTGGTTTTAATGTTCTTATTCAATTTACCGGGCAGTGGTGTTAATGTTATGGCTGATCTGTGTTGATTTGCATATACCTCAATTAAGTAGACTGTTCATCCTAGGAATTTGTCTAAGCAGTTCCCTATCACGTTCCGTCCGAACCACGTGACGCCAGCCGATTGCAGCTTTTCTTGCGATGGGGCGAGCACTTTCCCACTGCGCCACTCGAAAGCCCCCCAAAAGTAGTATTTTAAAATTTATGCAAAATTTCACAGGGAGCAAATGCAGTGTGGATGAGATATGGGTGATGTGTCTAACCTAGAGGTGATAAAAGCATGAACTAGTTTTTCTGCATCGCTAAGTGACAATATTTTCCTTATCATGGCAATATTTCTGTGGTGAAAGTATGCTATCCTGGTAATATTATCTACATGTGCCTCAAATGAAAGGCTGGAATCTATCATCACACCAAAGTCTTTCACTGTCGCACTTGATGGAACAGAAAGTCCATTTAAAGTTACAGTGTGATTAAAAGGCTTGTTTCTAGCTGCTTGTGGTCCTATGACTAGAACTTCCTTGCCTTGTTGATGCCGGGGGTTTGACCAGACAGGTTTGAGCTGACAAAAAGGCAACAGTACCTCAAATGGCATCTTCTTCCAACCAAGGTATGCCAAAGAGAATCTCTGAATGCACATGTTAAACTTTAATATTGCAGAAGACGACCACACCAGGTGTCACTTATGTCAGCTAAGAACAGGAAGCTGAGGCTACAGTTTTTATAGGCTCACCAAAATTGGACCAGAGAAGATGAAAAAAAAATTTGCCTGGTTTGATGTGTCTCAATTTTTGCTGCGATATTCGCATGATAGTATCAGGGTATGGTGTAAACAACATGAAAGCATAAATCCATCCTGCATTGTGTCAATGGTTCAGGCTGGTGATGGTGGTTTAATGGTATAGGGGTTATTTTCCTTTTTGAGAATTTGGGCCCCTCAGCACCAATTGAGCAGTGTTTTAATACCACAGTGTTCCTGGGTATTGTTGCTGTCCATGTCCATTTCTTGTCCAGCAGGATAACTAGCCATAGGTAAAATAATCTCAAACTGTTTTTTTTAACATGACAATAAGTTCCATTTACTCACATGGCCTCCACAGTCACCAGCTCTCAATCCAATAGAGCAGCTTGGACATGTGGTGCAACAGGCACATTATAAAAAGTCAACAGTATACATTACAGCTATGTTTATTGGGTGAGAGTGAAGGCATTTTCATACACAATGTCACAGGAACTCACAGGATTGGGACTAAACAAGATCTGTGTCCAGCCCCATGTCCCAGTATGGGACTGTATACTGAAGATCTTAATCCAATGTTATCTGTGAGGAGGGGTGATTTCAAAAGAGCTGGAATCCACCAAGCACAGTAGACATCTACTGAAGTTTTGAGAATTGTCCAAAGTGAATTTGCTGCCAAGTATTAAAAATGGCTGTTTAACATATAATTGTTAGTTTGTCCAAGTACTTCGGGTGCTTGAAATATGGGGGATCACATTTCATACAAAATTATGTAAATTATACACTGGTTACTTGATTTGTAAGTAAAAACACTCAGGTGAAATCTTTTTAGACTAATATTAGACTAATAGACTAATATTAGGTCTGTTCTGTCCCAATTTGAAAATAAGGTTTTAGGTCAAGGCTCAGTGCAAACGACGTGAGGGCTTCCACTCTAACCTTGGCAAAACATGCCATGGACTTTGCTTTGTGCACAGAGGAATTCTCATGGTGGATCATTTAGTTCTAGTGAAAGAACTCTTAATACTACAGCATGTAAGGACAGTTTAGACCAGCGATTGGCCCTGGAGGATCCTCTGCTCTGCACATGTTACTTCATTGTATAGAAGTGAGAGTGATGGAGTAAGGAAAACACTATAATGTGGAGCAGTCCTCCAGAAACAGGGTTGAGAACCACTGGTTTAGACAAATGTGTGCTTCAATCTTATGTGGGAAAAGTTTGTTAAAGACCTACATACAGTACAGTATGGGTGGGTTCGTTATAGTTGTGTTTAGAAGTATACACTTTACATGAGTGGCAGGTGAATGTTCAATATTGGACTTTTAGTGATTTCTTTTAGCTGAATTTTTTTTGAAGAAGAAGACTAATTGTATAAAATATACAAAATCCAAACGCTTCTCAACTTCTTGTGACAACATGAAAAGACTGTTTGACAGAACTTATTGGATTGACCAACACACACACAGTACAATGACAAAGTCAGAGCAGCTTGTTAAAGATCTTAGAAAGAAGAGCCAATTTTAAACAACTTCAGATTAAAAGATCAGTTTAAACAATAGTATGTAAGTACAAATCATAGGGAGATGTAGCCACTTTGTCATGGTCTGTCAAAAGACCCAAAATGTCACTTGGAGTTGGAACTTGGTTGGAATGGTCAGAAACAAGTCTCCCTGCTTCTAAATTGACCTTCAATCTCGATGAAAGTTCACAGCAGATCACATGAACAGGGAAAATTTTGGAACAGAGGTACAGTTGAAGTCAGAAGTTTACATCCACATACAGTTTGAAATCATTAAAATAGATTACATTTTTAAGCCCTCTATAGATTTCACGTTAACACACTTTAGGTTTGCAAGCCAAAGAACACCATCCCAACCTTAAAGCAGGGGCGGGCTGTAATATGTTGTGGAGGTGCTTTGCTACTGCACTTCAAAATATAGATGGCATCATAAGGAAGGAAGTTTGTGTGTGTTTTAAAATAACATCTCAAAATATAAGCCAGGAAATTAGTGCATGTTTGCAAATGGGTACAGTGAATAATGACCCCAAGCTTACTTTCAAAGTTGTGGCAAAGTGGCTTAATAAAAAAAATTGTGGACAGAATTTAAAAACAAAACAAAAAAAAAACGTGCAAGCAAGAACTGCAAGGCTGACTCGATTACATAAGTTCTGTCAGGGTGAATGAACTAAAATTCAACTTTTTATAAGAAGCTTGTGGAAGGCTACCTGAAACATTTGACCCAAGTTAAACAGTTAAAAGGCATTATTACCATATACTAAGTAAGTGTATGTTTGAAGGGATGGACGTGAAGCTTACTGTACCAACTGGCAGACATGGCGGGTTGTTGCATCATGCTTTGCAGGGTTTTTTGGTGCTAGTGGAATTGGTGCTTTGCACAAAGTAGATGCAATAATAAAGGAGGAGAACCGTAAAAGAACCTTAAAACCCCAAATAAATTATTTGTGCAACTTTTTTTTTTTATTAAATTTTTTAACTGTTAAAGCTGAGAGCTATACGATATTTTCCTCCAAAAAAAAAGAACAAATGTAAAAAATATAATTGTACTCCCAAGACTGGCATTTCATTCATATCTTTTAGGAGTGTATGCAAACATTTTGCAACAGTTGGTGATCCCTTTCTGAGGTTATCACCAGGTTGTATGTCAGTTTGCAGAAAATATTATATTTCAAATAATTAAAAATTAACATATCTTCTTTGTGTTGTTCCATACAGGTGTCTGGGCATCTACACTAATTCCTAAAGGCAAAAAATTCGGACCTTTTGTAGGAGAAAGAAAGAAGAGGTCTCAAGTAACCAGCAATATTTATATGTGGGAGGTAAGCTTATGTGGTCAGAGGAAAAAGGGTATATTATTTTGAGTGGCTAGGATTGATACAGTATATGGGTCAATGACGTGACGCCCCCTTTTTCTGTCCGGGTTAATTTTATTTTGCAGAAAAAACTAAAAAATAAATAAAAATTTCTCATCTACTTGTTATACCTTCTTTACCTACTAAACCACTCTAACTTCTCCAAATTTTTAAGTTTTTCATAACTTTTCTGCTATCCGAAGTGCCAAAACACCATATGGGGCGACCGTCCGGCCTTGACTTTAGTTAGGACAACTGGTTTAAAAACACTTTAAATCAACTTAAATATATCTCTTTTCCTAGTTGGCATAATTTTAAACATGTTTTACATCCATTGACAAAACTGTAAAGCATTTGCTCATATATTTCTATTATGATATACAAACGAATGTTGTCCGAATTATGTTGATTCTATCGTTTTCATCCGGGGCGACCATCAACAAACCACAATTTTGGGACCTTTAATTTTAAAAACATCTCAAGGATGGGATACTGCATCAGTCAGACACTAGTGAAGACCCCCTGGAAACAACTGTATAGTAAATCAGTCTCTCTCATATAGTAAGAAAAAGCTGTTTTTTAACGGCTGAGATGTGGTAGTCACTTTTGGTCATCATGTGGGGCAACCACCCCAAAACTTTGAATTATATTTTTTTCCACAAATCTATATTTTGATGATAAATTTGATAGTGCTTTGTCAATAGAAGAAGCTAGTTTGGTTTCTGAGGCTATCTGTTAGCCTGTTATACTTGAGTAAACTTGAAAACATCATATGGGGCGACCGAGTATCATGTGGGGCGACCACTGCTAAATGTTTTAAATGATAGATATATATGTCCTATATTTGTAGTTTTCATATTCTATACATCAATTATATACTGTACATAGAGTTAATTGTTTAAGTATAATTATTTGTATATTTTATCTTTTTTTTCTAAATTCAGCCATTTTCCATTCCTTTTATAGGGATAAACATTTATTTTAACTGGATAATGAAGGAGACTCTGATATTATAGAATAAACTTGTGAAATAATGGTTTTCATAAAATGAAAGGGCACTAAAGTTTATCTTTCTTCATCAGTTACTTACTGATATGAGTTTAACTAGTCTTAATGATACATAAAAATGTGAATTCTGAGATATACTGTATTACGGTCGCCCCAGATGACTTTTTTAAGGCTTTTTTTTTTTTAAAAGTCTTATCCGTCAATGACCCATATGCACTCTCAAGAGATATAGAAAGCATTAAAACTAATTATTTACAATCATGGTGAGTAGGAAAGCATCTCAGCATGCACAAATCATTGCAATTTTAGCTTGATTGGTTACAAAAGCAAAACACCACATTGGGCTCCACTTCTGTTAGACAAGAACAGGAATCTAAAGATGGACATTGTTAAGATGTTTACATGCATAAAGCATGTAATCAATATATATTTTTTTACATGTGCAAAGTTCTGCACCTTGACAAGTGTTTAATTTGGTAGAAATATAACAAAAGTAGTAGTATTGATCTTCAACTTTGAGGTTAAGTTAGGCTGCCCATCTTTTCTGATTAGTCTCGTGTGATTGGTTAGATGCGAAATAGCAAGCTAGCCAAAATTCCTTGGTTACTTACAGTAGACTTGTCATTGACACATCTGGTCATTCTTCTCTGATCCCTCTTATCAACAAGATATTTCAACTTGCAGACACCTGCACACATTGTTTTGTATTTTTACACATCATTCTGTGGAAACTCTAGAGACTATTCTGTGTGAAATTTTATGAAAATTACTTAAACCAGTCTTTTTAGTACCAACATGTATGCCATGATACCATGGTCACAAAGATCACATTTTTGTTCCATTCTTATGCGATTCAAATATACCATTGTTAATGTTTTTTATTGTCTTGATACTGCAAGATTGACTGATTGGGTAATTGCATGAATGTACATGTGTTTATAAGAAAGTTCAAGGTGAGTGTATGAGAGAAAAGAGAATGGAAAATGTAGGACAATGTATATGTTGCAGTTATTGGTGCTGTCAGGACAACATTTATGTGAATATGGGTTTGTGAGTTAGACTTATTTAACATTCATCAGTTTGGGATGCATTTATTAATTTTTTTTTATAGCCGAGGAGAAAGCAAGGATTATTCCCATCCTGAAGAAACCCACTTTGGATCATCAGCAGCTACTGACTGGTCTCACATCTCTCCCTTTCTTAAATCCTTGAATGCATTTTCTACAATTAGCTGTCTCTATTTATTTTTACTGAACAATCTCTAGGATTTCGAACCAGTCTGGCTTCAAAGCAACACATTCCAACGAAACTGCGCTTTAGGCCGTCTCTGTAATTTATGCTGCTAGACCAGCCAAACTGTCGTCAGTCCTCATTCTCCTGCAGCATTTGACACAGTCATCCACAATGTCCTCTTGGCATTTCACATAGTTCTTTAAATTTGTGCCACTGCATGGCAATTGTTTTTCTACCTTGAGGGTTGGTCATATTAAGTAGCACGGCGAGAGGATCCACATCCCTATGCAGACCTTCCACTTGTGTCCCGCAAGGCTCAGTATTTGGTCCTCTTCCGTTCTCCCTTTATACTTTATCTCCTGGCGAAGTCATATTCTCAAATGGGGTTTCATACCACTGGTATCCACTGGCTTTCACTAGCTGCCCGCATAAGATTTAAATCACTGCTTGCCTACAAAGCTGAAAAACAACCATCACACTCTGATTTTAAAGCAACACATCCCACACTGGACCACAATTTCTTCGATCATCTATCCCTCCTTGACTGGTTCTGTCATCTCTCAGGTTACATGGAAGACATGCATCAAGACTATTCTCTTTCTAACTCCCATGTGGTGTCTGAACCTCTGAGTCACAGGCACTATGTAATGTCCAAAGTAGGGCTGCTTGATTATGGCAAAAATCATAATTATATTTATTTAGGTCAGTAGTGTGATCATGACTGTTTAACATAATTGCTCAATGACTTCATATATTTATTTAACTTAAACAACAATTCTCTCCACAACAGAGTTTTTTGTCCAACTAAAAACTTTTGAAGTCCAAGTTCATCTTAGTCCACCTCTATAACACATTCATTCAGCGATATTTCAAAGCACTTATGTAAGTCACTTTGTAAAAGTGCATCTGCTAAATGCTATAATTAAGCAGTATCACATGAGAGGGAGTGTTGTTTTGCTGGAAATGGGGGGGTGGGGTGTGGAAGATTAACCCAAATGCTTAAGAAACAGATTGGTCTTTAGTCGTTGCTTAAAGATTGCCAGTGACTTAGTGTGTGTGTGGACACCAAGAGGAAGTTCATTCCACCATCTAGCTGCCAACCCATGGCAGAGCACACGCACACTCGCATGCTCATTCACACGGGCAATTTGGTAATGCCAATTAAGCTTATCTGCATTTCTTTGAATTGTGGGAAAAAAACGGAGCACCTGGAAAAAAAACCAGCAAACACATGGAAACTCCATGCATGCAGACCCGAGGTTGGGATCAAACCCTCGACCCTGGAGGTCGGGGTAAGAATACTAACCATTAAGCCAC
This sequence comes from Clarias gariepinus, assembly GCF_024256425.1. Classification (NCBI taxonomy): domain Eukaryota; kingdom Metazoa; phylum Chordata; class Actinopteri; order Siluriformes; family Clariidae; genus Clarias; species Clarias gariepinus. Next base: position 15,902,089 of record NC_071122.1, read on the forward strand.
CATGGTATTCAATCATAGGTAAATTTTCCTATCTTGTGACTCGTGTTCCAATGAGGTCCAGAACCACTTCTGACCTAAACAGGAGAAAGTAGTTGCCGATATGAAGGATGACCACGATTTTGTTTTCACTTTAGGTCTATTTTCCGACTAGGGGGTGGATGTGTGTGGATGCCACAGACCCAGTGAAAGGAAACTGGTTGCGATATGTGAACTGGGCCTGCTCATCTGACAAGCAGAACCTGTTTCCTCTGGAAATCAACAGAGCTATTTATTACAAAGTGCTCAGGGTAGGAAACTTTTAATTAGCTTGTTTTATAATGCTGTAATTAATACTTATTACATTATTTGAAAAACAAAAACGGCCATAGACACATGTTGGTTATACCTGTAAATGTAAAGGGAATTAAAGAAAAAAAAACAAAGTTACTGGTCTTTCCTTTCGCAGCTAAAGACAAGCTCTTTAAGTAGTCGCTTGACAGTGCGTCAAGGCCCGTGTGGTATTTCTCTGCACTAACTAACAAGCTCGTCTCTTATTGGCTCTTCTCTGTGACGTCGCTCCCTATAGCCAATCGCGCAGGACGAAGAACTGCTTGTGTGGTACAATGGAGAAGATAACCCAGAGATAGCAGCTGCATTAGAGGAAGAAAGGAGCAGCAACTTTCACAAGCGAAATTCACCAAGAGCAAAGAGAGGTACAAGATGTCTTTTCATGCGTAACAGCAACAACAAAAAAAGCCACACCGCGGTCTCGACTTAGTGCCGCGAGAAACCAGAACAAACTCGGTGTATTCTGATCAAGTTCGAGCTGAAGTCGCAAACGTCAGCTAACTCGATAGCATTGGTGAGCTAATCTTATAGCTACATCCTATGATCTTTACCTAGAGAAATCTCAAACGCGTATGAATTATACGGATTATTTCAGGTGTATTTAAAGAACCGCACGTTTAAGTGTGAGTAAGAGACGAGCGGGTAGATGGTTGGAGTCACCTCGACAGGTTTGTTACAGAAAGCCTCGGGTTTGTACTTGTCACAGCACCGAGTGACCTTCCTTCAGGTGTGGATAAGATGTGTTTAACGAAATAATCACGCAAAACCGACAGGATGCAGCGATTATAAGGACAAATGAACCGACTTTACCGCATTCGCTGTGTATAATTATATAAAGAATTAAAGATATCAGCTTGTTTTGGAGTAATGACGCTAAATAACTTCAGGACCTCCTTAAAAACCAGTCAGGTTTTAGGCAACAGGTCAGATTCTGTAGCATGTCCCTGAAAACAGATTGTTGGATTTACTCAAGTTTTCATTTCAAACTTCTGAAACAAGCTAGGATACCTTATAGACAAAGTTATTTGGCAAAACCTGTTAATTATTGAATTTAGGCGTTTCAAGCAGGACCCTTATTCCCAAGGGACGGGCAATCTTAATGCTTTAGCATACCAGGACATCTTGGACAATGATATGCCTCCTCCAACTTTGTGGCAACAGTTTGTGGAAGGCCATTCTGTATTCCAACATGACCGTGCCCCAGTCGCTACATACATAAAGGCACGGTTTGATGAATTTAGTTGAAGAACAGGACTAGATCGAGCCGATCCCTGTGACCTTAACGCGATCGAGCACCTTTGGGATGAACTCGATTTTAATATTACGAGTGAGGCCTTCTTGTCCAACATCAGTGCCTGACCCTTATAAATCCTCTACAGAATCAATAGGCATGAAGGCAATAGACAGGCTTCCAAGAAGAGTGGATGCGGTTATAGCTGCATATTGAATTATATGTTTTTGGACACAATGTTCTTGCAGGTTTGGCCAAATACATTTGTCCATATAGTGTATGTTACACTATACCGAACCTACCTGTGCAGTTACATGACACAATGATTATGGAAACAAATCTAATGCTACAGCTTAAATACACACATCTAAAAAGTTAAGTTTACTGTTTATAAAGCTGTGATTAATCCATAATTAAAGTAAAAGTCTTCCATGATGGCTTTAGCTGTTTAGTGGAGCCCTTAAGACTTAAAAAATATATGTAGGATTCAGGATTGTGCAGTACAGAGTGACATTCACTTTTTTTTTTTTCAGCACAACCTAGGCAGTTTTTTTCAGCACAACCTATGTTTTTATAGTCAACAAAATAAAAATACTGTAATATGCTCATTATGAGAGTTCTACATATTTGCAACGTCATTCTCATATTTCTGTAGTGGTAAAATTTGCACATTATGAAAGTATTGATAACTTTTGTTCTACCTGGCATCTTTGTAAACCCAAACGAAAAAGAGTCCCCACTCTGGCAAGACTTATATAAAATTAATTAATTTATTTTTAATCGTCATTGACCTATGCTGTGTTGCCAGCACGGATCTGTTCCGCTTGGGTTTTACAGGGCTAATTAAACATTGCATGGGAAATACTATCTGAATAGATGCGATTGATCCATAAATAAAGTTGTCATAAAACGTTTAGATTAACCGCTAGTTTCTAATGTCCCTGCAACAGATTTGTCTAAAAAGAAGTATGAAGTAAGGTTTTTATTTAGTTATATTCTATGTTTAAAGTCTGCATTTAACAGCTTTTTAAGCAGAAGATATGTGTTCAATATAAGGGAAAGGAGAATGTTAGGCCCAAGATTTGTGGAGAAAAATCAGATTATCAGTTTCTATGCACACTATAGTTTCACACATTTTGAGGATTGTGTGTTAAAAATGAGTGAATGTAGCATTTTTTTTTATGCCCAATGTTTTCTTTTTGCTCAGTTCTGACATAATGCTATATTTTTAATGTTTCATGTCCCTTTTTTTATACAGACTGCATTAGTAGCTTTAAGAAATTGACTTAATAATCATTTTAACGCCCCCAGATACTGTGGTAGGAAATCAGTTCTCTTTAGACAATATTTTTTATTATTTTTGCAGCTCACATTTCATGTGTTCAATTTTTACAATGCAGGAAAATGGCATTTGTAAAAGTTTTTTTAATTGTTTATTAGGTGTGTGAATTTTTATCCTCCATAAGGTACAGACAAGCACCCTTTTTCCCATAAACATAACAGTACAGTGGACTGTAATAAATTTGAGTTTCCAATGTAGGCAAAACCTTGGACAGACGTGTTGAACATTCCTTGCACAGAATAGAGTCACAGCACAGCACCTATTTCAATTTGAGTTAATACGTCTGTTTGAATCACACTTTGAATAGGATTTTACTTTTTAACTGTCATTGTAACACCACTGTTGTCCTTGAGCTGTTTTAAATAAGGATTTTTTTTTTTTTAAGCAGTTTGGACCTTTTCTTACACTGTTTTCTTTCGACTGTTGTCCTACAGGTTTTTGTTGCAGCTGCTAGTTGTTGCATAATACACCGAGATGACTGTATTAATCCTCCATGTTTATTTGTTAAAATGTGGAGCAGGCTTTATAATTTTTTGAATCTGTATGGGCACTTCATACTTCGGGACATTTTGTAATAATAATAATAATCTAAATACTGGCCATAAACATTATGTCCCCGTCATCCGGATTATGTATAAATGTTTAGCTGGCTACAGCATAGTCTTTTTTTTTTCTTCTTTTTTTTTTTTTTTTTAATTATCGTTTATTAAAAGATTTAGTGGCTTTCTCTCTACAGCAAGGAAGAAGCTTGTGGAAACAGCCAGACGGGCTGGTTTGGGAAGATTATCTAGGCAGAAGCCATTGAACACAACACCTATTGTCACAGAGATGCGCGATTCAGATAAAGGTTGGTTAATTTTGTTAAATAAATAAATTCTTTGCATTAATTCTTGCTGTAATTGTATGTAAATTATAATTATCATTTTAATATTTCAAAAGTCCCAGTGAAAATGGCACCATAGTTGATGTTTACAAAGTGTCGGAGTTGCTTTCTAAAATAATGATTGTAATTATTTTTGTCAGGAATAACTACAGAGCAAGAGAGACCCTCTGTGTCTTCAGATCCATCTCATGAGACTGGAGCTTCACGTATATCCGCCACAGAGACCAGGGACGTTTCTCTGTCTTGTGTTTCTACAGCAGTGTTGGAGGTAAAGGAGAGCGAGAAGTCAGATGAAGGAGAGCTGCAGCCAGATGGAAGCCTTGAGCATTCTGCAGCGTCACAGTCAGGAAACAGGAGTGAGCAGCCTGACCCAAAACCAATTATTGTCCACTCTGTCAAGGAGGGTTCTGAGAGTCCATTGCATGAAGTGGCATCAGTGTGTTCTTTAGTTTCTCCAGAGCGGGATGCAGAGGGGGACCCAGAATTTGAGGATGATGCAAAAGATGGCAACTACCATTGTCAGTACTGTGAATGTCAGTTTTCCACCAAACACAGCCTGGAGCATCACATTAGCACTCACAATATCAGAAACCACCAGACCCTCACCTTTAAATGCAGATACTGTGCCAAGCCATTTGGTTCTCAGGTAGGCAAGCGCCGGCATGAAAAACGACACGAAAATGGGAGTAAAGGCCTGAAAAGGCCAGGGTCCCTTGCTGGGACAGCGTTTCTTCGTGATTTGTCTGGGGGTACTGAATCTCCCATTTCTGGTGGTGTGACATCTTCAAGTCCCACCATTACAAGTTCTCAAAACAATACGCCTCATCTAAGCTCAGAAGCTTTGACTAAAGATGCTGGAGTTGAGCCGGATCCATCTCATGTTTTGGAAGAGAATGGTGAATCAAAAGAACTGCACCCTTGTAAATATTGCAACAAGGCTTTTGGCACTCACACCAACATGCGCAGGCATCAGCGCAGAATTCATGAACGTCATCTCATGCCAAAAGGAGTGCGGAGGAAAGGAATACTCCTACAGGCTGTTACATCCCAGCAGCTACAACAAGGTCAGAGCTCAGTGCTCCAGGAGCCATCGCCACATAATAGCCCTCCACTTATCTATGTGCCTAGTGTAGATACTGATGATGAGGTTGAGCGGGAGGACAGCATGGTCGATGTTTCCAAAAACATCTCAGAGAATCTCAGCCTTTACATAGATGGAAAGATCCTATCCACAAGCACAGTCAGCAGCTGCGAAGTCATAGAAGTTGATTCTAGTAGTCCGGCATTGTTTGGTCTTGATGCAGTTATCTTGAGTACAACCCAAATAAGTCAGGCTCTCCAACTTGAAACACAGCAATGCCATCCAAAAGGACCTTCAGTTATTGATCAGTCTGTTGCTAAGAGAAGAACGTCCACACCACCACTTCTTCCCACTGTGAAAACAGAACCTGATAACATGTCATCTGCTGAATCTTCATCTTCAACTTCCTCACAATCTTCTTCTATGGGAGGTAACACCTTCCCACAGCAAACAGAGACATTGGCCTTTCAAAAGGAGAAAACAGTTTATCTTTCTCCCAAATTAAAACAGCTTTTGCAGACCCAGGACAGTCAGAAACCAACCCTTGCTCTAATTACAGACAGCTGTAAATTGACTACTCCGCTTTCCGTATCCTCTTTGCCTGCCGCTCAAGGAAGATTTAAAAGAAGGACTGCTTCTCCTCCTACACATGTACAAAGCAGCTCATCCCCAAGCGTGGAGAGCCCAGTCAATGAAACACAGGATTCTTTTGCGGTGTCAAAGGTTGAAAGCGACTGCATTACCTATTCCTGGAATGTATCCAGCAAAGAGCAGAGGGACTGCAAGAGTCCTTCTGGAAAGGTCTGCCCAGTCTTGGTAAGCGGAGGCAGTTCTTGCAATCAGCAGCCTCTTGACCTTTCTGGTGCTATTGGTAAAAATGGTGGCAGCATAAGCAAAGGACCTATTGAGTCTGTATTGGATTTAAGCACACACCATAAGAGTGTGACTGACCACAAAACAAAAACAAACATACTGTTACACTCACATGTCAAGCGAAAGAAGCCAAATACCAGCATGTTGGAAAAAGTATTAATGAATGAGTACTCCAGCTTGAGTTCAGCTGGAGGGGAGGGCTCTCCTCGTCTTGGTAGCCCAGACACTCATTTGTCCTCAGGCAGCACCACAGGTGTTTCTCCATCTAGTGTGTGTTCGAACTCGGAACACCCTCCGCGTGAATCTGTCTCTCCACCTTCTCTGACTCCTGTGACTATAATTCCTTCTTCCCCATCATCCTCAAGCCAGGCATCCTCTACACCCCCACCTCCTGTTCTGCCCACAGTTCCTTCACCGCCACCTCTTTCTCAGTTTTCAGATACTGCTTTTCCTAAACTGTCTCCCAAACCTTTTTATCCTACGGTAGATGAAATGTCAGAGTTTCCCAATGTAAAAGAAGCATGCCTTGAATTGAAAAATTCAGACGATAAAGACATCTACCATACTGCTGAACAGTTAATTACTACAACTGATGCACTGTCTCAAAGTTCCGAGGACAGAAAAAATAATTGTAATGTTGAATCTTTTTCCAAATCTGAAACACTACTTAAGTGCTCAACCTCAGATCCTGAGTTACATTTGCTAAAAAGTACAAAAGATTATATTTCTTTGCATGAAAGAAACACTGACTCTGAAGCCATTCAAAATAGTTCCTTTGATAGAACGTCACCTCAAGGCCTCCAATCCTCCCACTCTCCTGTGCACTTTGCACAAACTATGGACTCACCTTCATCCTATCAAAACATTTTCTCAACAGATTCTAATATGCAGTCATTAGTTGACGATGGATTAGTTAAGCATTTAGTTGAAGATGCAGATGGAAGCACCATCAATGATGATGATGATGATGATGATGATGGTGATGACTCCTCATTTAGAGTGCCAGAAAAGACTTTGGATGGTGGGGACGCCTTAGAATTGGACATGTTTACTAAAAGTTTTGTATGCAATGTCTGTGAGGAACCTTTTCACTCTATTAAACAACTTAGCAACCATATCGTAAGCCATGCTGTAGAATGGCCTTTTAAGTGTGAGTTTTGCGTGCAGTTATTTCAAAATGCTGCATCTCTTTTGGAACATCGCTCTTCGCTCCATGGAGTTGGGAGAATTTACTGTTGCTCAATCTGTGCCAAAGAGTTTGCTTTCCTCTGCAACCTCCAGCAACACCAGAGTGACCTGCATCCTGGTCAGAGCCTTGCTCACACCATGGTTGAAAATGGCAAGCTCAGGCCTCAGAATTACACTGATCCTACTCAGGTGACTATGGAGAGAAATTCTTCATCCTCAACCCCTGACACAATTGTAGATGTGTCCTCTCAGGACTCATGTAAATTGTTGAACTGTAGTAGTGATAATGAGGAGGCTGATGGAGAAGAGCAAGAAGACCCCACAGAAGAGCTGTACACTACAATAAAGATTATGGCCTCTGAAGCCGGAAAGCCCAAATGCCCAGATGTACGCCTAGGCATCAATCAACACTACCCCAGCTTTAAGCCTCCCCCGTTTCCTTACCACAACCGAGCAACTGCTGGCTCTGTAGCCTCTGCAACTAACTTCACTACCCACAACATACCCCAGACATTCAGCACAGCAATCAGGTGTACAAAATGTGGCAATAGCTTCGACAACATGCCTGAGCTCCACAAACACATTCTAGCTTGTGCTAATGCAAGCGATAAGAGACGATACACACCAAAAAAGAACCCTGTTCCCCTCAGGCAGACAGTGACTCAGCCTCAGAATGGCATTGTCTTACCCATAACAGCTGCTGTTGGGGGACAGAATGCCTTCCGTAGGATGGGTCAGCCCAAAAGGCTCAATTTCGTGCAGGAGGTACCTGCCAAGATTAAGATTTCTGCCTTAAATAAGAAGAAAAATCAGCTTGTCCAGAAGGCTATATCTCAGAAGAAAAAAGCTGCTAATTCTGTAAAGAAAGCTTCCATTCTGGGAGAAGAGCAAGAGATACAAGCGTGCCCATATTGCAATCGAGAATTTACATATGCTGCCAGCCTTGCAAAGCACACTGCTTGGAGTTGTCCTCAGAAACCAGCTGCTAAAAAAAAGAAAGGTGCCCTAATGTCTCAAGATAAAAACATGAAACTCCGAAGTCGAGTAGCAGACTCAGAAATCAAACAAGAAGGCAACCCTGGCCTGGCTGTAAAGCCATTGGGGAAAATAAGGACCCGGAGTTCAGAACTGTCAGAAGTTGATGTTCCAGTTAAAAATGGTAAATCAGGGAACCCTCAGAAAGCTGGTAAAAGACTAGCCTTAGAAAAGGACCACTCGGGCCCCAAAAGCAAGAAAGGCAGAAAGAGCAAGCTTCAAACTTCAGTCCTATCTTCATCACAGCCACCTGCAAAAATGCAACACAGTTGGAAAGATATAGGTGTCAAAAAAGAGGGCGAGAGAAACCCACAACTGCATCTTAAAAAAGAAAAGCATTTCACAAAGAGAAGACGGGAAAGAGTTGGTGGCCCAGTGACCCGCAGTCTGCAGATGTCAAATACTTCACCACCTGGAGAAGTGAAGACTGAAGATCCACCAACTAATTAATCTGTACATGGAGAACATAAGGTGCCCAAAAAAGAAATTTGACACATTTTTTTTTTGTATTAGATTTACATTTAGGCATTTGGCAGATGGCAAATCTAACCAAACAGTGTTTAATAGTGTTCTGTAATCATGAAAATGTTTTTTTCTTTTTAACCTTTTTGTGTTGTTATCCAAAAAAAAACTTTTTATTAGACATTTACAGAAACTTATTTTATTATAAAAACAAAATTCTAAATTATTTATTCACCTTTTTGTTTTTCCTTTTTTTCACTTTCCAGAAATCCTATTTAAGTTGGCAAAGTGGATTTTGTAAAGACCCCTGAGGAAAGACTGCCTTTAAGATGTGCTGGTGAACACAATGTGAACAAGTTGGAGTGCTAGACTGATCAGATATGATATTAGGAGCCTTACCCACCTTTGTATGCTTCTGTTTTGCTGATGGAAGCATGCCGTTTATGCACTTTGGTAAATAAGCATTTGTGGATTTCACACAACCTAATGACTCTAAATTTTATATATATATATATATATATATATATATATATGTGTGTGTGTATAAACATACAGTACATACACGCACGCATGCATACATGGATACACACACACACACCAATCGGCTACAAATCTCTGAAAAAAGTCAATGTTGTCCATGATAGAAAGGAACCGGAACATTTGCTGAACCACAGTCTGTTGTGTACGGGGCTCAGCAGGCAAAGAGCCCAATGTGGCTGACATGACTTCCAAATTCCCAAGATCTCAATTTGATCAAGCGCCTAGGGGATGTGCCGGACAAACCAGTCTGCTACACGGAGGCTCCACCCCGCAAACAGAAGCAGCTGCCAACATCCTGGTGCCAGACACCACAGTGTACCCCCAGACGCCCTGGAGTGCCATGTTCCAAGGGGCATGCACCAGGTGGCACCCAAACCTAGGTGGTGGTAAAGATAATATGGCTGATCGGTTTTTGTGTGTGTTTGTAAAATCTCGAAAGTAATATTACTTTATAAATAAGGGGCTCTATGGTTCCATTAATAATGATGGATGATTATATTGCAAAAAGGCAATCCTTTATTACTTAATACACCCATTTTTGTTCTTTCATATGTTTTTGTCCTTGTGTTCTGTGAGATTTTAGAATTCTCTTACTGCATGTTTTGTGTAAACAACATGGCTTGAGTGACACTTGTCAATACTCTATTTTGTCCTGCTTTACTTTTATCGCTGCAAATGTAAAAGAATTTATGTGAATATTTAATGTAATGCTCCATAGGGAATGCAATATTTGTTAAAATGAAGCGCTCACATTTTAGACAGGTGTTTTGTCTTTTTTTCCTTTCTCTTGTGAACAAAATAATGAAACATGCTGTTTGATACAGTCAGAATGAGTGACAATGGTATGATGTATGTATGTTTGTGATATTAACTATCTGAACCAGGCATTGTGGTTTTGTCTGTACCTTTTATAATCTGTAGGATTTACAGCAGGACTGCTGGCCATTACAATTACACTAAATTACAAATGAGAAAAACACTGTTTTAACTAAAAATAAGCAATCTCCTTACACTTTTCTCAACCAGGACAACATTAAAATAGTGCCATGATAGAAATGTCTGCTTGACTCATTCTGATCACCTTATAAAAGTCTCCATGCATAGGGTATGGTTTGATGACCAGTTTTGGGGTTTTTGGACTGTTTGGCAGGGCCTTGTGGAGTGGCCACCAGATTTAAGCTCATCAAATTTTGACCTATAGTACGTGAAGGGGCGGCAGTGTAGCTTAGTGGTTAGCACTGTCGCCAGGATCTGGGTTCAATTCCTGACAAACAGATTAGGCTAATTGGTGTTCCTAAATTGCCCATAGTGAATGTGTGCCCTGTAATGGATTGGCACCTCAGCCAAGGTATACCCTGCCTAGTCCCATAGGTCTCTTGGAATAAGCTTAAGGCTCCCCAATGACTCTGTATACAGGATAAAATTGTATAGACTATAAGTGAGCGAGCATGTGCAGGCCATGGTATTCTAAGAAAAGATAAAGCAGAAAGATCTTTTAGAAACATGGAACAAGTTGAAAATCATTTTTTTTATTTAAAGTTAATTTCCTGTATTTATGAAGAAATGTGAAATTTTAATGTTAACTGGTAAAACCAAGGGCCTCCGAGTGGTGCAGTGGTAAAGCGCTCGCCCTATCATCCGGAGGTCGCTGGTTCGAACCCCGGGTGATGCTGTTTTCCTCTCACAGCCGGAGGCACAGAGAGAGCTGATTGGCCGAGCTCTCTCAGGGGGGAGGGATGAGAGGTACTTGCGCTCCCACTTTAATCACGGCGCTACAGCCAATCAGGGGCGTCTGTGAGCTCGCGCACACGGAAGGAGCGGCTAGCGCTTTCCTCCGAGTGTGTTACTCCGCCCCTAACGGTGCGTGAACGAGCAGTTCGAAAAGATGCGGTCGGCTCGCGTCACGTGGTTCGGAGGAAACACGGGATAGCTTTCGTCCTCCCGACTGAGTGGTTGTAGTAGCCTTGATGTGTGTGGGAGCCCCCTAGTGACGGGGAGTAATTGGCCACGACTAGATTGGGGAGAAAATCGGGGAAAAAAAGAATTGGACAGGACTAAATTTATAAAAAAAAAATAAAAAAAAAACTGGTAAAACCAATGTGGTGATCTGCGAATAGAAATCTCCAAATATACTTGTGAACATTGTGCAGCCTGTCAGGTTTGCATCACGCCATCCAATTCCATACAACAGCCTATCATTACATTTACATAAATCTTAGCTGGCTGTCTGACTAAAATATAGGTAGCTACAGTATATCACAGGGTAATGTGGACATTGGCTGTATTTCTAGCATGTGTCAGTAGCTACTGGTTATGAACTTAAACATGATTCATTCAGGTCTTTCATTTTTGTTGTGCATATAGCATATAGCTAATGTATTTATTTTTTTATTGATTTTACTTAGAATGTAATTGGATTACATTGGCAAGAAAAGATTTTCATTAATTGCTGCCAACAGTAACATATTAAACATTTATTGTCAGTCAAATTTTTTTTTTATAAAACATTAATACACTACATAGTCGTGTAGTGGTTAGCACTGTGGCCTCACATCTCCAAGGTCAAGGCTTTGGGTCTATGTGCATGGAGTTTGCTTGTTTTATTCCTGCTTGTTGGGTTTCCCCCTACAGTCCAAAGACCTGCAGATTAGGTAAATTGGCATTCCCTAATTACACATAGTCTGTGTGTGTGTTTTACTCAATCCAGGATGTACCCCACCTTGTGTCCTAAGTTTTTCTATGCAAAGAATAAGCTGTATAGAAGATTATTTAAAGAATAATCCACTAAGTGTCTTCAGTAGTCTATAAACATGAGATTCCAGCAGTTAGACCTAAAGCTAAGTATTTTGCTGAATTAAGATTTAAAAACATTTTATGTTTCTTGTTTTGTGGTGATCAGAGTGGCAGTATATCCAGAATCTGACTTGTGCTGCATAAATGATTTTTTAAATAGGGATCAGTGAATTGTACAGGTAACACTTGAAAAATTACAATATCGTGCAAAAAGTTTATTTATTTTTGTAATGCGACTTAAAAGATAAAACTAATATATGAGATAGACTCATAAAATGCAAAGCAAGATAGTTGCTGATTTGTCATAATTGAGATGATTATGGCATACAACTCATGAAAACCCCAAATCCACAATCTCACATAAAACATATCGGACCTCTAAAAAATATAAGTATGCAGATGTACTCAGTACTTGGTTTGGGCCCCTGGCAGCAATTACTGCCTTAATGCATGGCATGGAAGCTATCAGCCTGTGGCACTGCTGAGGTTCTATGGAAGACCAGGATGCTTCAATAGCAGCCTTCAGCTCTTCTGCATTGTTCGGTCTCATGTCTCTTTTTTTTCTTTTGGCAATGCCCCATAGATTCTCTATGGGGTCCAGGTCAGGCGAGTTTGCTGGCCAATCAAGCACAGTAATTCCACGGTCATTGAACCAGGTTTTGGTGCTTTTGGCAGTGTGGGCAGGTGCCAAGTCCTGCTGGAAAACGAAGTCAGCATCCCTATAAAGCTTGTCTGTGAAAGGAAGCAATGAAGTGCTCCAAAATCTCCTGGTAGGCGGCTACGTGACCCTGGACTTAATGAGGCACAGTGGACCAACACAGCAGATGATATGGCTCTCCAAATCAACACAGATTGAAAACTTTACAATGGACTTCAAGCGTCTTGCAGTGTGTGCCTCTTCATTCTTCCTCCAGACTCTGGGTACTTTGTTTCCAAATGAGATGAAAAAGTTGCTTTTTATCAGAAAAGAGGACTTTGGACCACTGAGCAACAGACCATTTTTTTTTCTTTAGCCCAGGTAAGACGCTTCTGACGTTGTAAGTTGTCCCAGAGCGGCTTGACAAGAGAGATATGACATTTGAAGCTCTTGTCCAGTATCCGTCTGTGTGTGGTGGCTCTTGATGTACTGACTCCAGCCTCAGTCCACACCTTGTGGCCAACACTTTTGAATGGCCTTTTTCTCGACAATCCTCTCCAGGCTGCGGTCATCCCTGCTGCTTGTGCACCAGCACTTTGGGAACATCCAACTTCTTTTGCAATTACCTTTAGAGGCTTTCTCTCCTTATGGAGGATGTCAATGATGGCTTTCTGCACAACTGTGAATTAAGCAGTCTTTGCATGATTGGCTTCCTACTAAACCAGACTGAGAGACCATTTAAAGGTTTAGGAACCCTTTGCAGGGGTTATGGCTTAACTAGCTGATTAGTGTGAGATTGGAATTTGACCTTAGAATATTGAACCTTTTCACAATATTTAAATTTTCTGAGATTGTGGATTTGGGGTTTTCATGAGCTGGAAGCCATAATCTTGGCATAAATCATGGCTTCAACTATCTTGCTTTGTATGTAATTAGTCTATCTCATATATTAGTTTTACCTTTTAAGTCGCATTACTGAAATAAATAACCTTTTGCACAATATTCTAATTTTTGGAGTTTCACCTGTATGTCATTGATGCACACATTTAGCCAAACCTCTTTGTTAATAAACCAATGATAAAAGCATCATTTTCTAAATCCCTATCCGATCATATAGTGATGCCAATACCATTGTATTATGTTCTGCATGTTTTTTTTGTTTGTTTTGTTTTTTATCCTTGTGCCTTTTTTTTACTTTGAACATTTGAACATGAGGAAATCTTTATGAAAGCACATTAGTTTCATTCACATATACGCTATATGGACAAAAGTACTTGTCCAAGATTGCCCTTTACTGAGGATAACGGGCCTGATTGAAACACCTGAACTCAATAATAGGTTTGGCCAAATACTTTTGTCCATATAGTACATTTCACAGATTCAGAAAGTGTGCCTGTGTTAACCTCTGTCTGCTGCTGAAAGTGCCTACAATGGGTCTATCAGTAGCCTGGTCTGATTATTCACGTTCTTAGACAGCAGACACCCAGATGTTATATATATACAGTGTGTGTGTGTGTATATATATATATATATATATATATATATATATATATACATTTTCTCTGGTATTGATGATGGGAGAGTCAGACCTCTGCATAAAGGCTTTTCCAGCACATTCAATTCAGTTTTATTTATATAGGCTTTTTAACAATTGTCATTGATGCAAAGCAGTTTACCATCTCTTTCTTAAACTAACAGTGGGTTCTTTTAGCAGGACAATGCACCATGCCACACACAAAATTGTATAAGGTGTAGCCTTGGCCTCCAAATTCCCTATATCTTAATCCTATTGGCCATCTGTGGATGTCATGAACAAACATAGAAGGGTTGTATCAGAAGTATAGCAAAAGTGGGCACAGGTTGTTCAAATTGCATATATTGATAAAGTAACGACTCCTTTATACTAAGGTTCTACTTAATGTACAGTGCATCTTCAAACTCTCATATATTTTAGATTTAATACAAGTGAAATACTTCAAGCCTTTTGTTTTAAAATGATTATGCTTACAGCTAATGATAATTTAAAAAGCCAGCATCCCAAAATATTAGATTATTTCATAAGATCAATAAAAACAAGATATACAACAAAAAAAAAGTTGTTCATTTATTCACTCAGTAATAGGTCGGGTCTCCTTTAGCATGAATTACTGCATCATTGCAGATGGCACGGAGGCAGTCAGCCTGCAGCACTGTTGAGACGTTATTGAAGACTAGGTTCCTTACAAAACAGCCTTCAGCTCATCTGTATTTTTGGGTTATTGTTTCTCATCTTCCTCTTGACAATCCTCCAGAGATACCTTATAAGGTTCAGGTCAGTAGGGTTGGCCGACCAGTCAAGCACAGTAATACAATGGCCAGTAAACCAGTTAGTGGTAGTTTGGCAGAGTGGCCAGGTGCTAAGTCCTGCTGGTGCTTTAGCACCACCATAGAGCTTGTCAGCAGACAGAAGCATGAATAGCTCTAAAATCTCCTGGTAGATGCCTGCATTGACGGTGGATCCAATGGACCAACACCAGCAGATGACATGCCACCCTAAATCATCACCGATTGTGGAAACACTGAACTTCAAGCATCTTGGATTCTGTTCCTCTCCAAAATTTGGGCCCCTAATTTCCAAGTAAAATGCAAAAAGTTATTTTTCTTCCTAGATAATGTAAGATGCTTGTGATGTTATATCTGGTCCAGGAGTGGCTTGATACTAGGAATGTCACAGTTGGAGCCTATTTACAGAAGATTGCTGGTGCACTGACTTGAGCATCACGGCATTCCTTTTGAAGCTTACCCAATGTCTTAAATCAACTTTGCTGGACAATTTTCCAGTTTTCATGAATACACTTTTTTTTTGGCCTTTTCTTTTTATTTATTTATTTATTTATTAAATTGATTGATTGATTGATTGATTGATTGATTGATTGATTCTATGAACATCAGAACATTACCCAAACACGATTAACAATCAAGACTAAACCATTTTACCTTAGGGTTGTGTAGACTACTCACTCACTCATCGTCTATACTGCTTAATCCTGAATTTAGCATATTTCAGATATTTCGCGGAGGGCTTGGAGCCTATCCCAGGAGACTTAGGGCACGAGGCAGGGTACACCCTGGACAGAGTGCCAATCCATTGCAGGGGACACACACATACACACACACACACATGTTTTCCCAGAAACACTGGATGTGTTAGATTATCACACATGGCCACACATTCAGACACTCATTACAGGTAACTGTGCACTAAGATGAGCCACTGAAGCTAAAGTATGCAGAGTGTGGGGAGAATTTATATAATTTCTAAACTACTCTGGTATATTCATACAGTAAATGACAAGTCAATTTTTTTGTCCGATTTGCAGTCCCTTTAACTATAGGTAACTTGTATTACTTGGGAATCTCTATGAATGATACAAGGTCATATGAATGATACAAGGACATATGTCAGGGTTCCCCCTAGTGGAGCTCTACTGCATGTGCTCCATTTGGACTTATTTTGGTGGTATGGGACTCTGATGTTGACACAAGTTGCTTCATACGAGTGTTCATTTTGGTGCTGTGCCGTCCACATTTTTTGCTTGCATCTGTTCAGATTATGTTCATGTTTGTTCCTCTGATGTTACAGCGGTTGACAAGGAGGGAGGTCAGCATTGAGAACATATCACAAATGTTTCCTGAGAGCCCTTTTGGCAGTGAGATGCTTCCTGATGCTTCCTCGGGCAACCACACAGACACAAACACATATTCATAACCATGGCCAATGCTTCAGCACGCACACAGGGAGCAGTAAGGCAAAATTCTACAAAAATCAATTCACGCCTGAGTTCAGGAAGTAACATGTTCAGTGAGCTATACTCATTACTCATCTCTCCAACTACAAATTCTGATTTTGTGGGACCGCACCCTGTGCCGTGAATGCCAGTCACACCACTGAGCTGCATCTCTCTTTCTCTCTCTTTCTCTCTCTCTCTCTCTCTCTTTCTCTCTCTCCCCATTTATTGGATAAATAAAAGAGCTAAATTATTCCTAAAATGTACTTTAGCCCCGTGAATGTCATGCTGGAATGTCACCCTATGTTTGAAAACATCATGCTTGCACCGCACCTGAGCTCACCGCCATCGCCTGGCTTCAGGGATTTTGTCCTGGTGTCACTAACTGGCTTTAAGGACGATATGCCAGCACTTAGCATTTCCCAATGAAGCAAGAAGTGCCATCTTAACTCCTTGTCAAGTGGCTGTTCCACATTCCAGCTATGTCCCCATGCCCACACCCAGCTCCGTTCCCAAGCTCACACCCAGTTCCGGCCCAGTGCCTGTGCCAAGTTCCAGCTCTGTCCACATGTCAAGTTTCAGCCTTGAATCCATGATCATGGCCAGCTCTGTCCCAACGCACACATCCAGGTACTATCTTGTGTCCTGATCCAGTTCTGTCACCGTGCCCACATTCCCACAAGGCCCAGTTCTTTCCCCATACCCATGCCCAGTTAAACCACAGCCTCCGTGCTGGAAAGCCCAGTGAAAGATTTTGGAGGGGGATGTCCTCCACCACCAGGAAGTGCTCCAGAGTGGGGGTTATGTCAGGTTTACCCTTTGGACATTTTTTGTGTTATGCAACTTTCATGTTGACACAAGCATCTGCTGTTTCTTGTTTTACAATTGCTTTATAGGTGTCTTCCGTTTGGTCTGCGGATTGGTATCATTATTTAAGCCCAAGTGTTGTCCACCATCTTTGTCTTGCATCTTTTCAGTTTGTCACTGTTTGTTTTTCTGTTTGTGAAATCTGATTGGTTTCCTTATATTGTTTTATGTTTAACCCCCGACGACCTGCGATTCCATAAGGAATCATCAGAGGATACCCAATAAACTATAATCATTAGTCTGTTTCTGGCTGCAGTTCTAGCCATTTTAGTTTATTTTGCTTCTCCCCTTTCATCAGGACTTTGCCAGAACCATGGTAACAACAGGAGTGCTGGTGTGAGAGGGTCACAGGTGTCACGGATGCCACTGCTAAGTACCCTGAGGAGCAACAACTAGAGCATTTAAACCTAAAGACACTTGAACAACTCAGGTATATTTCCAGGTTATCACTCTTTTTCACAATGTTATGAGTGGACTGGCATATGAAAACTCAGATATTTATTGCATTACTCACAATTTCCACAGTTGTGGAGTTCTCTTGGAAAAAAAAGATAAACTCCTGTGTTTTGTTGACACAGCATGAACAGAAATGATAGAAGGCTTTGGGGGCTCTGGAACTCTCTGGAATTGAAGAAACGAGGGCCTTTACAACACTAGAATAAAATATAAAATGGCCGAGCTATCCTGCAGTTTCTTATTTTCCATTAAGGAAACTTAATTTCAACTCTTGTGCACGTTTAAGAATGAAACAGCCTGATTTACGTACATGTCAAAATGCATGACCTAAGTGGTATTTTAGCTGGAAAATCATCAGACATATTTTGGGAACCTCTGAGACTTTTGTTAACTTATTAAAAACATATTACCTTAGTAATAGGTGAGTGCTTCTAATGACAAAATTCGAAGAAACCCCCACAGTCCTAATGATTTTTCTTATAGAGTTTCTTCAGTTGTGCCAACTGTTTGCAATATGGAATTTTCATGAATATCCTAAACATCCTCTTTGTCCAAGTGGCAACTTATACGATGTTAGCAGTCTAAAAATCTTTCTACAAATGAACTCCATGTGATGTCACTGAACGTGTCATTGAATACAGTATAATGTGACTGAATGCCACACAAAGAGTTATCAATCATTTCAGCATAAGTTTAAGGCATTATCACAGCTGATCCGTTTGAGATATTAAAAATCTCCCCACAATTCAGCATCCTTAATGTCTTTAGATCACATCGGCCCAGTTTGGTGTTGATCGTATAAATTCCTTAGGAGGAGTATATCAAAATCCATCGGGTGTGTTTTGGCAAATGACCCAAAATAACCAGCCTCCTGTTGAGGTGGGCCCAGGACATGCAGTGCGAAAGTTGTTCAGCTTCGTGAGCTCTAAATGTGTACAGAGTTTCATGTGCATATGTGCAAGTCTTTATGATCTATGCACCAAAATTTCATGTGGGGGGGCCCTGAGAGCCCCGGGCCAACCTCAGGCATCCTAAGGCAGCAGATTCCAACCTGTCTGCCAATTTTCATGAGTTTATGAGCACGTTAAGATTGATTGTGTTAAGAGTGATTGTGTTAAGAGTGATTTACTAACATTTATTTATTTATTTTTGATAACAAATCACAGTCTTCAGAGGAGTACATCATACCTAGCAAGGGGGTCCTTAACCACTGTTATTTATGATACCTATCTAAAAGGTTTTGTGCTAAGAGCTCTCTGAGAGGATTCTTAGAAGCTTTATGAACACGACCCCTGCTGTTCGTGCGTTTCCAAAAATGTACTTCAATACCAAAAAAACATGGCCCCAGGGCTCGATGTAGAATCTATTGATGAGCCTAAGCATTTATGTGTGATGAAAGTGAATTTGCCAGATGGCCCATCTTTCAGCTCATTTCTGTAGGGGAATTAATAATTAAACAATAAGGGCTGTTCAGGAGTGAGACAAAAATGAAAGCTCTGTTATTGCCTTTGAGTCTGCTGAGCTGGTGACCTCTGGTGACCTGTCTGAAGTCAGGCAAGGCAGAGGGCCTGTGCAAAAAGTCTGTGTACCTATAGTGAGATAGGCCTAAAAAAAATCTTCATTCGAATTCCGAATGTCTGATGGTTGAAATAAGGGGCCACTTTGACAGTAGAAAAATTGTATGTAATTCTTTTATGTGTGTGTATGGAGGCTTATAATTTGTACAAATTATATATCTTTATTATTATTATTATTATTATTATTATATTTTTATATCAGCAAATCTTATTTCCTAATAGTAGAAAAAACGATTAAAGCTTTATTCATCCACGCATGTAATTAATCTATAAATTATAATACATTACTATTTTTTTTTTTACACAAATTAATCACATGGCCAAATTTGAACCCAATGGCTTCCTATAATTACAGAGCTGTAACTGGGCTGTGAATGATAATAGCACATTTAGCGTGGATAATAAGATGACTAAAGAAAAATCACCTCGGTGCTGAATGGCAAGCTTTATTATAAAAAACTTCTAGAAGAAGGTTTGGATAAAACAAAAGTACCTTGCTCAAGGTACCTTCAAGGGGAACTATTTTTTTAAGAATGCATTACATTACGGCTCAGGTGGCTAAGACTCTAGATTGTTGATTTTTGGATCCGAACATCCGTTCAAGACATTCAAGACATTTGTTGACACACCCCATACTAACCAGCCAGTAACCAGCCAGTGTTAGTTCAGTTTGAGGGATCTTAATTTAACATTTGTTAAATGTTAACGTTTGAGATATTATAAAACTGCATAATCCGTTTCTTCTAACCAGTTTGTCATGCATTTCTTAATTCCAACATTGCACATTTATAATACAAGTGTGTATGTATATATATATATATATATATATATATATATATATATATAGGATAAATATAAATGTATATATTTTTTATTGTGATTACTCATGATAACGTTCAAAGAGAAGTAACACAGTGTATGAATAAAGGGTCTACACATGACAACCTGCACTACTTATCTATCTACTAAGACACTCAAATAATTGAAGAAGAAATATGAATTAATTAATAAAGAAAGAAAATGAAACAGATTTTAGATGTTAGAAAAGTCAAGAAATTCGAAATAATTGCATGTAAAAATATTAATAATAATTCAAACAGTGAACATACAGCAGGTCTACTGTAGGAAACTTGCAAAATGTACAGTAGCCATACATTCACAATAACTTAACTAGGCCTATAGGGAAATGCAGTTTAAATAGTTTGTTAAGACTAAAATAAGCAAAAACTAAAGAACAAATATTTTCAATGAATGTGAGACAACAAGTGTGACATTGATAAACGGCCACTGTCTATGCTAAATTGCCTCTAGATTTGGATGAGTCATGTGATAGACTTTAATCATACACTGTGTTAGTGTGATTGACTGGCATCACATCTAGTAAAAGTTCTTCAACCTAGGGCTATAGGCTATCCCTCAAACTGATATATATATATATATATATACACTCATCTAAAGGATTATTAGGAACACCAGATTATAAAATGTGTAACTATGCCACATAATTAATGCAACTATTTCTAGACTTATCTTTGTGTTACATTTGATTTCTATTTAAAAATTTGTTTATAAATGTGTACATACACATGTAAAATAGAAAATAAAAAAAATAATAAAAAAATTTATCTGCTAGTCAATTTTTTAAATTAATTATTCACATTTTTATTCAGTAGTCATATACATGGGTGTTTTTTTTCTGTTTTTGTTGCTTGGATATTTAGCTTATTAAATGCTTTGCCATGGTGATGAGTCATGGTAGCAAAAAAAGAGTTAGATTACATTAGATCACACATGGCGCTGGGGATAATTATCCTTCTCATTATTTCATGCATTTCTGAAGTCACATAACTCGCCATCAATATGTACTGAAGATGATTTTATTATTATTTTGCACTCATCTTAAAATGGATTAAAATCCATATATTCTCATAATTGTCACACATAAATCCACAATGAAAAAATTTGAATAGATGTTTGTAATGTTATGTTAACTTTAAAAAACTTCATTTACATACTGTAAGTGTCCAGACCTTTTGTTATGACACTTGCATTTGGGCTTTGGTACATCCTATTGCTATCAGTGGACCTTGAGATGCTTCAACCTGATTAAAGTCCACCTCTGCCTAACTGACTTCATTGGAAATAAATAGGAAAGCACACACACCTGTCTACAGTATATAAGCTGTCACCATAAATGGTGTTTCTCAGAGTTGAAATAAAGCCATGAGCTCAAGAGTATTTTCTGTAGACCTGCAAAACAGGATTGTGTCAAGGTTCAGATATGGGAAGAGCACAGTAGCATCCATCATTTTCGATTGAAAGAGATATGAAACAACTAATAGTCTACTCAGATTTGTCTGCCCAGTTAAAGTGAGTAATCAGGGATGAAGGGACTTAGTCAGAAAGATAACCAAGATCCCAAGGGTCACTATAAATAAGATTCTGAGTTCCTTTGTGGAGATGAGAGAGCCTTACAGATGAAGAGCCATCATTGCAGCACTCCAACAATCCTGCTTATACAGTGGAGTGGTCAAATTGAAGCCATTCCTCACTAAAAGGCACACGACAGATGGCTGGGAGTTTTCCCCCCTGAAGCCCCTGAAGAGTTCTAAGACCATTAGAAACTAAATCTTCTGGTCTGATGACACAATGATTGGACTATATGAAATCAGATACTGTACATCACCTTATTAAAACCACCCCTATAGACAAACATAGTCGTGACAGCATTATGCTGTGGGGACGTTTTTTTCTCCAAATAGGACTGTGAAACTACTCAGTATATTTACTGTAGTTGCACAGTCAACTGTCTACTAATGGTGGAGTAACATGATTTTTTTTTATGTAAAAATAATTGAAGTAAATACAAAAAATAAACAATGTGTCTTTTTTTAAGTCCAAAATCTTACTCATTATCTACATCACTTATCCTGTACAAGGTCACAGGAAGCCTGTGCCTATTCCAGGGCACTTCCAGGGCACTAGGCAGTGTACACATTGGATTGGGTTCAAATCCATCGCAGGGGACACAAACACACTCATTCTCTCCCAACTTACTGGATATTTGGAAATGCCACATAACCTACTTCGCATGTTTTTGGACTGTGGAAGGAGACCAGAGTACCCAGAGGGAACCCACCAAGCACATGGACAACGCGCTTACACCGACCCAAGGCAGGAATCAAACGCTTGACCCTGGAGACCTGAGGTCACAATGCTAAAAACTATGCCACAGTACCACATCAAAGATCTAGCTTCTCCAAATAGTAAAATATTTCCTAAGATCAATCAGAAAAAAGATTTACAAGACAGAAATGTCCAGCACTTAATACTTAGTCAGGTCTCCAAGTATTGGTTATGGCTTTAATGTGGCATGGCATTGCCATGTGCAGGGGTTTGCTCAATGGCGAAGGTATTGGAATGCCAACCAGGAGGTCCCCGGGTTTAAGCCATAGTGCCTTTGAGAAAGGATATTCACCCCAAGTGCTCAGATACAATCGGGCATTGAGCTGGAAAAATTATTCTGTAAATAACTGCCACAAAAATTTCAGATTTACACTATATTGCCAAAAGTTTGCTCGCCTGCATTCACATGCACATTTGAGTAACATTCCATTTTTAATCCATAGGGTTTAATATGATGTTGGGCCACCCGTTGCAGCTATAACAGCTTTAACTCTTCTGGGAAGGCTTTCCACAAGGTTTAGGAGTGTGTTTATGGAAATATTGACCATTCTTTTAGAAGCGCAGTTCTGAGGTCAGACACTGATGTTGGATGAGAGGGCCTAGTCTCCGCTCTATTTCATTCCAAAGGTGTTATATCGTTTACGTTTAGGACTTAAACATCAAACTTGCAGCTTCCATGTCTTTATGGACCTTGCTTTATGGACCTTGCTTGCACTGGTGCTGAGTCATGTTGAAACAGGAAGGGGCCATTCCCAAACTGCTCCCACAAATGTCTTGGTATACTGAAGCATTAAGAATTCCTTTCACTGGAACTAAAGGCCTGAGCCCAACTCCTGAAAAACAACCTCACATCATAATCCCCCTTCACCAAACTTTATACTTGGCACAATGAAGTCAGACAAGTACCGGTCTCCTGGCAACCGCCAAAACTAGACTCATCCATTGGATTGCCAGACAGACAAGTCTGATTTATCTCTCCAGAGAACATGTCTTCACTGTTCTAGAGTCCAGTGGTGGCGTGCTTTAAACCACTGCATCCAATGCTTTGGCTTGGATGCAGCTGCACTCCCATAAAAACCCATTCCATGAAGCTTTCTACGCACTATTAAGATAATCTGAAGGCCATATGAAGTTTGTAGTCTGTAGCAATCGCCTATGCAGAAAGTAGGGGACCTATGTGCACCATGAGTCTCAGCATCGCTAATGCCAATCCCGCTCTTTGATTTTATGTGGCCTACCACTTGGTATATATATATATATATATATATATATATATATATATATATATATACTATATACACACACATGTGGACAAAATTGTTGGTACCCTTTGGTCAATGAAAGAAAAACTCACAATGGTCACAGAAATTACTTTAGTCTGACAAAAGTAATACAATTCTATAAATGTTAACCAATGAAAGTGAGACATTGCTTTTCAACCATGATTCAACGAAATTATTAAAAAAAATAAACTCCTCATGAGCAAACTGCTCCAGTTGGCACCTTTTCCAGACGGCATGTTTCAGCTCCTTCCAAAGATCCTCAATAGGGTTAAGGTCAGGGCTCATAGAAGGCCACTTTAGAATAGTCCAATGTTTTCCTCTTAGCCATTCTTCTGTGTTTTTAGCTGTGTGTTTTGGGTCATTGTCCTGTTGCAGGACCCATGACCTGTAACTGAGACCAAGCTTTCTGACACTGGCCAGCACATTTTTCTCTAGAATCCCTTGATAGTCTTGAGATTTCATTTTACCCTGCACAGATTCAAGACACCCTGGTGCAGCAAAGTAGCCCCAGAATATAATAGAGCCTCCTCCATGTTTCACAGTAGGGACAGTTTTCTTTTCTTGATATGCTTCATTTTTCCGTCTGTAAAACATAGAGCTGATGTGCCTTGGCAAAAAGTTCAATTTTTGTCTTATTTGTCCATAAAACATTCTCCCAGAAGCTTTGTGGCTTGTTAACATGTAGTTTGGCATATTCCAGTCTGTTTTTTTTATGAATTGTTTTTAAAAATGTTGTCCTCCTTGGTTGTCTCCCAAGTAGTCCACTTTGGTATAAACAACGAGGGATGATGCGATCTGACGCTGATGTTCCTTGAGCATGAAGTTCACCTTGGATTTCTTTAGAAGTCTTTCTGGGCTCTTTTGTTACCCTTCAGATTGTCCATCTCTTTGATTTGTCATCAATTTTCCTCCTTCAATTTTCGTCCAGGGAAGTTGGCTATAGTCCCATGGATCTTAAATTAATAATATGTGCAACTGTAGTCACAGGAACATCTAGCTGCTTGAAGATGGTCTTATAGCCTTTACCTTTAACATGTTTGTCTATAATTCTATTTCGAATCTCCTGAGACAACTCTTTTCTTTGCTTTCTCTGGTCCATGTTGAGTGTGGTACACACCATGTCACCAAACAACACAGTGTCTACCTGGAGCCCTATACAGTATATAGGCCCACTGACTGATTACAGGATTGTAGACACCTGTGATGCTAATTAATGGACACACCTTGAATTAACATGTCCCTTTGGTCACATTATTTTCAGTCTTTTCTAGTGGTACCATTATTTTTGTTTATTTATTTAGCTTTTTAAAAATATATAAATTTGTTGAAGCATGGTTGAAAAGCAATGTCTGACTTTTATTGGTTAAGATTCGTAGAATTTTTATTTATTATTATTTTGGTCAGATTAAAGTTATTTTTGTGACCATTGTGAGTTTTTCTTTCATTGACCGAAGGGCACCAACAATTTTGTTCACGTGTATGTGGATATATTATATATGTTCCTGATTTTTATTTCTTTCTACATTGTAAAGGAATGCTGAAGGCATCCAAAAATGCATTAATCTTCTTTAAACAGTTAATGGTGAGATGTTTCTGCTACTTATGCTCTGTAAAGACTTAATAACGCCTCTAATCTGAGGTGCTGTTAATTGGTCATTTTTCAGGCTGATAACTCTAAATGAACTTCCCGTCTGAGGCAGAGGTAGGTTTTGGTCTCGCCTTCCTGGGATGGTCTTCATGAGAGCCAGTTTCATTATGGTGGTTGACGAATTTTGCAAATGCACTTGACAATACTGTTCTTGCAAGAACTATTACAGAAAGGCTGACCTCTGTGTCAAATAACAACTAACTGTTGTTTTTGTTACATAATTACCTAATTCCATATGTGTTATTTTTTAGTTTTGAAATCCCCAGTATTGTTTAAGAATGTAGAAAATAAATCACTAAACAAAAAAATATATAATATGGACAATATTGCATGAAGTGTAGAGTTTTTACAGATACAGCAAATATGATTGTTTGAAATTGGAGGTAATCAGGGAGAAAAAAAAGCTTAGCATGAAAAAAGGAGATTGCTTTGTTGTAGTGTAATTTCCTACACCTCCTACAAGGCAGTCCACTACAGTGCCTGCCCCGTCTCTCTCTCTCTCTCTCTCTCTCTCTCTCTCTGTGACCCAGCCACATTCCAAACCTCTAGATTTTTTGGAATGGGGTGGAGTGTGGGGGGAAATCCTGTAACTATACACATGCACACTTTCTTATTGATTTTGGTATGCAACAAAGCGTAGTTTTCATGGAACATGACATGAACATCAAATAATATATTAAAAAAAAAAAACATAAAAAGGAAACATAAAAAAAGGAAAAACTAATAAATAAGTATTGGACATGATTGAGCAGTACCAATGTGCAGTACATTATGAAGAGCACAGATCCAGCACTCTGACAGCTGTTTAGCACAGAGATTCCTGTTCCTCTTGGGGAATGACCCAATCCCCCATCTCACTAGGGCAGTTTGTTTGCTCGTTACACTTTATCATGGAGTTGCACAATGTGAAAGTTGGTGGAGTTTTGCAGGAACTCTGCACTTCGGCTTCCTCCCCTATTCCCCCCTTCAGTTACCCAGCACATGGTATGTTCCTTCTAAAAGCAAGCATGTCATCTTCCACTGCACTGGGTCGCCTCCTGGAGCAGCTGCGTAAGAGAGGAGGAACCCTTGCGCACTCTGGCTGTTTGCTCATTCTTTTACACGTCATTTCTTTTTGAGACAGAACCTGTGGTCTGTTCGGTCAACCAGAGAAGGATAAAGAAGAGGGGGGAATTGTTGGAATTGTTTTAGCCTTTTTGCAGATTAAACGGCGAGAGAGCAAAGCGGGGGGAGGAGGAGGGCACTTTGTTCCCCCCTCGGCTCGACACCATGTTCCCTTTGCGTGGACTGGCTCTTCCCTAGGGTGAGATTTTACAGATGATGGAGAATAATAAGCAGCACTCCGATGGTGCCGTGTACTCTACAAGCCAGGAGGTGAGCAGCCTGTGCTCGGAGCTCTCATCCTCCAGCCGCAGACTCGCTGAGCTCGGAGCAAACATCATCGGGAACAACCACCAGAGCGGTAAGAATGCAGTCACTTTCATAAAGCAGGCAAAGTTTTCTGGCTTGTGAGTGCGGCTGTGCTGCGATTTCATCAACTGATGGTGGTTTTGAAGTGTGTGGAAGCAAACGCGTCATGCTGTTTCCTGCGCACCTGATGGAATGACAGATGTAGCAGAAAGAGAGAGAGAGAGAGAGAGAGAGAGAGACCGGTCATGTAGAGGAGGATGAGATGCACGTGCTTAACTTCTGAACTGTTCTGACTTTCTAAAATATTTACATTTCATCCTTCAACTTCAAACATCCTTTGTAGTCAACAGTAAACATGTATACATTGTTTCTTTGTTCTAACTGAGCAGTTTAGTTAATATGTATCTAATTGTTTCATTGTTTATCTTGCTGCTGTATGATTAAAACGTGGCTTGTTATTTAAGCTGTTCTACATCCTTACTTGTAGCAGTTCATCTCTTTTAAATTCCTGCCTTTCAATAATTCTATCCAGTGTCTTTTTTTTTTTTTTTTAAATTGGTGATGGCGTTGCAATAGTGTTTTAGCCATGTCTCTGACGTTTTGGTGCAGTCAGGTAACTGTTACATGGCAGTGGCTGAGAAAAGTTCTAACTCTGGGTTTCAAAGAAATTTACATTTCGGAGGTGGTTGTACATCTTTTAACATCCCTTGTAGTCAAAAGTAAACATGCATACATTGTTCTAACTGAGCAGTTTAGTTAATATGTATCTATTGTAATTGTTTCATTGTGCATCTTGCTGCTGTATCTCTCTTTGAAATTCCTGCATTTCTATATATAGAATATATATATTTTATATTCAATATGTTTTTTTTATATAAGTTTTGGTGTTGCAATAGCGTTTTATGCATGTCTTTGACATTTAGGTGCGGTCAGGTAACAGGCAGTGGTTACATGGCAGTGGCTGAGAAAAGTTCTGACTTAGTGATATTTACATTTCTGTGGTACTTCTTGTACTTCCTTCAACTTCAGATATTCTTTGGAGTCATAAGTAAACATGTATACATTGTTTTTTTGCTCTAACTGAGCAGTTAAGTTATATGTGTCTGATTATTTCATTGTTTCATCTAGCTACTGTATAACAAAGAATGCATGTGGCTTATTAAGTTATAATATCATTCAATCAAACAGTGCGTATCTCTCTTTAGTTCCTGTCTTTTATCTAGCTTTCTATCCAATATGCCCTTTCATTAAAGTTGGGGATGCCCAGCATGGCTGTAATGTAACGGCTTTTATGCATGTCCTTAATATTTTGGTGCAGTCAGGTAACTGTTACGTTCCAGTGGCTGAGAAAAGTTATGACTTTGTGTTTCAAAAATATTTACATTTCATCCTTCAACTTCAAACATCCTTTGTAGTCATGAGTAAACATGTATACATTGTTTTTCTGTTCTAACTTAGCAGTTTAGTTAATATGTATCTAATTGTTTCATCGTGCATCTTGGTGCTGTATGATTAAAATATGTCTTGTTTTTAGGTTGTTTTGAACAGATATCATTACTTGTACTAGTGCATTTCTCTTTTAAATTCCTGCCTGTCATATACATTTCTATTTAATATTAGTGTTGGGGTTGCAGCAGCTTTTTTTTGCGTGTCTCTGACGTTTTAGTACTGTCAGGTAACTATTACATGGCAGTGGCTGTAAAAAGGCCTGTTTTTTAAAATATCTACATTTCTGAGGTACTTGTACTTCCTTCAACTTCAAACATTCTTTGTAATCATAAGTAAACATGTATACATTGTTTTTGTGTTGTAACTGAGCAGTTTAATATGTATTTGATTATTTCATCGTTTCATCTTGGCGCTGTATAGCACAGTATGTGGGTTGTTATTAAGTTGTTCTGTTTGAACAGATATCATTAGCAGTGCGTCTCTCTTTGACTCATGTCTCTAGGTTTCTAGATGCCCCATGTCCAGCATGTAATGTAATGTAAAAGCCTTTTATGCCTGTCTCTGACATTTAAGTCCATTCAGGTAACTGTTACATGGCAGTGGCTGAGAAAAGTTCGGACTTTGTGTTTCTAAAAGATTTACATGTCTGAGGTCCTTGTACATCCTTTGTAATCATAAGTAAACATGTATATATTGTTTATTCTGTTTTAACTTAGCAGTTCAACTATTATTAAGGCTGGCAATATTAAGGCAATTGATCATATAAATAAGATTGACCGGGTTCGAGCTTTGTCGTCGGTGGGTTGCCACACACTGTACTACCCAACCGCTGCATGCAGTGCCGGTCTCATTCGAGAGATTTAATTTTTACATTTGTTAAACCTCTAACCAGTTTGTCATGTATGTCTTTATTCCATCATTGCACGTTTATAATACAGGTAAATCTGAGTATTTAAAACATTGTAACTGTGATTGTACTAGATTAAGATTTTTCATCAATTGACAGCACTAGTTATTATGTATCATTATTTCATTGTGCATTTTGGTGCAGTATGATTAACACACAGCTTGTTATTAAGCTGTACTGTTCGAAAAAATATATAATTAGCAGTGCATCTTCTAACCAGTATGTCTTTTCCTTAGTGTTGGGATGCCCAGCCTGCCTGTAATGTACTGTACAGTAGCAGCTTTTTATGCATGGGTCTGACATTCTGGTGCAGTCAGGTAACTGTTACACTTCGCAGTGGCTACTGATGGAGTGTGTAGAATCTAATCACATCTGCATTCCTGCCCCAGGCTGTTCATGGGAACTGCTCTTACAGTTTAAACAGCCAGACACCCTGCCCTCCACTCACAAACATTATTCCATTCAACAGGGACATTCCATGTAATACTGAGTCAGTCAACATGGATTTTATTGAGGGTTATTCTTTTGTAGTGTGTGTAATTGCGTTGTGAAACATTTCCATTATATAGGAGAAATCTCAGAGGTTAAAGACATCACCGGCTCTAATTAATTCATATTGATGGTTAACGATACATTCTGTTTATGCTGCATTTGTTTTATTTAAGAGACACATTTAGTTAGGTTTGTGGTGTTGTCTTGACATTACCAAGTTGACCAGCAGCATAATCTCTTCTCTTTTATAAGAGGGACTTGAATAGAAAGTTGTTTAGCACATTCCCACAAATTATACCCTACATATTTTTCCAGCTACAGAAAGGCTGGATTTCTTTACACAGTTTATGTTCAATTAGGCCTCACTAAACTTAAATGAAATCCATTACAAAGCTATAAAAAAATGCAGATGTTGTATATAATATTATATATCTGCATAATATCATACATCATATTGGTATTATGTTATATTATATTATATTATATTATATTATATAAAGGGTTTTTAAAAAATGCACTCTGGTTGTAGAATTTATCTTAATTATTTTTTTTTTTCAGAAAAGTCAGATGTATTATTTTTTCGACATAATCTCTTTTTTTGTTCAATACACTTTGTCCATCTGTCAACAAACTTTTGCATTCCCTCATTAAAAATGCTTTAGACCGAGCTGTGAGCCACAAATGAAACGCTGTCTTTACTTCTTCATCCGAGCTGAATCTTCATCATCATAGGGCTGCTTTCACGTCCGATGGAGCAAAATCAGGACTATAGTGAGGATGCTTTAGCACTTCAAAACGAAGTTTTTACAGCGTGTCGAGAGTGTGGGCAGGAGTGTGCAAACATGCTTTGTCATGCAGGTATCCCTTAGACAGCAGTTCTCTGCATTTAATCCGAAGTTTAGGCTTCAGCTCTTCTATAAGCGTCTCACTGTGATAGCACTGTTGGGTCAGTGTTGATTGTTGATTGTAATGCTCCTTGAGAATAACAGAAAACTGTCAGCATGACTTTTCCAGCTGATGGTTAAGACTTTTTTTTACTTTTTCTTGGTCAGTGATTAAGGATGTCTCCGTTCCATACTCTGCCGTTTACTCTCAAGGTCGTAGTGATGAATCCATGTCTCATCACCAGTCGTGATTTTATTTAAGAGTATCAGTCCAGCTTCTGTTTATCCTCTTCTGTAAGTTGTTTCAGCACACTCGGAGCACAAAAGAAACAAAACAGAATCACTGCACGCTGCTCTACTTGCGTGCAAATCACAAGTGAGGGAATACATTTTTTGCATGTTACAAATGAACTGATGTAACACACCTGCACAGCAGTGACCCAGGAGACAGTAACCTTGAATGGATAAGACTAGCAAGTAACAGAAGTTTTAACATAACCAGAGAGTGGATAATTTTTGGCTTGGTCTTATATTTTACTTCTCTTTGGCATTCAAGCTTTCTAATGTGTGCACGCTGCACCAACTGACCCAAAGGACAGGGGAGTGGGAAAGACTGCTGGGCTGGCAGCTGTTACCGTAGAAACGGCTGGCTATGGGAGCCTGAAGGACGAATAACAGTGCAGATCTCTGAACAGACCCCTGGTACATTGGCACATTCGAATGCAAAACGTCTTTAATTTCTGGTCTGAATTTAGTCAAATTTGTCTTATTGGCAAATTGGTGTGTTCTGGGTGATTCACACAGTGCATTAATGCTGCACATGCAAACTAAGGAGAGAAAACAGGTTTAAATTTGTTTTAAATTCTTAATAGCTGTGTTCCTTTCGGCTCCTCCTGTGCAGGAAAAATAATCCTTTCAACTCATCTTCAAACCAGGGCCTGACTGCTATAAACCGCACCCTGTTTGTGGTTATTACAACATGACTGGTGCTATATGTCCAAACAATATCCCTGAGCTGGCTGGGCTTCAGTATAGAAAAGGCCTAATGACCCGAAGAACATACAAGCTCATCCCCTGGGACTCCAGTAAGAACTGGATAAAAGAGTTCTTTGGAATATAATCTGTTTCCATGGGAAGCACTTTTGGGTCTCTGATCCCTGTGGTATCTGTCAAAACAAATAAGCAAACAAACAAAAAAAGTGCCCCAGTCTGCACTTCTAATCCAAGTTTCTCTTATAATCATCCATCATACTGGCTTGAGTGGAACAAAATCAGATCTCTCATATGGGTGTGTGGCCAAGCTCGTATGAGTCCTAAGTCCTGAATCCTAGTGTTACTGTTCAGATCACCTTTTCTGAGTCACAGATGCGATCATTTTACTGATCAGGAAAAAAGGTAGAGACTTTTTTGCTTTTTAGATATTATTTATGAAACTAATAGAACAGTTAAACCAAGCAGCTTTTTACATTGTAGCAAATGAAATTTTTTTTAAAATAAAATTGTAAAATAGTGAATACTTAGTTGAATTAAGGTGCAATACGAGACTTTATGATTTTGAACAGTCAAGGATGATAATTTGATTATTAATGTAATAATAATGCCAACTACTACTACTAATAATAATAACTAATCAGCCTAATTTTAGTGAACCTATGTGCATACAATGTCAAGTACAAATTATATATGTATATTTTATAATTGTTATTTACCTTTTCTTTGGGAGGGGGGGGGGGGGTGTGAATAGGCATTCCTACAAGTAGGATTTAGTCGTCGGATCTGGCAACCCTTGGAAACACAGAGCGAGCACTGACCGAGCAGGAAATACAATTTGTGTATGTTAAAAAAAAAAAAAAACAGACCCTTTTCCACAGCAATGATGCCCAAAACTGTATTTCACACTATAATGGTTAAAGTCCATTACACCACTAGTCTGTGCGCAGCAGTGTGTGTATTATTCAGCCATAGCCATTAGCTCTTCTGGCACTGTTGTACCAACATAATCCATTGTTTGAGGTCCTTGCAGGCTCCCCAGTGTGAGCATTGACGGTTGGTTTTGAAGGGAATGAATGACTGAAATGCAAACATAACCAGATGCACTATGTTCTTGGCACTATCCAGACACACGCAGTTTGTAATGAGACAGTCCTTATGGAGGTTTCATTTTAGAAGCATTTCCCATTGCTAAAGTACATCATGTACTTCACACTGGATTTTCCTTTGCAGAATTCCCATGATCTAATTTCTGAGTTATATTATGTGAAACAAACTTGTGAATTGTAGAAACACCCTTTTGATGGATAGTTAAGTTTTGTTTTTTGTTTTTTTGTTTTGTCGAATGCATATTTTTCATTAATCAGTATTTATTTTATGGATTAAACGTAATGGCCTTGATATAACTTGATTGAGTTACAGCTAACAGAATAAGAAAGCATTATCCAGTTTTAATTTTTCTATCTTAAGAGTGAATGAAACTTCGCTCTATTTTCTCCTTCTTGCTGACTTTCTAGCTCTCTTCTTCTACCAACCGAACTGGTGTTTTTTCTCGCCTCCCTACCCAGGCTTGCTCATCATAACACAATAAAGAGTGACATGGTGCATATTTTCCCTAAGGACAAGAGTAACAGGACCCGGGACAGGAAATGGGACATTATGCATTCTTCAGCTCATTTCTGTGTCTTGGTGGGAACATAATGTTTATTAAGCCCATATGTCAAGCTCTGAAAAAGGGCAGCTTTGCATACGAGGAAAGTGAAACCATTTCCGGTCCTGTTTTAAATACTATTGCTTCCGGTTCTGCTTATGGATTTCTCAGCAAATGGTCTCCCTCACAGTGGAGACAACTATTACTCAGGGGTGAAAAGGCCTGCACACACACACGCACATATCAAAAGGCCAGCATGATGTGTGCTTCCTTTGTTCCACCACCAGGCAGCAGATCAATATCTACAGTATCATCAGATATTATTGCTGGTGGCATATATTGGTACATCTTTAGCTCTCTGTCAGTCTGGTTCTGGATTTATATTTTAG
This sequence comes from Clarias gariepinus, assembly GCF_024256425.1. Taxonomy (NCBI): domain Eukaryota; kingdom Metazoa; phylum Chordata; class Actinopteri; order Siluriformes; family Clariidae; genus Clarias; species Clarias gariepinus. Next base: position 15,935,437 of record NC_071122.1, read on the forward strand.
TTTTTGATAAGTCTTTCATCTTTACCTCATCTTCGGCAACAACAAGCTGCTGAAGTGGAGACATTATAACATTCTTGCAGGAAGGCGGCTCCTCCTCTCGCTCAATCTTCTCCCCTTCTTCTTATTTTCTCTTTTGTGTCTTTACTTCAGCTTTGAGTGCATTGCTGAACCATCTTCTCCAAGTTCTTTTGGCAGCACAAGTTTTACAAAGCTGACATCAAGGCATCAGAAAGCAGATTACTCACTCTCTCACTCTTCATCTATACCTCTTAATCCTGTATTGAGGGTCGCAGGAGGCCTGGAGCCCAGGAGACTTTGGGCTTGTGGTGTGGTACCCCCTGGACAGGATGCCAATCCATCGCAGGGCACGTACACACACTCACATACTCATTCACACACATTTTTCTTGGGAGGGGGGAATGGCAATTATTTTAATCTGCATGTTTTTAGACTGGGGGAGGAGTACCCGGAGGAAACCCACCAAGCATGGGGAGAACATGCAAACTCTATGCACACACCTAATGCGGGAATCGAACCCGGACCCTGGAGGAAAAAGGCGACACCATTAAGCCACCGTGCCGCCTGCTTGATGAGTGCTGACTGATATAAACAACGGGGTTTTGACCATAGCAGCCATCCATTTATACTAACTTTATGTTTTTTGGGGTTGCAATCCAACTTCTATCTGATGCATTGTCTACTTCATATATGTAAAGCATAGCCTGGGCTGAGATTTGAGTTTGAGTCCTGTGATCATGTAGGTGTCTGGAACACATGCAGTTTGTGTACACATCTAGTCATAGCAACAAATTTATAGCATGTTTTTAATCCGTTTATCTCCGGTCATCTGTTTATTCCAGTCAGAGTGGATCCAGAACAAGCAGTTATACATCCTGTCTGTGCTTCCAGTCCATAGGAGAGCACCATGCCGGAGAGATTTACACACTTGGGGCGATTAAAAGTTCACCTAATGCTAAGTTTTTGCGAGATAACCCACCTAAGGCTTTTTTACACATGCACTCCTTGCATTCAACTCAACATGCATCCATTTCAATTCAATTCAAATTTTATTGATGTAGCACTTTTACCTATGGTCATGTTTGCAACGCAGCTTTACAGACATGTCTGCTTCATGTCTGAATGCACTTACCACATAAAAGGTTGTGTGACATTCTTACTAGTGCTGACCTTGTGACATTTGTGAACCACTTTCGAAACAGAAAAAGACTTAACAGTATGCCGTAACATTTACTTATAGGCATGTCTGTGTGGTGAGCCTAGAAATCACCGCAGTGTAAGAAGTGACACTTTAATAGCCATGTTTCTGGTTGCCAGATTGTGTGGAATTCTGCCCAATTGGGCTAATTACTTTCATCTTGGAATGGGATCAAATGCATCCTGAGCAGGAAATACAAATTACCTTGTCTTGTTTTATTTACTATTTGAAATAAGGCCTCATCTGTCTAGGCTCGAAGAGCATTTCTTGATGAAAAAGCACAAAACTTGCTATGTACTGTTTGTCCCCAGTGTAAAAGATAAACTATTCCATCCTGGACAACCAAAAATGAAACAATGATATAATGATAGATAATGATAGGAAAAATGTGTTTTGCAATAAGAAACCTTAAGAAATTGTCGCCGTAATGAATTAAATTCATATGCCGAGTTACTGCTGTACAGTATAATATACAGTATGGCATCAGAATGTCAAGCGGCACGCGCAAAGAGGCGCATGTTAAAGCACAATATATTCATTTATAGGCACTGCGGTCACTATTGCAAATACACACATTGTCTTTTTTATATACAACACTACTTTTATTAATAGAAACATTTTGCAAATGTAACACAGGAGCACAGTTATAATAACAGCCACACACACATTCCAACAATCAGTTGACATAACAATAAAAGCATGGCCGTAGAGAATTAGAGACCTGTAACAGCCAAACAATTATAATGAGATCAGCATGCTTCATTTCAATAAATAATTAGCTAAAATAAAAGTAAGCAAATGTCCTTACAGAGTAAGAAAGTACTGCAAAGTAAACGAGGTAGGTACCGTTATAACAGCAGCAAAAACACTTCAATAATGCGTTGAAATAAAATAAAACAAAATTAATGGCCTTGCATAGAGCAAAAAAACTATAATTAATACAATGACGTATAAGTAGTGCAGTTGTAATACAAGTGCACACACAAAAAAAATTACGTTCTTCTGAAGGAAAAAAGTTGTAATAACTAAAATGAGGCAGGTAGTGCACTTGACACAATTTTAATAGCACTGCACATTTCAGTAAACAATCACTTTAAAATAAAAATAAATGAATAGGCTGTCATGTCATTTCTTTCTTTGTGATGTCTCCATCCGAATTATAGTGTAAATGCTTTATACAATCAGTATGGGTTGAGGTCTGGACTTTGACTATATGCCAACTTAAATTATTTGATTTTTAAGCCTTCAGTACGTCCATTTAGCTGTCAGAGAGATGGCCTTACACTTGTTTTTAAAATACTCTGGTATACCGGATAGTTCATTCCAACTGAATGACTACAAAGTGCCCAAGCGCTGTGGCTGCAAAAACAAGCCCAAATCAACACCCCTCCCATTGCGGTGCTTGACAATAGGTTTCTCCTAAAATGTTGTTTGGTTTTCCCCAAACATGGTACTGGGCATCCACTTTGGTCTCATTTGTCCTTAGGACATTGTTCCCAAAGTCTTGTGGTTTGTTCCCATGCAGTTTTGCAAACCTTAGTCAAGCTTCCATGCTTTTTTAGACAGTAGAAGCTTTCTCCTGGCACCCTTCCAAGCAAATCCTACTTGTTCAGTCTTATTCTTATTGTTCTGTCATGGACTTTAACATTTAACATGCCCGGTGGGGCCTGCAGAGCCTGAGATGGAGCTCTTGGGTTTTTGTATTTCACTGAGAAATGTAAAGTCTGACATCGGGGGTGAATGTGCTGGCACATCTTTCCTTGGAAGATTGGCAACTGCCTTGAATGCTTTTCACTTGTGAATAATCTTTTTGTTTGTAGAAAATTGAACTAAAATGTTATAGCCCTTTCTAAATTGATCCGCAGCAACAATTGCTTCTTTGTAAGATTAATTATTTCTATACCGCTTTATCCTGTGTTACAGAGTCCCTGGGGGCCCGGAGCGTATTCCAGGAGACTTGGGCACAAGTTGGGGTACACAGTGGATGGGGTGCCAATCCATCGCTGTGCACACACATGCATACTCACGCACATTCACACACTACGTGCAATTTGGGAACGCCAATTAACCTAATCTACATGTCAGCAGAGCTGAAGATGTTAAGGGTTCTCTTTGGGAGTGACAAGGATGGATAGGATTGAGAATAAGTTCATCAGAGGGACGAGCCACGTTAGATGTTTTGGAGATAAAGTCAGAGAGGCCAGATTGAGGTGGTTTAGATAGTTTAGAGGAGAGATTGTGAATATATCGGTAGAAGGATGCTGAGGTTGGAACTGCCAGGCAGGAGGTCTAGAGGAAGACCAAAAAGATTTATAGATGTAGTGAGAGATCATGAAGTTAGTTGGTGTGAGAGAAGAGGATACAGAGGTTAAGGTTAGATGGAGGCAGATGATTCACTGTGGCGACCCCTGAAGGGCACAGCCCTTTGGACTGTGGGAGAAAACCAGAGTAGCTGGATGAAACCAAGCACTGGGAGAACATGCTAACTCCCCAAGACTCTCTCCAGACTTCTCAAGACTCTCTCCCAAGATTTCCTAATATGAAAACTGTTACCAGACCAAAAAACAGAACACTTAGGTGCTTAAATAATTAAACTAATAAAAAATAAAGAAGATCCAGTTGATCCAGATCACAGTGAAGGGAATGAAATACAAAACATGAATATTAACTAGACCAAGAATGCTGGGAACTGAAATCCCTAAATGCCTCAAAGAAAAACAGAAAGCAGAGAAGCCAGAAGGCTGTAAATGCTACAGTATCTGCTAGGGGAAACCCTGACCCGGACAACCCTGACCTAATGGGCTTTGAGTTGGTGCTTACAGTGGCTTGAGCATGTTGCTCAAGATGGGCACAGAGGCAGGGCTTGTCCTGGCACTGGGCTAAAAACGGTTCTGGAATGGGACAAAAGAGACCATTTAATGTGTTTGAGGCATAAATTATGACTAGGCTGAAGCTTGCTGCTTAAGAGGGAAAACTGTAAGAATGATGTTCTCAAACCTTTGTGCTCTAGGCTGTTGGCTCTTGGTTGGAAAGAGTTACTGGGACCTTCTTTACCCCAGTTGCCTTCTTGCCCTGTATTTGCAGGGTGTCTCGGTGGCTCATTCTTGCTGGTCTGTATTTAGAGTGCCATGGGATTCTGTCCACTTGCCCCATTAAAAAAAATATATATATATATAATTGTTTTTCCCTTCCAATGTTTAATTCATTTCTTTCCACCGCAGTCTCAGCCTGAATTCGATTCCAATCATGCACAACTGTTTTTTTATTTGATGGGAAAATATTCTTGGCTTTAGACCATCTTCCTTTGGGACAAAAGTGGAAGGAAGAGGGTGTGAACATAAATTATAGACAGTGTTTTTCAGGCACGGTGGCAAGAGAATGATAGAGGTTTTCTGTTATTTATTCTTCATGCAACCCAAGACTTTTGGTTGGTAATTTCCATGGTCAAGTAAAACAAAGACAGAATTATTAAGATTCAATTACTGCACACAGATAGATTTCTAAACTAAAGACCCTTAAAAGATCCAGACCCTTAAAAGACTCTTAAAGTGAATCACTTAAAAGCTGTTGAACATAAATAGAATGTTAACCATAATAAATAGGAAGAACTACTAAATAGCACCTGTGTTTTTCAGACACTAGGCTTCAGAATCGGGAAGTACTATGTTGACATACACAAGGGATTTGATTTCGACTTTGACTTTCAAAGTACAGACCAACATAAAACACTGTACATTTGTTAGACAAAAGATTCTATACACACTAAGTACACAACATTCAATAACTGTATGGATTAAATATAGACCGGTGGTCTAAGTATATACGTACAGTAATAAGTAATGCAAATATCAGTGGGTTGTAAGACGGCGCAGTATGATATAAGAAGTTTGTAATAAGCATGCTGATGCACAGCCGAGTAAAGCCTTATGCATCAAAGCATTTGTGATTAACCTAGAAATTTTATCGCATTACTATTTTTTAACGCAAATTAATCATATGACCAAGTTTGACCCTAATGACTTCCCATAATCATAGCGCGGTTACCTGGCTGTGCGTGATAATGGCATGTTTAGTGGGGATAGTATGATGACTGGGGAAACCATCGCCAGGTGTGCTGAACTGCAAGTTTCACTATATAAATCTTCAAGATGGATTAAATATTAGATATTTAAATGTATAAATATTGGAGTGATTTGGGTCAAATCAAAGTGTTCTCGAGCTACCTTTAAGGGGAACTATTTTGTGTGGTGGCTAAGGCTTGATTTTTGGATCTGAGCTCCGCCGTCGGTGGCTTGCCACACCCCATACTACACAGCCACTGCATGCAGTGCTGGTCCCATTTGAGAGATTTTAATTTAACATGTTATGTTTGAGGTTGTTATAAAACTGCATAATATTTCCACTAACCAGTTTGTCATGCAATTCTTTATTCTAAGACTGCACGTTTGTAATACAACTAAATCTGAGTATTTTAAAATTGTGATTAATCACGATTAATCACAGACTGAGACTGTGATTAACTAGATTAAAATGTTTAATCAATTGACAGCACAAAATTTTTTAATTTTTCTTAGCATGAGCTAAATGTAACATGAAGTGGGATGAGAGAAGTGATTTGAGGTGTATGACTGAATCATTTCCTAATCTCTGTCCTGATTGGTAAATTAATAGTGTTTTGTTTTACACTGTATGATTGTGAATGACGAGCATCTGGGATTGTTGTCAATTAAATAAGTGAACACATAAATGCAAATGAATAGGTTTATGTAAAATATAATGCTGTGTAATGATTGTTTTTTACAATACTGGTGCCAAATCGTAAATAAAGAAATTAATTATTTAATTAGTTATTAAAGTCACAAAAAATGGTGGATAACATTAAAGAACTGCTTTTTATTGAAACAAAAAAAAATTACATACTACCTAACCCAACCACAGTAATTTACCACAAACAGCAAACTAGTTGGTATTCTTGGTATGCTACAAACCAAAATCCGGCAACTCTTTTAAAGAAATATGACCATATTTGCCTTATCTGGCAAAATACGACACCTCTCCTGACTCATTGCATGTCCTGCACAAAAGAAAACCCTCTCAGATGGTGTTGATGAGGCCAGTACACACAGGTCTGTGTTTGAAAGTGCAGCCGATATGGGGAGGCTGTCCCTCTTCCACATGACCAGGCTACAGGGTCTTGTCCTGAACACTGCCAGCTGATGTCTACAAGCTGTTAAACACGGGGCACCCCTCTGCCTTAACTTCATCATGTGAGTATTGAGTATTTAGCATAGAGAGCTAACACTACCTGTAAGTGTAATTGTTCAGACGTATGATCTCATTTCCCCAAGTTGTCTGCACTTTTAAGTCAAAATGTGAAAACAACATGGACACTTGGACACTTACTACAATGATTAGTTGGATTTGTGTTATTAAATCTTTCCGACTCGCGTTTATGTGAAAAATAAAACATTAATGTTGTCTAAAACCTATAATTTTTTTTTCTATGCCAATATATTAGGGATGGGGTTGGGACCACGCGGTGCAATATTATCATGATACCTAGATGCAATTTGGTTTGTATTTCGCTTCGTTAAAAAAATATTAATAATTACTTTTTTTATTTACTGAAACTAACCTCTCAGAAATATGTGTAACTAGTCTTTTATATTATTGAAGTCCATAAGGGAGCATCTAAAAAGTGCATGACCTTAGCCATTGTGTACATATAGTGTGTGGATTTAGGATTTATCTCTTTTTTTAATTTTATTTATTTACTATTTATAAACTTCTTGTGCCACATCACAACAGCAACTGCAGCAAGCTGAAGTAAAAAAAGTGTTTTTTGTACTATTTTCTGTGTAAATATAAATAAATCCCAACTAATTTTACGATTCACACTTTATGGGTACCCCGCCTCACAAATTTTCAAGAAAATAAAAATTGCCCCATCATATACAAAGCATTTTTGGCATACGAGCAAGTTTACATATAATGTTTTTTTATTTTTATTTTTTATTTTGTGCAAGCTTTAGTAAAAACGTAGCATCATGGGTCCCAAGTGTAAAAAAAATTTAGTCAGCCACCAATTGTGCAAGTTCTCCCACTTAAAAAGATGAGTGAGGCCTGTAATTCATCATAGGTATACCTCAACTATGAGAGGGACGAAATAAAATTTAAAAAATCCAGAAAATCACATTGTAGGATTTTGAATTAACTCATTGGTAAATTCCTCTGTAAAATATTTATTTGGTCACCTACAAACAAACAAGATTCTGGCTCTCACAGACCTGTAACTTCTTTAAGAGGCTCATCTGTCCTCCAGCTGTATTAATGGCATCTGTTCACAACCTCAAACAGTCACACTCCAAACTCCACTATGTCCAAGACCAAAGAGCTGTCAAAGGACACCAGAAACAAAATTGTAGACCTGCACCAGGCTGGGAAGACTGAATCTGCAATAGGTAAGCAGCTCGGTGTGACAAATCAACTGTGGGAGCAATTATTAGAAAATAATTATAAAATAACACCACATGGGTCAAAATTATCACAAGAACTGTGAGCAAAAATCCCAGAACCACACGGGGGGAGCTAGTGAATGACCTGCAGAGAGCTAGGACCAAAGTAACAAAGGCTACCATCAGTAACACACTGCACTGTCTGGGACTCAAATCCTGCAGTGCCAGACGTGTCCCCCTGTTTAAGCCAGTACATGTCCAGGCCCATCTGAAGTTTGCTAGAGAGCATTTGGATGATCCAGAACTGTCATCTGACAGTGCAGTCAGATAAAACCAAAGTAGAACTTTTTGGTAAAAACTTAACTTGTCGTGTTTGAAGGAGAAAGAATGCTAAGTTGCAGCCAAAGAACACCATACCTACTGTGAAGCATGGTGGTGGAAACATCATGCTTTGGGGCTGTTTTTCTTCAAAGGGACCAGGACGACGATCTGTGTCCAGCTTCGTAAGAGAAGATCTGCATGGAGGAATGGGCCAAAATACCAGCAACAGTGTGTGAAAACCTTGTGAAGACTTACAAAAAACGTTTGACCTCTGTCATTGCCAACAAAGGGTATATAACAAAGTATTGAGATGAAATATTATTATTGACCAAATACTTATCTTCCACCATAGCTTTGCGAATAAATTCTTTAAAAATCCTACAATGTGATTTTCTGGATTTTTTTTTTCTTATTTTGTGTCTCATAGTTGAGGTAGACCTGTGATGAAAATTACAGGCCTCTCTCAGCTTTTTAAGTGGGAGAACTTGCACAGTTGGTGGCTGACTAAATACTTTTTTGCCATACTGTATTAGCAATGCTGCTAGCAAAAAGACAGTTTTGTTTTTAAAGCAGCTGGTGCTAAGAGGAATCATAAATTAAGATTAAAAGGTTTAATGTCTATTTATTTCATATTTTACCTAATTTACATGTATTTTCTAAATGATTTGATTGTTTTAATATGATATAATTATAGTTTTGGAAATTGGTAATATTTTTGGGTGGCTGGAACATTTTATCTGCATGTACAGTACATTGTTTCTTATGGGACAAAGCGTTTCGCCAAATTGAATTTAGCCTCAAGAACTGTAATCTTCCTATCAAATATATAGCTTAATTTTGAAACCATCTCACATCATGACATAATGAAGCCCTAGACTGTGATATATTTAATCTTCTCATTCATAAATTTTCTCTGTATTCCTTTGAAACGTTTTTGGCCAGGCAGTGTCGATATAATTTATATTTTGTAGTCATGTTGACAGACATAAAAAATTACACCAAAAATTATTAATAATATACAATGCCTGAAAGTAATAGGAAATGGGATTTTTAAACAATCTATTTTTTCCCCCAACAAATTAATTAAGGTGATGTCCAAAGAAGAAAGTATGCACTACAATCCAAAATTATGCCAACCAGCCAAACCTGATTTTCGGAACTGGAAGAGAGAAGGAAACTGCGAGGACTTTAAAATGTAAATGCTGCAGTTATTTAAGGGGGACCTGAGGAGTCTGATGCAGGTTACAGGGCAGATGGAAACTGCTCAGAACAGAGGATGATCCTTGTTAGGTTCAGAGGTTGACCATGTGAACGTGATGAAGTGAAAGGTCTTGCTCGTCCTTGGGCCTTTTCATATAAGGTTACAGTGATAAATAGGATTAAAGTGCACCATAGTTATTTCCTCCGTAATGCAAGTCACTGTTACAAAGCAAAAATATTGGCTAGTATTCCTTGTGATTTGTGTTCTGTATAGAGTACAAAAGTATTGTGCAACCCAGGATGTCCCGAAACATGCGTAAAAGCAGCGGCGATAAAGCTGGAACGGCTAAGAAGCACCAAGCAATAACGATGGAGACAAAAGTGAAAATGGAGTGACATGTAAAGATGGCAGACATTGCTTATTCTATTCTGCATTGCTTATTCATTTATAACTACTCATACTTTTTTGCAATATTTTAGTATGTATAGCCATATACATGTGTGTCAGTATGCAAGACAATGTTTGTTGCACTTACAACGAAATTGGACTTATGAATGAGCTCTCAGAGCGGAGGTTGTTTGTATGTAGGGGACTTACTGTATTTAAAAAAGGGTGTGGCAACAGAAAGTATCTTAATGATGAAAAGAAATCCAGTTATTAGTAATTACTTTTTTTCGCATGATAAGATCCTATCACAAGCTAATACTGCTAATAAATGTCTTTGAAAATTAGTTTCTTTTAAAGTTGTTCATTGCTGACGAATGACAGACAGAACTATAAAAACAAGATAAACCATTAAGTACAATAATTTTATAGATTTTTTTGTAGATAAATATTTTTGTGCATATTTTATGTAGCTGAGTAGGCAGGGATTATATTCCATATTCTACATACATACATACATTATTCCATGTGTGCAGAGCAAAGAACATATCGAATCATTTTGTTGTGCATTCAGACCTGAAAAATTAAATAAGTGGGCATGCAAATTTAGCACAGGTAAGACACAGCTCATTTAATGGTACAAGAAAGTAACAAAATGTGGGATAATTAGCCTGAGAGAGGTACAATGAGAGCGAGATGTCACAAGAGTAAATGCACCAACCCCCAGTAATCTCTCAGCTATAAATTATATAGGTCTTTATTAATCACATGCAAGTGACATCATCTGGGCTCCAACTGGAAATCAGTGTCTTTCTCTTCCATGTAGCCGCTAATTAACCTGTCCTTACGCGATGTTAATACTGCAGCGCAAAGACTTTTAACAGCAGCCTATAAAAAAATGTAATCTTTCCGTTTCATTTAACAGGATTAACCGTTGTCAGATTCCACTGACTGAAAAATGACTCTTCAGACTAATCTGACTTAGATGATGTTGACATTTCTGGGGCATGCACATTACAGAATTTTGCTTTATGGATACAGTTAAAGGGTAAAGGGGTTTCATATGTTGCAACAGTTTTAGTGGGGAATGCAAAAATCTAGGCATGGTGTATGCAGTAAGGATATACTAAACCTTATGTAAATGAGCAAAAGTAGATATTAAATGAAATATGCTTAGAGAAAATCAGGATAGGTTTTAATGATGCCCACATCTATGCATGAATATTATACGGCCACAGACATAAAAGTGCCATCATATATAAATTGGCATTAACCATCAATGGTCATAAAATTATCATTATTATTTGCTAATGTTATTTCTTGCATCCACGAGTCTGTTTATGGATTTTAAACTTAAGTCTTCTTGGTTTGTGCCAGCAAGTAAGCTATGTTAAATAGTTGAAAAGAGGGCCCCATGCAGCAGGACTAGGACTGTTTTGATAGTCGAATTATCTTATCGATTATAGACACAAATAATCAACTATTTAGATTAAAAATTGTACAAAAACCTGTTGGCTCTTTTTAGCTTTTACATTTCTTTTTTTAAACAGCTTTTTACATTTAGGTCGAGGTTGCTTTGGTCATATATCAACCAACAATAAAGTCAATGAAGATAAATGCTTCTTTTAAAACATCACTTATAATTACATTAAATGAAAACACAATTACACTACCTAAAATTTAAAATGGCAGATGGCCGTTAAGGTAAAAGATTAAGGAAACTTGGATAAAGTCTGTGGTGGCAGGGATATAGTCCAGCGCTGCTTATTCAGCTGAGGAGAATGTGGATAATAAGTGTTTGTGTGTTGCTCTGAGCTGAAAAACCAGCAACAGCATCTGTGCATGTGTATTTTTTTATGTGATTCGCATAAAAAATGTTCATCGAGGAGAACTGCGAATAAAAAGTTGGCTCTCAGCAACACCCAGACACAAATTTGCATCATTCTCCTCAGATATGCACCATTTCCCACTTCTCATTCCCTTTACAGAGGGACACCCAAAAAGTTTTTCTTTCCCCTCCTCATTCTAACGGCTGGTTTTGGCTGATGTCGCATTTGTGACGCCGATGTTGTGTCTTCCTCTGTACGGCTTCGTGTACCACCGGGAGCCTTCCAGTCATAAAGTGGCTTTACTTGACAGTTGGCTTGGTTACTATTATATTCATGGGAAGGGAAAGCGCTACCAGACTTAACTCATGGTTGCATTTTCTGGATTTTTGGTCTCTATCCTTTACAATAAACCTACAGTATGATAAAAATGATAGACCCTTCATTTCTTTGGAAAAAGGGAAAACTTACAAAACTTACAGGGGATCACATAATTATTTTCCCCTCGGTAGAAGTCACTTGTAATTATTAATGTGAGCCGCCATGATATGTAAATCCAATCAGACCAGAAAATTGGAATTGGACAATGTGGCTTGTAACATGAATGTAGCCTAAATTTAGCCTTGACTTTGAGCAGGCACCCATGCTAAAATGCTTTTAAAAAGTGATCTTTGGGTTCATATTAAACTGCAGCAAAAGAGACTGTCATCATTATTAGGGTGTAAATAAAAATCACTCACTTTTCCTTCAAACAGTGACTTATTGCTGAGTAAAATAGTAAGAAATAAACATAAACTTTTTCATTAAGGCATAATTTTTAATATATTATATATTTCTATCTTTGAGTCTTTAAATAGCCCTTAGGAAAAAACCTTGGGTCCTGGCATAACATCAAAATATGGATGATGCTTAAAACCTACCTAGACTCATATTCACTAAAGACAAATTACCTCTTCCAACATGATAATGTGCCCTGCAACACTATAAATTATGGTAAGGAATGGTTTAAAAAATGTTATGAACGACTACAGAGTTGACCGTTGGCCACCATCCTAGCAGACTCCAAGATTTTAGCAAAGACACCATCCTCATTCAGAGGACTGAGCTGAAAGACAGCCCATGCTGCCACTTTATGATCAATAAAATTCAGCTGATCTAATCAATCGCCAAGTTCCATTCAACCACAGAACACTTTCAAATTTGATGAAAACAGTGGACATCCTAATCATCATAAAACTTTGTAGACATCTGCAGGCTACAAAGCTCGCTCATGCATGGGACCCAAAGTGGGAGACCTGTTGTTGCAGGAGTTTGAACTTATGACCTCCCAATCTTCAGTCCAATTTCAAATGCCTTACCCAGATTATGATAACTTAATCAATGTCTCTATGTAATAATCAATCCACGATGCTTTTTCAAATTAGTTTAGTAGGTTGTTTGCACGTGACATTATGTCCACTTCTTTGCATGGTGCACACTGTTACTGGTGGTCAGGAAGTGATTTTCTACATAGGAAGCACAATCCCAACCTCTCAAGAGACTTATGATTTATGTGTTTACGGTCGCTCAGATTGCACAAATAGAGAATTCATTAGGAGCTTTTATCAAGCATCACAGTAAGTTGGTCTTAAATTGGTCATAATCCAAAAACAAACTGAGCTTTTGTCTGCAGTCAGGCAGAGTCATGCCAGACAATGCTTGTGTGTATAGAGAGATCCCTTTGTTAAATGTAACATACAGTGATGTATGTGTGGCTATGTTGGCACCCTTCGAATAGGCTCCCCATGACCCTACACTGGATAAACAATATAGGAAATAAATGGATAAATAGAATGTCCTGAAGTGACCTCTTAAGCATGGAAGTTTACTGTGTAAAGGCATCCAAAAATGTCCATTATCCTTAATGGTTTTGATTATTTGAACAAATTTGCATATGAACTTTGTGGAATATTTCTGCGTATTCAATATCGGCAAAAAACAGATCTAAAATTTATGCAAATTTTTAGAGGGCACATAATACATTTTAAATAGGAACAGTTGGGGTCAGCCGATTTATGATTATGCCTTATTTTCCACATTTATCACCTGCCCAGTAGGTCCCTGAATGATTGATTTACATAAAACTTTACATAATTAGATTGGATGTGCAATAATGAACACAGCAAAGTGATGTATTTTTTCTTAGCACCTTGAAACGGCTGGTAAGGCATGATGATTAGCAAGGTGATAGTGCTAAGCATTACACCACTGTGTCTCCATGATGATTCTCACCTTTGCCCTATTACTGTTGGCCTATTTATGTGTGTTTCTTGGTGCAATCAGTGACTTCTGTAAGCTGTAAGAGAGTGGTATAGCTGGTGGAACCAAGTGTGTACATCCACACATGACTTGCAACGAAAGCTTCAGATGAAAGCTTCTGTATGATAGATTTTTATGTGGAAGGTAACTTTAAAAGTAAATTTACATAACCACAGTGATGTGTAATACAGTCCCCAACATATGAGTTCTGTTCCGAGAGCTTGTTCTTAAGTCCAATTTGTTCATAAGTCCATGAATATTGTCTAGGTACTAGGGTACTAACACAATTGGCTATACACAGTATAAAACTAACATGTTCCATGATCTTGTCCTTCTTCTTTAGAACTATGCAGATGGTTGAATGATTCATGTCAAAAGAACAAGCAATGTTTGCTATCTTTTCACCTCGTGCCATTGTCTAAATTATTTCCACTTTTGTCTTAATTGTTAGTGCTTAACACTTCTTAGCAGTACCAACTTCATCGCCACTGCTTTTGTGCTTGCATCCATAGATCCTGGGATACACACTGCACACACATGTACATTTGATCATGCTGTACATGCAGACATTTAATCAATTATTCTAACATTCAATCATTTGCGTTTTTGAAAATGCTACACAGGTACAGAAAAATAAAATTGAGCTTGTGTAGTTGGTCACTGTGATGTGTATATGGAGAAAATACAGTACTGTGCAAAAATCTTGAGCCACTGCTTAATTCTTCATGTCTTGCTTGCAGAGAGGCAGACTTTCTACAGTAAGTTCCCAATTTACGAACAAGATCCGTCCTGGAAGCATGTTCGTTATTCGGATTTGTTCGTAAGTCTAATAAAGTGGGTCTTTTACACCTTTGACACAAATATACAATGTAAAGCATAAAAGACAATACACAGATTTGGTGTTTGTTTTTACATTATACTCTCGCGAGACTACGCCTCCAAATCACAAGAAGAATCCCGGTGACGCAGCGGAGTCATCTTACCTTGTTTAAAGGCAGCCCTGGGAAGACATTGGGAGGAGGACAACACTACATGGTGTTTACTGCACTCGTGAATGTACTGTACATGAGTTTTTTTTTAAATTAGGATTATTCACCATTCACACATTATTGTGCTCCCAGACTGATTCATTGAAACCGACTGAGGCTGACTCATTTCTCCCGCACTCCCACATACACACACGTAAAATATAGTGGACTTTGGACTCTCTATACATTCACTTACACACTTAAAATATTGTACATAATTGTAAATATAGGTATCTGCTAGACTATAGTGTCTATTGTTGTACAATACACATGAGCTACTGCTGCCATTTGTTCGCATTTAGGAATGTTTGAAGATCCGCAGCCTGTTCATATCTGCGGAAATCCGTAACTTAAATGTTTGTAAGTTGGGGACTTACAGTAATGTATACTTAATGGAGTCTTGAGGGGTAGTTCTCCTAAATGACTGTGTTGGCTCTCATTTTTGGCAAGTTTTTGGCCCTCATTTTCAGTTCAGTCTCTGTACCTGAGCAATTTCAGGGAAATGTTTTTGCTTGTTGTGCCACACAATGACCTATAAATCATTCATAAAAATAAAACCATCTAACTTAAGGCAAGAAAAGATAAAAACAGGTGCAGATGACGTCAGGTGATTATATACATCAGGCCGATGATTAGTATACTGGTGATGCTAAACGCTGAGTGGTTGGAAGAGAAGAGAGGTAAACTGAGATTGCTTTTTAGGCAGGCTGTCCAGGTAAAACATTTTTGGCCAATGTACTTAAATGAATTTAATACAATTTAATATGAAGAAATGACAGCTTATTACATTTCACAACATATTATGTTCCTTAGTTAAATGTTTTTCATTCTCACAAGTTTTGGAAATATTTTTCTTAAGATAACCGCCTTCAAATCTAAAAACTAGGGGGGAAAACCCTAAATATTAAGAGTAATTCAAAAAATACCTTGATAAATAACATAGTAATGCAGTAAAAAAGTTTGACCAACTTGTGTCTGCTTGCATTTAATCTCTTTGCCTGCACTCAGAAAAGAAGAGAAAGTTATGGTTATGCTGGTCAGCTTTAATGCACAGAACAGTACAGAACAATCATTCACTTAAACACTCTATATATCACAATCTGCACCAATAGAAGGTCTCAATGTTGACACTGAAGGGAAAAGCACGTCTCTCTCTCGTGTTTGTGTGTGTGTGTGTGTGGCTGTGCAATCTCGTGCATGTCATGTGTTTGATTTCTAATTGCTAACCAAATGCTAAAGTTAACCTACTGTAAAAGGCACTAAAGAAGTTGAGCTGAGAAAAGGAAAATGGCACAAACATGGCTACCATTAGCCACAGACCTAGCATGAGGTAAATTATTAACATAACCTTAGAACCACAGTTTGAGTAATGGAATGTGTCATCAGGGAAGGGAAAACTCAGTAGATGTAATGCCCTGGTCATTCAGTAAATTCAGTTTATTAGCTTACTTAATTTTATTGCCATATAATGTTACTGATCCTACACCTGACCAACTGGAGCAACCCCAGATTAAACACCGCCTTCAGTGGCTCCAGTACAGTATAATGGGTGCATCACTTTATGCCCTTCCCTTCTTACCCTGACATGCCCATTGCTCTGGAATAGGGTCAATATTCACTCATCAGATAACATGACCTTTTTTCATTGTTCCAAAGTCCAATATTTATGCTCCCTAGCAAATATAAGCTTTTTTATGAATAGTCTCAATAACAAGTGGTGTTCTTATGGCCGCACAGCTGTTTAGTCCCAGTTCTCATCACACTGAGAATGAGTGGAAATGTTCTGAATGTTCTGCTTTTACTACTAAACATAGCTATGATTTTTGTCCAGACAGTAATCAAGACATTATAGTAATCCAACGTAGAAGTGACCAAAGCAATACGCTTCCTCAACTGTATTAAGATGGTGTGTCTCTTCTGGCTGCTTTTCTCCATAGTTGTATGTTTCAACTGGCTCTGGCGGTCTATTAATAATGATTAGCAGAACCGAGTGGGCAGACTTATTATTTGTGGCTACATAGATGGTTAGTTTAAAGAATTTACATTTTCTGTAACAGTTATATTGTCATCATCAATACTGTAACTGAATGCTCCTCCTCTACGAGTTAGACAGAGGTAATATGTAGCTGTATCCAGGAGGATGGTTACTCCAGTTGACTTAAGCCAGTTATACCACCTGACCATGTTGTTTCCATGCTGAAAAATTGTTTGTTTGTTTGAAATTTTCCCTGAAAATCAATCATGATAGTCAACTAGGTCAAATAAACAATGGGATATATATATATATATATATATATATATATATATATATATATATATATATATATATATATATATATACAGTATATAAAAGAACCATTAAATTAGCATTTCATTTTAATGTAGAAAAACACTTCTTACAACAAGAATCATTAGCGTGAACTCATAATGCCTTTAGTGGTTGTAGCTTTAAAAACAATAACAATGAATCAGAGGAGGGATGGACAAAGAGAGAAATCATTAGCTAACACCCTTTTGTTTTTTCTGTATGTTTTTTGGTACTCGTTCCTCATTAGATGCATCAAATCTTCACCTTTGTTCTCTGCTTTAGGGATGCACGATTCTTGCTAAAACGTGAATCATGATTCTTCTCCATGGGAATTCTTTCACACGATTCTCACTTTTTCAACCAAAACATTTATTTCCCTCAAGTAAAAAAAAAAAAAAAACCTATGCAGTCTACACATTACTTTAAATCTTGAAACAAAACATTCACTTCTCCTTATTTTTTGAGGCCTTATATACATATATACACATATGCTCATTTACACACTACAGGTAATTTGGGAACACCAATTAGCCAATTGTAATGTAATCTAAATGTATGTTTTTGAGTACCTTGAGGAAACCCACTAAGCACAAGCAGAACGTGCAAACTCCATGCACACAGTCCTGGTGCAGCATGTGACAGTGCGAACCATTAACCCTCTGTGCAGCTGTTGTGGTAGTCAGCGCACGCTAATTTTGGAACACCATAAACGAGGAAGCAGGATGAAAAACCAGTTGAGATAGATTCCTGAATCATTCTCTTATCTCTGGCTTGATCAGTGAATTAATACTGTTTTGTTTTACACTAGACAGTGTGAGCAATATGCGTGATTTGTATAGCAATCCGGGATAGTTGTTAAGTAAATAAGAAAACATCTGAATGCAGCATGATATGAATGCACGGAAATACATGCACATGAATGTACAGTATGTATTAATTGAGATTAGATTTTTTTTTTTACATTAATTGTGCAGCACAATAAATGTGAGCATGAAGGAGAGAGGTACTGTATATTAAATATTTTTTCACTACCTAAGTTTGGCCAACATTATGAGAACCAGGTATCTTGCCGCCACACTATCTTGTAGCAAACTAGTCGTCTTGGCCTATTTAATTGCAATGCTTCTGATATGACCACCTGCCATTTAATGGTCATTTACAAGACAAAATAGACCCCTTCACCATTTCACCTCTGTATATCCTGCAATCTGTGCGGTACATAATTTTCTTGGTTGGTTCATCTGCTGGTGATTTTCCAAATTCTCAGCCAATGTCAAAGCCAGCTAAGGTGGATTATAGAAGAAGTCCTAGGTTTTGTGTGAACTTCAAAGCTCCTTATGGCAGGATTCTCTTATTTCCTTTGTAGTGTGATTTCCGTGTGAAAGGGACTAATGTCTCATGGAAGTTATTGAAAGTGACACATACAACATCTAAAGGCGTGTCATGAAATCCTAGATACAGACAGGCTCCAAAGCAAACACAATGAAACACAGAAGTACAGTATCTGGCCTTGTGCTTGGGCCATGGGCATTCAAAATTTTAAGACAAAAGTAATTGGAGTCTGCATGAAACCAGAACAGTTTGTAACTGATTTTTTTAGATGTCACCAGCCAGCTGACTAACTTCATTAAAACCCATCAAGTCTTTTCCAGTGGCCAGAGTCGTGCAAGTGGACTTTTCGCCATGTAAACGTGGCTTGATGTGAACACACTGTTGCATTCTCCTGACTTTTCTATTCCTTTCATTCTGTAGACTGACACATTAAACAGAAGGCTGTGGGCCATTTTGTCCCAGCTGGTGGAGATGAGAAGCAGCTCAGGCAGAAGCTCTGAGTAAGGGAGAATATAAGTAGCCTAGAGCACGATCGGTAAAGAGTGTCTAGCCATGAAATGGGTAGGTCACATCTTTTGATGCTAGCTACTGGGATGCCCCTTTACCTTCAGTTTAGATTATGGATGATTCCAACCACTCATTGGCATCTGGGAGATCATCTTTTCAAGTTCAAGGTGGTCCATACGGCAGGTCCATGAATGGGGCTACCCTCTCCCAGAGGGAGTCTGTTTTAAACCAGGTGATTCCCGGCCTGAGTTGTACAGTGGGGGTATGTGGCAGCAGGGGTGTGGTCACATATCATCTATGGACTGAGTTGAACTAGCAGGTAATACTTGATGATTCTCTCTTGTGCGTTTATTTATCTTATGTGTTTCTTTGTACTTTGAGTAACTGATGTAACTTAGCATACTGTCAGAGCTTACATGGCAAACATAAGAACCTGATCCTAACTGGGATAAAAGCCACAGGCCTCTTTTCGGTTGGTTTGTTCTTTTTTGTTGAGTTTTGGAGACGTGTGTACCAGAACACATTGAAAATAAATGTGAGCCTGGAGCTCTGCTGACATTACACCTGCCAACAAAGTCTTCCTCTGCAGATGTCCACCATCAGTTTTTACATAAATTAATATCTGAACATGAACTTTGTTACTCCACAACAATAATTTATTCCGTGACAGAGCAAACAAAGACCCATTTCAGTAGGGTAAGAGTCAAATACTTTCGTTGGCTGTAAGTCAAGTGAAGCCAAAATAACTTGCATATAGTATGGGCTGCATTGTCATGAGTGGATTTCTACAGTACCACGTCAATTATCTGTACTTTTTACTCCTTACATTTTAAAAATAGCCTTGTTACTCCTATTTTATTTCAGCTTGTCATTTAAAAAACAAACAAACAAACAACAACAAAAAAAAAACATCTGGATAAATCGCGACATCCAGATGGAGCGAATTTGATTGTGTGGTTGGATGAGAAGTATAAACATACCATTCCGACACCCTATTGGTTGGTACGCGATCCATCGCACCTGCACATGACGTCACGTCACACACTCCAGCAAGGACGTCTGAATAAATTAGCATTTTCAGTTGATAAGGTTGTGATAAGTAGACGAAGATGTCCGTGATAGAGACTCAAGATTTGAGCGAAATATCACAACCAAGCACGAGGAGGTTGGTAGCCAGGAAGACCAACCAACTCCTATACATCCCTGGCCATACCTGAAATAATTATTCCAAATGGTTGGGCGCCAAACAGCTCGTTTCGAATGCGCTGCAAGCTCTGTGCACCCAAGTACCACGAGCTAATGGCTTTCAAAAACTCGCCATCTAATTTGAAAAAGCATATTGAGGTAGGGTGGAATTTTGTCAGTCGATAATAACAACAACACATTTTTTTTTTTTATGAGGTGTTAGTGCAGTATATAGGCCCGTTGCACAGCCTAAGCTCATCCTTAATGCTTTTTTCCCACCATACATTACTTTTACTTTTATACTTTAAGTAGTTTTAAAACCAGTACTTTTACACTTTTTTTGAGTAAAAAGCTTAAGTTGATACTTCAACTTCTAAAGAAGTCTTTTTAAACCCTAGTATCTATACTTTTACCCAAGTAATGAATGTGAATACTTTTGACACCACTGATTGCGCCCTTGGCTGCTCATCTGGGACAATCCTATCATTTTTATCTTCCCTGCCCATTTCAAATGACCATCGTTAAAACATCTAACTAAATCGAATTTAATTGAATTGAACTTAAGAATCACGTGGGCAGTCATTCAATCAAATCTGTGGTTGCTTTGATGTACAATACATCTTGGTGAGAATTAGCTACGAGTTAAATGGTCTGTCTTTTGTCCCCACAGAGAGCTGCTTGAGAATCTATTTCTTCTTCTTCTTCGTCTGCTGAAGTGCTGCAAATTTTTTCTAGAAACCCTAAGTTATTCTAGGAACCCTAATAATATACTAATATGGTGCATTTATGTGCTAATCTGGATGTGAATTTCTGTGGCGTTTTGACAGAGATAAGATTGAGCTTTGGATAATATGCGAAACCTATTTTGCAAAGTACTCCTAGGATTTTTGACGGATCTTTATAAAATCGATATTAGTGTCAAACTACTCAGGTAAATGTTTATTTACTCACTCATTCTCTCGATTCTGTAAATGGTTATGGGGAGGTCTGGACCCTATCCGCTCTGGGCTGCAAATCCATCAAAGAGCTCACACTCACAAAGACACTCACTCACAGTATGGGCAACTTGGAAATGCCAATTAGCTTAATCTGCATGTTTTTGGATTGTGGAAAAAAAACTAGAGTACATGGAGGAAACCCACCAAGCGCTGGGAGAACTTGTTAACACGCAGACCTGAAACATCTTTTTTACATCTGTAACTAATCTTTCGTTGCATGGATTCGCACAAAACCTGAAAGGTTTATACAGGAAACCATTCTGGGAAAATATGTTGGTATAAATTTGTGGTGATGGTCAAACAGATGGGGAGGAGCTGGGCTAAGTGCAAATAACTTTTTCTCACAATGCAATGGCTTATTAAGCTGATGTTATATTTAATTAAAAAATCTTAAGCACAAACTGTCTGCTCCTAGTGTTTTTATTTCCCTTGCTATAAAAGCTACAGGTGTTCAACGCACCACTATGTCTTGGTGACTGAAATGTCAAGCCTACTGTAAGTGACCTTTCTCTGTTATCCTCCTGGCCCTTATGAAGTAGATCATTAGTATTGTGGATCATTAGTATCCAGCTGAGCGCTCTGTAGCATTTAGCCATACCTCCAGATTCAGTAGGTGGATCCCGGTATGTCTGGGCTATTATTCATATTCATATCTGTGAAGAAGGCTGCCTCATCTTCAGACATTGTGAAATCACCCTGGAAGATCACCACATACTGTATAGAGAAAAAGCGGAGACTTCTTTATCATTCCTACTCTACGCAGAATAGATAGCAGATTTAAAGCATTCGTCTGTATTGTGTTCTAAATCTTCTTTTTCCATTTCTGGCTTTTTATGGCCATAAGATGTGAGTTTCAAAGTGTAAGTAAGATTTCTTTTCTTAAGTTTCTTAAGGTTCAGTTCGGATATCTTCTTTAACTTCTGTGGTTACCTTGTAATTTCCAGTCTTACTATTATGTCAGTATGCTCTGATGGATGCTTTTGAAAATTCTTCTTCTTCTTCTTCTACTTCTTCTTCTTCTTATTATTATTATTATTATTTTGGCACCAGTAGCAACATTTGGTAGTAAGGTGCCCCTACTAATACATTACCACTAAATGTTGATGCTGGTGCCAAAATATTATTATTATTATTACTGTATATGCTTCATAACTCCCAGACGGTTAATCTCATGACCACCATACTTTGCAAAGCAAGCATGATACCTCAGCCTGGGGGGAACACCACCTTTGTGCCCCTGTAGTGCCTCCAAGTGGTAACACCTTTAAACCTCCTTAAACTCCAGATGAGTATAACCAAAACCACAAAAACCGTTTGCAATGTTTTACTCAGGCAAAGTGGTGATTCATCTTTCTTCTGTATCTATAGGGCTGAAAGTTGAGTTGCAATTATTACTCCTTCAATTCAATTCAATTCAATTTTATTTGTATAGTACTTATAATAATAATGGTCACTGTCTTCTTCTTTTGCTTGTTCATCTTCTTTATAATATTATTATTATAGCCAATTTTAAACATTTAATGCGTGTTGTATAGAAGGAGGGATTGGGCTGTGATCGGGATTGGGCTGGACATTTTATTTTATTCTCCAGTCTCTTGTTGGTGCTCAATCTGTTTTCAAAATGTGAAGTTTATGTTGTACCCTTTCAACCACATCAAAGCTATTTGTGTTTGCACTCGTTTGTAACGGCGCACTACAGAAATGTGTGGTCTATAATATTTATATCTGTCCACGGTTTAAAACATTTTGCATAATGTCTAATGTTAATGTCTATATTTGTATGGATGGATTGGATTAAGGCTTTATAAGCAGGCTTGTCTTATACACATTGTTTCCTTTATTGTTTTTTATGGTTTATTTATTACTCCTGCCACCGGTGTAAATGGTTTGTGCATATTTGTATTATCGGCTGCAACAGAGCCATTCAAACTGATTTCCCTGGATTTCCAAATGTACATTATATTATAATATAATGAATTAATGAAGATAATCACTGTCTTTTGAAATGTAGTGCCCCTATGAAGTGTACCATTGCAACTATATATTGTCTGGGCTGGGCTTCACAGAGGTTGCTGCTGCGTTTTGCATTTTGTTAATGCTTATGTAAATTCATGTTCAAGTAATAAATGTAATAAATAGCTGTATTTTAGTGGCAAGAAAGGCAGAACAAGAAACACAATTACAAGAGACTTTTTTGATTTGCAGGGCTCTATGCAACTTGCACAGTGGATATTGAGCACGCCCAGCTCATTTTCAGTGGTGGTTCTAGCATGTATGGCATCCCCTTCAGTGTCTGTGCAAAAAACATCAAAAGAACCATTCTTTTCAATCTTTTATAACTCTACACACTTGTTTGGCCCGAAAAATGATTGGCAAACTTTGTTTAGGTAGCTGACTAATGACAAAATTTTGCCTGCCGATTTCTGTCCTCAAACTATTCAAGGGGTTGCTGTCATAATCCGTCACACTGGAATTAATGCAATCCAAGCCATTTTTATGGTTATTAATTGAAATATTCAGTTATCACATGAATCTTTAAGCAGACCATATGTGACAATCCTCAGCAGAAATGTTATTGTATATGCCAAGAAAATGAAGTTAGCTGAGAACCTAAACGTACTGTATTTTTGGTGGCGCAGACATGTAGGATAAGTGGACAAGTAGTTCTGAGAGCATGAGGAATCGCCAAAAATAATAAAAAAAATATCACCATAATGGCACTGGGTATTCCCCTGACTGATCACAGCAAACAATTATGAAAGCCTATTTTTATTACATGCAGCATAATTACACTCTAAACATAACATAGCTGCATAACTATCATGTGGCCATTTCGCATCATCTTCTTTCTTCTTTTTCTGAATTAGGCATCTGGCTTTGAACTTTTCTCATTAATTCTCTGACATCCATCTCCCCACATTGTCTGCAGAGTCAAAACTGAAGCTTGATGGTGTGCAGATTGATGGGAGTGCTGTTGTACTGAAGATAAGCATGGCTGTGATGCGGTCATTGTCCATATGGCAGTTGTACTGTAGATATTGAGTGTGATGGTGCTTTTTTGATAATGCTTATTTTTATATTCTGCCAGTTACTTTGCTCTGGCAACACTGGCAGAACTTTTGTTGACCTGGCAATAGCTAGTGACCAAAGGTTACTGTAATTACTACTACTTGAAAGTAGTTTTAATATTTTAAAATGATCTAACTCTATTATCTAACAAGAAGGTGGTAGTGGAGGTGGTGACTAGTGCTGAGAGACTTACGAGACTTACTTTATATGTCCACTTACTCTACTATAAGAATGTCAGCGAACTTCGGAGTTTCCGGGTTTAAATCCCAAATGGTGTAAAATGGAAACTAGCTTACGATTAAGGGTGTGCAGTCCCTTGTTCCACACACCAAGTGGTGCTCTTGATCAGGGGTTAGAGAGGGATTTGGGATTCAGCCTTGTGTTAGAAGCTAGTTAGCTTTGTAGCTTGCATTAACCATGACAAAAAAACATAGATGGTTCACATACATTTTGAAATTATTTATACTAATAAAAGTGTATTATGACCAAATACTAAAGAGACGCAGTGTTTTCCCTTGCTGAAAGTGCTACTTTGACTGGTTTTAAATACGAGTGTTTGCAGCCAAATGTCATCGACTCTTTTCATTACAGCGGACCACATCAACTAGTAATTAATGATTGTTAGGACACCTCTTACAGTACATGTGTGATACACTACATATACTGTAGTTAAACACTCTAGTACTGTTATGCTCGATATTACCACTTGTGGAATGCCGCTGGTCTAATCAGAGTACTCGGCCTAAGCAGATTACTTGGTCGGAACTAACTGATGTATAATAAATTATATCTTCCAACAACATTTAAAGCCTTTGGCATTTCTGAGTGAATCTCAAGATATGGGTTCAGACTCACCTGTTGCTTTCAGTTCTACATCCTGTAAGGGAGGTACTTCCTGCGGGTTCAGGAGTTTCTCAAAGCACACCTTGTAATTGTTCTTGTAAACAGGCAAAAGGAAATAAGACAACATTGAAGAGCTGCTAAATTACAATATCTGAAGAGGGAAGATGAGCGGTTCATAAATAATAACTATGCTTAAACAATAGAGAACCATATTGTACTTATAGCAGTTTAGATGTGTGGGTACAGAACTGCAGCATTAATGCTTTAAGAAAAAAAAAGATCACTCATCCCCTGTTAAAGTACCACATAATGCCTGTACAGAAGGCTGGTTATTTAAGCTGTACATGAGGCTGGTCTTTCTGGATACTCTTTGACGAAATTGTCTTTACATTCCTTATAAATGTGATGAAGCCCACATGTCGGGAAACCACCATCCCCAGCTCCAACCTAAAGTTGTTTCTTTTAAGGAGACAAGTTCATTGACCTCCAACATCCAACAAGATGGTTGCTTATTATGGGTCAGAAGACTCATAATAATGCGCTTCCTGGTTGCTTTTTTTATATATATAAAAAGAGCTATTTAGAGGATGTACAGCATTCTCTTCTCTGTCACCATAAACACATATTACACATTACCAATAATAGAAGAGAGACGGTGACACATTGTCTCTCATGCATTCCAACTATCTCTGCTGTTTTTCCAGTACATGGGAAAACCCCATGTGGCAAAATTGAACAATGATGCTCAAGAGACAGTTGATCATTTCATATTCTAGGGTACTTCCGACCTCCGGGACAGTTTATTGCCAGGAATGAATACTAGATCTTCAGATGAATAACTTGATTATATACATACTGTAGATTTTACGAGATCAACATTAACCACATGACATGCTAAAATCTGTACAGGTCGCTGAGAATAATGTGTCCTGTTTTCTCAACAGAATCCACAGTTTACAACGGAAAGAAGGCAGTCGTGTCTGATATCTTCTTTCAGACAGGCATGTCAAGTCTCATGGACCTTAGCACACCCGAGACATTGGACAAAGGTAAGGAGACCTTCGCATTCATGACATACAGCCTTATACAGGTATTACACTTTAATTTAAGGAGCCATGGTGAGCATACATCAAACCAAAGTTTTTTTTTTTTTGGGTGGGGGGGGGGGGGCATTACTGTAAAGTCTACTGCCAGTGCTTAGGAGGAAATCTCTGTCTTTTTAACTGTTTTCTGGCCACTAATGATCTCTGTGATTCACTGTTGGGATAAATTGATTAATTCATATATATTGTACTCTTTATTTTATTTAGTTTAGTTTTTATATTTCTGTAAAATTCTGTTCTAGGCTAGTCTTTTTTTCTTCAACTCAATTCAATTCACCTTTACATTATTACGTCAGCCCCCCTGTCCATATCTCTATTCTGTTCTATTCTATTCTCTATATATCATAATGGTAATAGACAATCATGTGTGTCTGCGCTTTATTCATTCTTCCTAGCAGTGTGTGTGCAGCAAAAAATTTATGTGTTAAGTGGATTTTAAGATCACCTAAACAATTAGTAGAACTCACAGCTACTGTATGTTTAAAAGTGAAAAATAAGACCATTTCCACACTCACTTTTATTACATTATACTGTAAATTGCAGCAGTTCTTGCTCTGCCATTTAGATGAGGCTAGTGGATGTAACTATCTGCGACCTGTTTTCCGCCAAGGTAGTTCTCGAGCTAGTTCAGAGCCGGTGCCCAATTTGGAAGCAGTTCTTTGTTTTCAGACAGCCAGAGCACCTGCGCTCAGACAGAAAAAAACGGTTACATAGCGGCACCTACGCTTTGGTGGGCTGGAACGGAGAACTTCTTAGATCAGGGGCTGGAGGGCGGGATTATCACGACAAACTAAAAGTTTGTGACTTCTAACTTAAAAAAAATCTATTCAAAAGTTAATATGCAATAGGCAGCTTATATGCTTTCTAGTAGTGATAAAGCCAGAAGAACTGCTCGCTAAGCCATGCTAAAGTTAACCAGTGTACTCAGATCTATGCCAGGGATCAGGTGCAGAGATCAGGAGCTGTAGATCACTCTGTTATGTTTGCCAATTGAATAAATATGAATAAGATTGGACAAAACCAAACAGACAGTTCCACTAATTACTGGTCCAAAATTCCCATAAGCTCTCTCTCTCTCTCTCTCTTTGTATGCAGGGCTGCTGAGAGAGGAGGTCACTCAGCTGCAGGAGGAGGTGCAACTGCTCAGACAAATGAAGGAAATGTTAAATAAGGACCTGCAGGAGACGCAGAGCTGCTCGGCCAATGCACTGTCCTCTACTGCACTCCACATACAGCTGGCAGAGAAAGAACGGGAGCTGAATTGTGCCAAAGAGTCCTTACAAGGTTTGAACTTCACCTTAGTGTCAGACACCCAAAAACCTGTGCCATTATTACACTCCGTTGTCTCTAAAGTTCAAAGTATTGTCTCTTATTAACCAAATGTGCTTGAGGTGTAAATTACCTCTTAAACTGGTTTTGATGTTGCATGAAGTACAAATGTTATCAACTTTTAAAAACTCTGTTACACAAATATTGTATGTCCATAAGCACCCAGCTTTAAATGCAATTCTAGTTTTATAAAGTGATTTGTGGCCCCTAAAGCAAGCCAGATTGACATGACAACATAAATCAACATCATAAATTAACAAAAAACGTACTAGCTAAATTAGAGACCTAATTAGTCGGCTAGCTGGGACAAGACAGATTGACATTTTAAGTTAACAGAGGACTATCTACACTTTTTTCCAGATCTTAAATCTTAAAAAATGTAATTTAACTTTTTATTTTTTTAGGTTACGGGCGGTTGTTTAAACATTTCACATGTCAAATGTGACAAATTAAATTTTAATTAGAATTCTCTAACCCTTCTCTAAGGCCACTACTTACATCTTAGTGTACTAGTTTTCCATTTAACACTATTTGGAATTTAATCCTGGAACCCAGAAATTAGCTGATATTCTAAAGCAGAATAAGTACGAATATGAAGTAAATGTAAATTTAAATATATGATTTTTAAACATTGTGGCTACCACTATGTAATTTATAACTGGTTCTATTAATTAGCAGAACTTTAAAGTGTCCAAAGGTCCTTGGTTATGACTGATGTGAGTGCAAGGATTTCAGGCATTATCAATAATTAATTCTATTCAATTTTATTTGTATAGTGCTTTTAACAATTTACATTGTCACAAAGCAGCTTAACACAATCAAAAGAATTATGGAAGTTTGTATGAAATTTGATTGTGTATAAATTAAAATGATAAGATAGTCCCTGATGAGCAAGCCGAGCACAGCGGCGACAGTGGCAAGGAAAAACTCTCTGAGATGGCAGTAGGAAGAAACCTTGAAAGGAACCAGACTTAACAGGGAACCCATCCTCATCTGGGTGATAACAGATAGCAGGAATTGTAGTGCAGTCATACTGTGTGTTTTAGGTGGCTGGAAGTTCAATATAACAGGAGGTGTGTTTAACTTAATATGGAGTCTAGTTTATTATTGGAGGTTTAGGTAGACTCCAGTCAATATGTGTACTGTGTAGGTCAACTTTCACACACACACCCCCACACACACACAGACTCACACCAGTTTACTAATAGTGACTCTTACTTACACAATCACGCATGCACACACACAGACACATGGACACACGCACACACCAACTTGCCAATAGAACCAGAGAAAAGAGAGGAGGAGGAAGGGGGCTACTGTGTAGGTCAACTTTCTCTCTTTCACACACACACACACACACACACACACACACACACACACACACAAAGGTTTATGGACAGACACTCTTACTCACACAAATGCACACACACTTTGTTGTTGGTCTTTCGGCTGCTTCCAGCAAGGGGTTGCCACAGTGGACCAGCCAGTCTGCACATACAGTACAAGCTTGACACAGGTTTTATGCCCGATACATTAATGATGCAACCCTCCCATTTTACCCACAATACTCCTTGTATTTTATGACCTCACTCGTTTACTGAGTTAAAATTTATTCTAAATTTTTGCTGGTCTTACGAAACACTCGCAGACCAAGGTACTCGCAATCCAAGGTCCCACTATTTTATCCAGTCGGAACGCAGCACTTCTAACTAACTGACGGGCAGAAAAATAAAACGGTGCTATGCACTCTTTTTTTTTTTCATTCAAACGTGATACGGATGGTTGTTCTTTCCTCTGCTCGGTAATGTGACACAGTCACGTTCAGTAACAAATGTGGCAAACAATTCAGCAAATCAGTAAAGTCAGTATTTTTACATTGAATTTTCAGGTTTTGCTTTGAGGAATTTTACCCCTGTTCTTCCATGCAGCACGGTGGCTTAGCAGTGTCGCCTTGTAGCTCTAGGTTCTGGGTTCTAGGTTCTGAGGCTTATAATTCAATTAGTCTACAAACATAATAAATTTCATATTACATTTTTGAGAATTTATTACAGTTTTGAAAGTTGAAGGTTTTTAAATTTGAATACATTTGTAGGACTATTACATTAAAAGCTGCATACAGGATTTGTATTACACTTGCCGTTGTTTATGCTTGTGAGCTGTTATTACGTTGACCGATGTTATGATGCTTCGTATGTAGGACATCCTTAAGGATGGACTACTGTACATATAGACCTCTAGCAGTACTAGAGTTTACTTATGGTACAATTTACTGATAGATTATAGGGCTTGGTTCGCAGTGCAATCTACAATTAAAATAAAGCATCAAGTCATTTTCAACATAAAAATAAAGTGTAAACCTCTATAAATGGCTCTTGTTTTTTGTTAAAATAAAAAACAGTGAAAAATGGTTTTACAAAATAAAATGTGCGTGTGTTGGTGTGTACTGTAGCTATGAAATGCGACCGTACAAGGTTGAAGGCAGAGAAAGCAGACTTAGTGAACCAGATGCAGGATCTCTACACTACATTAGAGAGTCGCGAGAACCAGCTCAGAGACTTCATCCGGAACTATGACCAGCACAGAAAGGTCAGTATCATCACTGTCACTCATTACACCTGTTAGTAAAAAAAAAAAAAGAAGCTCCAAACCCATCCTGTTACCCTCACATTATTTATACTGTACTGATAAAACCCTGAGCTATACAGTCATTTGTTGCGGTGATATAGTATTTGTCAGCCTGGAAATTGTCATAAAAGCTGTCAGTAAAGTTCTCCATCATGTCTATGCAGGTAGTATGCCAACTAGACTATTCAGTCATGTTAGTCACTCTCTTTCTTATATATATATATATATATATATATATATATATGTGTGTGTGTGTGTGTGTGTGTGTGTTTTATGTATATTTTGTGGAAAAACTATAAAAATCATCTGATCATAGTGTGTGTTTTAGTATTGGGCAAATACAACCTCAGACAATCAATAGCATATAAAACTTTTTTTTTCACTTTGCAGTTAATTATTTAACTAATAATGAAATCCACAGGATTTAAAAGGGTAAGTTGCAGCCAGGTGCTTCTAATCATCAGCCCCTAATTAATTGATCATCAGCAGGTGTTCAGACCTTCTATAAAAGCTTTGATGGTTTGCTTGTCTGCCGCATTGAGGTATGTAAGAAAAAAAGAGCAATGGTCCTAGAGAAGCATCTTATGCTGCAAGAGGTTATAAAACCGTTTCCAAACTGTTTGAAGTTCCACATTCTACAATAAGAAAGATTATTTCTCTAGTGGAAAGCAATAAAGATAGTTTGCCAATCTTTGCTGGAGTTGATGTCACAACACATTCAACCCAAGGTCAGTCTGTGCAATGCTCAGACAAATAATACAAATAATAAAAAAAAACACAAGAGCTACATCTTAGACCCTACATGGGTCAACATTGAGCTCATTCAACAGTAAGCATGTTAAATGTTAAAACTGTCTAAAAAGGACACAAAAGAATGACTGAGGTTAAAAAAACTGCCTCTGAACAAAGCACAAGACTTTTGGGAATAATGTATGGATAGATAAGACCAAAGGGGTGGTGTTTGAATTTAATAGACTTTTATAAGACTAAATTAAGAATTAACCAAAGGAGAAACCAAACAGCAATTTCAGCAGAAACACCTCATACCAACTGTCAAGCATGGTGGCAGAGGGGTGATGATTTGGTCACATTTTGCAGCCAAGGGACGTGGGCACCTTGCAGTCAATGAGTTTACCATGAATTCCTCTATGTAATAATGTATTTTAAAGGGCAAATATGGGACCATCTGTTTCACAGCTTTAATTGGGTCATCAAACAGAACAATGATCTGAATCTCAGTTTTGCACTTGGCTGTGTTATTCAGAAGTGTTTTACTACTGCAACTAGTGAAGTGGCTTCATTCAGCCAGTTTCATCCATATAGATATATAGCTCAGTGGTTAAGGCGTTGGACTATGGTTTGGAAGATCCCAGGTTCAAACCCCACGACCACCAAGTTGCCACTGTTGGGCCCTTTAGCAAGGCCCTTAACCCTCAACTGCTCAGATGTGTAATGAGATAAAAATGTAAGTCACTCTGGATAAGAGCGTCTGCTAAATATAAAATAATTTTGACATATAATGATGTCATGGTCCTCATGGTGGATGGGCTGCTGGTCAATTACAGGTCACCATGCACACATACATTTGCTAATTAAGTCATGTTTAATTATTACTTTATTTGTTTTTACTACAATATTAATTTTTAATGTTTTAAGACAGTACAGTTTTACAGTACGCACCAAAAGATACAGTACCGAAATGAATAAATGAAAAATAATACCTTGTTGTCATCTGTGAGTTTATTTCTCCCGAAAGACACTAACATACTGTACACACTATTAGAATGTTGATTTACCGTGGTATGTGTAGTTTAAGTGTTCGAATTGTGTGTGCGCCGCCTCGCTGTAGACAGGGTTCATATCGTTCACGCAATTCCCATTCAACACGGATTCCTAGAACAAATGTTGCTCCAGACTCCTGCAAAAGGAGATCATTTGCTTGCATAATGCAGGAAAGGTTCTTCGCAGACCTTCACAGTTGAACACACTCTCCTGGAACATGCGGAACACGCAGGCATCAGGTGGTGTATGATCGGAGGAATGGGTCTCTCAACGAAGGAATTATTTTTTCAACCCATTCACAACCACTGCCGTATGAGCGGAAATAATACTCAACTATGAACACTTTTTCCTTCGTTCAGAGACCCATTTCCAACAACAAATGCACAACACAACTTATCTTATTATAATTTTTTTTCCCCCGATTTTTCTCCCTAATTTAGTCGTGTCCAATTCCTCCCCGTCACTAGGGGGCTCCCACAGTAAGGCTACTACTACCAGTCAGTCAGTCGGGAGGGCTGAAGACTATCACGTGTTTCCTCCAAACCATGTGACGCCAGCCGACCGCATCTGTTTGATCGCTCACGCACCGTTGGGGGCAGCGTAACACTCTCAGAGGACAGCGCTATCCGCTCCTTCCGCTTGCGTAGACGCCCCTGATTGACTGTAGAGCCGTGATATATGCGGGAGCACTAAGTACCTCTCATCCCTCCCCTCTGGGAGAGCTCGGCCAATCAGCTCTCTCTAGACCTCCGGCTGTGAGAGGTCACAGCATCACCCGGGAATCGAACCAGCGATCTCCTGGTAATAGATTCAAGATTTAAGATTCAAAGAACTTACTTGCTAGAGCGAATGCTTTTTTTTTTTTCTTTTACATTTACCTTTTTTTATATTTTAATGTAGCAGCCTAAACAGTATATTGTTTCCAAACAGATGTAATTACATTTTTCTCTGCCAAACAATTTTGCTTTTATAACATAATACAAAAAAATTGAATAAACAAAATAAAATAACATTCAAATAATATTGTTAACAATAATCTTTGTACAATTCGGGGGAGGTCGACTATAAACTTAATAATCATACTCTGTACTGAATAATGTGAACTGTTTGTTTTTGGTCTATAATGGACACTATGGGAGAAAATCCATTGGTTTCCGATGTGGAAAAGGTAAACCACAGAGATTACAGAGATAGTCATTTTTCATTCAGAAAGGCAAAATCAATTGTTTTATACCTCCACAAAGTCTGGCTGTAATGGCTTTTTATATTTGACCAGATTTTTCTAAAGACATTCATCTTTACTATATCCATCCAGTCTTGTATTGTGGGCGTTCAAAAAGAAACCAACGTCTTGTACGCGCTTTTTTACTAGCAGATGTTAAAATGCCA
Organism: Clarias gariepinus; assembly: GCF_024256425.1. Classification (NCBI taxonomy): domain Eukaryota; kingdom Metazoa; phylum Chordata; class Actinopteri; order Siluriformes; family Clariidae; genus Clarias; species Clarias gariepinus. Next base: position 15,968,636 of record NC_071122.1, read on the forward strand.
AACAGGTATCTCTCAGAGGACCTTGTCTTGAAATCAACACTTTCTAAAAAAATTGTGAAAAAGTGCAAAAGCATTGAAGTGTTAAGTATGAAGGTCTTATCCAACATTTGGTGTCCCCTGCCTCAATATGTGCTTTCTGTTTCGATGTAATAACAAATCAGATGAGGCACTTCCACCCAAACACAACTTCCTTTTCACTACTGGGAACATGTGTGTCTGGAGCTATGCCTAACCGAGAAGCGCGAGTTTCAGTACTGTATATTTTGGTGCACACCATACCGTATTTACTATGTATTTGCATAATTATACTACACGTGTAAGTTGTCTTAATTCTTGACAATAAAAATAATGCTTATTAAATGAAATGCTTATTTGTACCTGTTGGTAGACTGTGTGACAACACTCAAAAACATCACTTAAATGCATTATAAATCTTCACTCTGTGTTGTGCAGGGAGACCAATTTTACACAGTACTGTACTAGTATTGCTGTACAACAGGTGTTCCAGAGGTGACAGTGTAATGTTTTTTTTTTTCACAAGTTCTAAACAAGGGAATGTCCCCGGAAGGGCATTTACAGCTATACCTGAGACAGATTAGTTAAACATGGCGAGTTAATTCTGGCTGTTACAAAGATACTCTAAAACAGGGCGAAAGTGAAAGAATTGTATCTGACTAACGATTGAGCTGCGAAACCTCTGACAGTATATTTTAGTCTTTAAAATGCAAACTACTAACAAACACCCTGAAATGTTCATGCTATGAATGCATAACCTTATGCTTATGAAAATAAAATAATAAAGCTATAAACTAACACGTAAGCTGCTTGCACTGAAGGGGAACCGGGGAACTGAATTATTCTCAACACCTGTCTGCAGCAATGTCACATTAGATCATAATAAAAAAAAAACTGATTTGTTGCAGGCATTAGTTTTTATGTTTTTCATTTATGACAGGGTTTTGTCGAATTATACAATTTATTTATTTATTTACTTTTTGCATTTTCGTGAAGCTGGGACGAATTTCCTGCTGTTAAAGTCTCTTTAGTGTTTGTGTAAATTTCTCAGTCATTATAAAAGTGATTTGTGTGTGTGTTTGTAGGAGAGCGAGGATGCGGTGAAGTCTCTGGCAAAAGAGAAGGATCTGCTGGAGAGGGAGAAGTGGGACCTGCGCAGGCAGACCAAAGAGGCCACGGAGCAGGCCGGCCTCCTGCGCTCACAGATCGACGTGAAGGAGAACCGAATTAAAGAGCTGGAAGCTGAGCTAACCATGGTAAGATACACACACGCACACACACACACACATATATATATATATATATATATATATATATATATATATATATATATATACAGTATCTCACAAAAGTGAGTACACCCCTCACATTTTTGTAAATATTTTATCATATCTTTTCAAGGGACAACACTAAAGATATAAAACTCTGATAGAATGTAAAGTAATCAGTGTACAGCTTGTATAATGGTGTAAAGTTGATGTCCCCTCAAAATAACTCAACACACAGCCATTAATGTCTGAACTGCTGGCAACAAAAGTGAGTACACCCCTAAATGAAAATGTTCAAACTGTGCCCAGTGTCAATATTTTGTGTGGCCACCATTATTTTCCAGCACTGCCTTAACTCTCTTGGGCATGGAGTTCACTAGAGCTTTACAGGTTGCCACGGGAATCCTCTTCCACTCCTTCTTGACCACGTCACGAAGCTGATGGATGTAAGACACCTTGCACTTCTCCACCTTCCGTTTGAGGATGCCCCACAGATGCTCAATAGGGTTTAGGTCTGAAGACATGCTTGGCCAGTCCAGCACCTTTACTCTCAGTTTCTTCAGCAAAGCAGTGGCTGTCTTGAAAGTGTGTTTGGGGTCATTATCATGTTGGAATACTGCTCTATGGCCCAGTTCCTGAAGGCAGGGGATCATGCTCTTCTTCAGTATGGCACAGTACATGTTGGCATTCATGGTTCCCTCAATGAACTGTAGTTCCCCAGTGCTGGCAGCACTCATGCAGCCCCAAACCAAGACACTCCCACCACCATGCTTGACTGTAGGCAAGACACATCTGTCTTTGTACTCCTCACCTGGTCGCCGCCACACACGCTTGACACCATCTGAACCAAATACGTTTACCTTGGTCTCATCAGACCACAGGATGTGGTTCCAGTATTTCATGTCCTTAGTCCGCTTGTCTTCAGCAAACTGTTTGCGGGCTTTCTTGTGCACCATCTTTAGAAGAGGCTTTCTTCTGGGACGACAGCCATGCAGACCAATTTGATGCAGTGTGCGGCATATGGTTTGAGCACTGACAGGCTGGCTCCCCATCCCTTCAACCTCTGCAGCAATGCTGGCAGCACTCACACGTCTATTTTCAAAGGACAACCTCTGGACATGATGCTGAGCACGTGCACTCAACTTCTTTGGTCTACCATGGCGGGGCCTGTTCTGAGTGGAACCGGTCCTTTTAAAGCGCTGTATGGTCTTAGCCACCGTGTTGCAGCTCAGTTTCAGAGTGTTAGCAATCTTCTTATAGCCTAGGCCATTTTTGTGTAGAGCAATAATTCTTTCTTTCAGATCCTCAGAGAATTCTTTGCCATGAGGTGCCATGTTAAACGTCTAGTGACCAGTATGAGAGTGTGAGAGCGATAACACCAAATGTAACACACCTGCTCCCCAAGGACACCAGAGACCTTGTAACACTAACAAGTGAAATGACAACGGGAAGGGAAAGGGGCTAATTGGGCACAATTTGTGTGTTGAGTTATTTTGAGGGGACATCAGCTTTACACCATTATACAAGCTGTACACTGATAACTTTACAGTCTATCAGAGTTTCACATCTTTAGCGTTGTCCCTTGATATACACACACACACACACAAGCACGTGCGCACACCCTAACAGGTCTTTGAGAAACCTGTGCTGGGAGACATGGCAGAGAGAACGAGACAAATGAAATGACTCCTGGGTTTTTAAATGGAAGGCAGTCTACAGTACTCCACTCTAGACACATGGTCGTTGCTGCTTTGAACCAAATTGCACTCAGAGATACATAGAGCACTTACTTGATCAAACAGAGTATCTCTCACATAATTCTATGTCAAGTTTTACTTTGTACCCAAAAAAAAAATGCTTTATACAATCTATCAGATGCGCATATTTTTAATCATGGCTGTATTGAAACCAATACTACAGTACTATACTAAAACTATATCTTTATAAACACTATACAGTAAATCCCCGACTTAAGAAACATTTAAGGTATGGATTTTCTCAGATACGAATGGACCTATTACCAACATGTGTTAATTGGGCTAGGTGTGTTCATTGGGATTTATGAATTATTATATCATGAAATGTTTTTATTTGGAGGCCAATATGAAGCCAGCAGAATTGTTATCATCGTAATCGAAAATGGTCACATTGTTAATGAAATGTCTGCTCTTCACAAGGCCAAACAATCTCTGGCCACCCTCACTAAAGATGTTCCAAAACGGCACTCGGTGGCCATGCCCTCCGAGCCACTGGTGAACGGGAGTCAGGAGTGGGTGATTCAGGCCGAGCTTCCTCTCACTGCAGCCATCAGGCAGAGCCAACAGTCCCTGTACCATGCAGACAGACAGGGTAATCACAAACACAAACACACTTACACAGAACATATGCTGTACCAATGTTGCCAAGTTTGCTTCTCGTTTAGCCCGTGTGCATAAGTGGGTATTAAAACAGAAATGTTCAAAACTGAAGCCAAATTGCCACTGACCATGTGGAAATGTATCACCCAGCACATTCCTGTGTACGGTTTTTACATTTTTCAGTTGAGATTGATATCACTTTCAGTACTTTTCCTGCACTGTGTAAGTGGTATTTCAAGAGAATTAAAAGGTGATGGTTAATGGGATGATAGCTAGTATTAGGGTGGGCTGATGCACAAAGGTATAATAGCCGGAGCTGATACAACATACTGTATATATAATGTGTGTGTGTGTATGTATGTAGTGTGTGTTTCTGTGTATGTATTTGTCCTTACTAATTCTCGTTGAAAATGTATTAAGAACACATGTGAATATGGTTGCATAAGCCAGTTCGGTAAAGGATAAAGGAATACAGGATGTGAAAGACATTTGTTTTTGCTTACAGTTACACAATTGCAGTTTATCTGTGTTTATCTAGATAAACGTTAACATGGGAAATCATGGGACTCATCTTGTGACCAGTTAAAACAAGTGGGTGGGAGTGTGGTCAGTGAAAACACAAAAAGGAAGGGCCACTATTTAGCAGTCAGCCTGATATTTTTAAAGTTAAGGGGGAAATACTACATTCGAAATTTTAGGTGTTTTAACCATTTTTCCCCTTTATTACAGGTTCCTTTATTTTCACAGGCCCCCAAAAAAATTGGACACCCCACTCAAATCAGCATAATGGCAAGTCGTAGTCAGTGATGAATTGTTGAGGTAAATAGTAGCTGTTCATAGAAATTCTTAGTAGGTGGTCCAAACTGGTACTGATGTAGGTGAAGAAGGCCGTCACCAGCCTGAAAACAAGCAAACAAACAGAGATGTCACCGACCTAACAGAAGCTAAAGGAGAGATCAAATCAATTTGGTACATTCTTAAAACGAAGGAATGCCTTCAGGACTCAATAACATCAAAAAGCCTGAAAGACATTTTTTTTTTTTTTTGGTAAAGAGAAATCCCTTCCAGAACATCTAGGTGTAGGTGGTAGGTGTATTATTGTTAAAGTCTACAATAGATACATGCCTTAAAGGAATGTGAATAGAAATGGTTAATGTTAATATGCAAACCGCTAATAACACTTAGGATAGAAAGTCAAGATAAGGCTTTGCTTTAAATAAAATGCTGTAGATAAAACAGAAAAACAAGTCAGTCACCTGATCTAAAGCCAAATAAGCCTGCTTTTCCCTTACTAAAGAGGAAAGTTAAACAGAAAGAACCACAAACCAGCAGGAACAGGAAAGTGCAGCGGTGAAGGCCAAAACAGCTCAAGGAAGGAAACTCACCGTTTGGTGATGTCCATGGGTCTCAGACTTCAGGAAATCGTTAACAATTTCCTTTTCAATGCAATGCTTTTTTTTTATCCAAGTATTAAAACTGAATGTGTTAGATGGTCCAATTAAATTTGAGCCCTTGAACATGGATTTGAGCTTATTAAATATATTAAATATTTTTGTTAAAAGCTCTTAAATTAAAGCTAAACTTTTAGTCTTAACTTGATTGCTTTATTTCAGATCCATTGTGGTGGTGTACAGAAAGAAAGAAAAAACGTGGAGCAATCTGAAAATACATTTCTGGAGATTGCAGTTATGTGTCAGTTCTCTCAAAAATGTTATCATTAATGCTGTTCATAAAGAGATCTCATGCAACATCACATTCTCTCGGTTTTGATTTAAAATGATTTAAACTGGAGACCATATCCGAATGCTAGACATTGAGTAGACAGTCCTAAGCTTGACATGATGATTTAGCTGTCTGTCTGTTTCTTACAGCTGCATTACGAATCAGCCCATGTCACTCACGTCAGCCCTCGATACTCTCAGACACATCAGCAGCTGATGGTGACCACTCATCTACCCTCAGTGACATGAATTCTCCTCGCCACCGGACTCACTCTCTCTGCAATGTAAGAGCTGCCTGGCACCCTCGACCAAGTAATCATCCCTCCCAAATTCTCTTTTTTTTCTCCTTTTTTTTTTTTTTTGATCTCTGCACAGCAGCAGTGTTTAGGGTTCAGCCTTGAGTTAAAAAATGGCTATTCGAAAAATGTGGAAAGGCACTACTTAGGAGCCAGCGCTCATATATCTACATGACACCTACAGTGCATACGTCCTGCATGACAACTTATATAGAGTTGTAGGAAAAGGAAAGGATATCTTATTTTAATTCTGTTTTTATTCATCATGGCTTGAATAACCACTTGGGTGGTCCTCTCCAACTTCTATCAACAAACAAACAACAAATTTCAGTTTTTTTTTTTTCAGTATGTAGTCTTTTTTTTATTTCCAAAAAGTCTACCAACATTTAGAAACACTTCATAATAACTATAAAGCATGGAGGGCTGATGATTTATATTTGGCTGAATTTGGATAAGTTATATAAGTTTGGCTGAAACGGAGTCATGCAACAACCAGCAAAGTGAAAATTGAATGGCCAATAAACATCAAGGCGTTGGAATGACTAACACAAAGTAAAGATTCCAACTTAATTTAAATGCTTGTGTCAGAATCTTAAAGAAGATAAAAGGAATGGCCCAACCGTCAGTAAACAGGAGCAAAGTTAAACAGGCCAAAGTTTCTCCAAAATGTTGTGAATGATACTACAGGATATGGTTTCTTCATCTTATTGCTGCAGGCGTTATTTAACTCCTTGAACACAACCTTTATGTAGCATTAACAAAAGTAAAAGACAAGATGAGGCTGATAAGAGCCAGTTTTTGCTAATCTACACATAAACTCTGACTAACTCAAACTCTACTTATTTGTTTTGCTTTTGTCGGCTCAGTCCATGGAGGACCTCGAGGACCAGAAGCGTAAGAAGAAGAAGGAAAAAATGAGCCTGGGCTCGCTCTCTCGAGTGTTCACCCGGGGAAAATCCCAACAGAAGGTTCTGGACCCTGGCTTGTTCGATGGTACTTTTACCACTGATTATTATATTGAGGAGGACGTCGACTGGTGATTGGAAGCTCTTGTGGGTTTGCATGATTGAGCATGTACTGTATGTATGTATGTATAAATTCATGTCTGAGTACATCATGAGAGGATTTTCGGCATTTGTCATGGACATTAAGACAACGCTGGAATTAGGCTGTTTTTGAAAGTTGGAATTATTTTGATGAAATAAAATCAGAACAATGTTGACTATATGAGATGGAATAACGTTGAATGAATGCCCCTAACACAATGCTGCAAAAATTACATTAATACTAAACTAACAATCTGAGCAGGATTCACTATGAGAGAACTCCATGATTACCAGTGGACCACTAATGAACATGCTGCTAAGGCCAGTAAATGGGTGTAAAAAATACCATATTACAGTATAATAATGTGGGACACCTCACAGTTATATTTCCCTAAAGAAAATGAAAAGAGTTACCATTAAAGCTCTAAAAGATACAGAATTCTGGAATTCGAAACTCAATGGACCATCATGTGGTCAGATGTTGTAAAAATACATGTTAATTAGCATAAATTCTTTTTTATTTAGTTGTGTTTGGGTCATTCATTTAACGTTATCTCAGTGTAATTTTATCAAAGTCAACGGTCATCCAACATTAGGGTTTCTGATGGGATGGCTCTGTTTGTATGATATATATTTGTTCAAAAATTCAGAGAAAGACCTGCTGCCTCATCGAAATGTAAATAAACCACTAAAAATATTGTATGTAAATGAAATATATATATATATATATATATATATATATATATATATATATATTTATATATGTAGGCATATGTATGTATGTTTACATGCAAATAATTTATACAGTACTGCGCAAGTGTTTAGCACCCGAGATTATTTTCATACATTTTGTATTAGATGTTTATTTCTGCATTAAAACGTATTTTCTGCATCACTTTGTCAAAAAGAGTAAACTGTAGGTTTCCAATTATTCATTAAAAAATATAAAAAATGTTTTAGAGAGAATCATCTGTATAGCATTAAAGAAAGTAATAACAAATTATAAGCTGCTAATAGTGATAAATGATAAGCCATTAAACCATGGGAGAGGGAGTCTGGTAATATATACAGAAACATTAGATCTAGTAAAGTTTCCATAAAAACTGTGAAAGTTTTTCTTTTTAACTCTTGGAAAAATCCACCCATCTGATTTCCTTAGAAAACTGTGCAATGGTTAACATACAAGAACTCACACAGTATTTAAAACATCTAAATTTGATTTCTTCTATTTGATTTTTGTTAGCTGTTTATTTAATAGTAAACAGTAAAAGAAAATCTTCTATATTACATTTTTATGTAGAAATGATTGATTTAATGACTTTTAGACAGGTTTGATTTAAAGTGTGGCTTTTGCACAGTACTGTGTAATATATTATATAAGCTCATTTGCGTGTTAACTTGTCGTAACGTATGTTTCTTTTTATAAACTGGACACTTTAATTACTGCTGTGCTGGTAATAACAGTTTTGTGCACCTTATCTTCGTTTTACATCCGTCCTAAATTCATATTTTTAATGATCTGGAGTTCATAGACTCTGTTAATAGATCCCCCCAAGGTCCAGAGCCATGCCATCATCGCCAAGTTGCTATTTACAAACCCAATTCCAAAATTAGTTAGGACAGTATGGACACAAAGAGGGAGTCATCTGTGAAGTCACTTTGTGATTTTCACTTTGTACTATGTTGAAACCTTTACAACAACTCATTATTTGATTTACCATGTGAATTTATTTGTTTATTGAAAATATGCTCTTATTTCAAATCTTGTGGCTGCAAACATCCTCCAAAAAATTGGGTCAATTGATATATACTAATTTTACCAACGTGTAATATTATTATTTCTGCTAATAACACTTTTTAAGCATTTGGGCTATAAAGACATCTGATGGTTAAGTTTAGCTAGTGTGAGTTTCCCCCATTCTTTCATTATAAAGGTCTTTAGCTGCACAGTTGCATGTGAAATCAGAAGTGATCCCTTTCAGCCCTTTACACATTAAGATTTGATGGGTTTTCTTAAATTTGAGGGAACCTGAAAGTTTTGGAAAGATGCACATTGCTGGTGCATCTTTTGACAAATCGGCAAGCTTCACCCTATCCTTGCTCTAGAAGGACTAGGCATTTCTTTGAAGCTTCTTGTACTATTGTTTCACCTATCACAACTTTTTTTGGAGGATGTTGCAGCCGCCAGATTTGAAATGAGTGCATGTTTACAATTAAAATAAATTAGCCCTTAAGCATTTTAGGTTAATATTACTTGTTTTGCTGTTTTTTCTTTTTTTAATAAACATATATAGAGCTCAGGATTGTGTAGTATAGAGTGCATCTTTTTTTTTTTTTTTTTTTTTTGCACAAAATAGGCAATAGGATTGAATTTTAGTTCATTTTAACCATCTTCCCAACCATGACTGAGCAAAAATTTAAAAAATAAAAATAAAAAATAGGTCGCATTGGCAAATATATAGCACAGATACACATGATCACATGTGTATCACATGATCACCAATTTTTTGGAATTGGTGTTGTATCCTTTTTTTTAAAAACACAAATCTGTTATTTATTACCTTATGTATCCGTGCTAAGTTGATATTCAATAGGGACAAATTAAGTGTATTAAATCCCTTCACGAAGTCACACTGAAGTCTGGGAACATATCATATAAAAAAATTATATTACAATTTTTCTTAACAAGATGTACAGATGTAACAAGAATTTAAACAATACAGCACTCTTTTGGAGGGTGGATGGCTGGATCAGACTGTCAGTTTGTAACTTGGTGCAGTACCAACAAAAAAGTCTTCTCTACTTTTAATTTTATTACATTTTATTATAAGCAGTACTTGTCACTCAAACAGAACAAATTATTATGAAATGTCTTAATTGGGACTTGTGTTTTGATTCATGAGCTCAAATGGAATACATATTGAAGCACTGACGAGTTTGTACACTACTAAGTTTCTCCTGACAATGACTGCTAAACCTCAAGCGTGTGCGAGAGGTTCCAAAACTTCAGGAGAATTGCCATGTTTAACTTGTGTAGGACTGCTTTTTCAAACAGATCTAATAAATGACATGAAAAAAAAAGTTGGAGTGGTTTCATACCATGAATTGAATTTATTTATTAAAGAAACCAATGACACCATGCTTCTCTCATGTTACATCAAACATCATTTTTCTTTGATTTTTCTTTGAAGCACTTCTTCTGTTGTTCCAATTTGTTTGTAAGTTGTAAGTAAGATTACTGATAATGACACAAATAAAAAGTATATATGTCAGAATTTTGGATACACATAAAAAATTAATTCTATTGTTTTCAGAATTGTATATTAATACTGAAAACATTATAACAAATTGTATATTAATACTGAAAACAAAATGATACTAATTTCATATTTGTATCATAATTTTAATTTCTTTTAATGTAGATAGTATAAAGTAACCCAGTTACATATTATATGTTAACGATTCTTTAAAGTAGACCTCTTTTGCTTTGATGACAGCTTTGCACACTGTTGGTAGTCTTGCTGTCAGCCTCATGAGCTAGTCACCTGAATGCTTTTCCAAAAATCTTGAAGGAGTTCTAAAGAAGTATTGAGTAATTGTTGCCTGCTTTTCCAAACCATCTGAATTGGATTTAGATCTGATGATTACGGAGACCAACAACCAAACATTCTTTCAACCACCAAAGCTGCAAGGACATCTCCCAGTGGTGAACACCGCATCCGAATCAACTATATCCTGTCCCAACAAAAATAATTGAGCAGGTTAAAGGCTCTTGCATTCATAATTTTTTTTCTTGTAAAAAAAGATGACAAAAAACAACTTCTAAGGAATAATATTATTGTTTTTTTTTCCCCCAATATTTGATTTCATGTAAGTAGCAAATTTGGGTTACTCATTTGTCCACTAAATTGGACATTATGCATCACCAGCTACTTTTCAGTCATACTATTATTGCAAATTCATAGTTTTGGAAATATTTTGTTGGTTTTAAATTGGTTTACTTATGTTACCATTGCACACATTGCATGGTATTTACTGTAAAAACATTTTATTTTTATTTTGTGCATTTTTTTTAATTGTATGATAGTGTAGCCAAGTGTGAATGATACACCTATCTATTGCATGAAATAGTGCACAATACATGCCGAAAATAAATAAATAATGGCATCTGGCAATGACATCACAGGAAACTGAGATCCTCCTAGAAATAAATATAATGATGTCATTCCTTACATACCCAAGATCAAGAATGTACCGGTCCTATGAGGAAGGTCTTTATCTTGGTTTAACAGCAGATTTCATGCGAATCTGGAGCCAAAAAATGTTGATAATCTCTCCAAAATCAGATCAATGTGAAATACACTTGGGAAAATCTTTCATGCAGTAGACCCTGAAGAATTTTAATCAATTGATGCTGCATGCACATGAAACACCAAGCACATCTGTATCCAGTGTCTTATGGCTTTCGTCTTGGGTGCATCTTGAGTATTACTTTGTGTATTAGAGGAGTTACTCTATCATCATATGCGATTGGAATGACCTGTCAGTTGATAAAGTTGTGTCCACATTTGCATTACTTTCAGGGCAGCTTGTATACAGTATTTTAAAATAAAACAATCTGACGCCCATGTCCAACTTCTTATTGCCTTTGATCCTGATTGTACGTGTGTATGATTTGTACATGTATTTGGGAACCCCAAAAAGGACCAAACCACTGAAATATGATAGTACCAAATGATTAATGAGCTCACCACAAATGTTTCCATTTAAAAAAAAATAAAATAAAAATAATCATTTCGGAAATACTGCAACAGAAAGATTTGTGTGTGCGTAGATTTCTGCCCTTTAGAAATATCCCTAAGCTCTTCATGTGTGACCTCCATCTAGGACACTCTGTAGTCCAACTAGGGACAGTGGAGACCAATGGTCACTATTGTATTTATTCCCATTTTGTATGACCGTGGTAGGACTTCCGGTCAACATTCACACACTATGGCCAATTTGGGAACGCCTTTTGGGAGAACATACAAACTGAATGCACACAAACACAGGATGGGAATTGAACCCAGGACCTGGAGGTGCAAGGCGACAGTGCTAACCACTAAGCCACTGTGCTGCCTACTAATCAACTCACTTAAACCCACAGGAGAGCCAAGAAACATGCTCAGACGCATGCACATTAACTTATCACTGTTAGCAGTTTAATTAAGATTAAACCTTCTTGATCATTGGACATGCAAACTTTATGTACAGACAGGAATCGAACCCGGAATGCTAACCACTAAGCCACCTGAGGGAAACTGTTGCAGTATATAAATAAACCAAAAGCAAGAAAAAGTCCTTGCCTAGTTTTCATATCATGAGGCTGACTTGTTTGTGACCTCCTGTCTAAAACTGGTACCTAAATTTTACATAATCTTGAGAAGCAGAATTGGGTAATAATGTGTTAAAATGTTTGCTTTTGAGTTGAGGGATGAGTGCCTTTTTTATGATTGTATTATTTCATACTGATTTTAAACTAGGTAAGGAGAGAGGACAGTGGATGTTGTGTAAGTGTTTTTTTTTTTTTTTTTTAGGTTTTGGCATAGAGTGAACACCGAAAATTGTTTATTTTTGGCATGTACTTACCCCTGGAGTGATGGCCTGTTTCATTTATTGGTGTTTTGCCATATGGAGCTTGTACTATTCATGACATATTCTGCTAATACAGCACCATCTTCACTGGCAAGCTGTGAAAAGCTTTTGTCATAAAATTATTATTTAAAAAAAGAAATAAGCACCTATATTTAGAGCTAAATAACTGATTTCCCTACTCTTTTAAGGACCAGATCAGCTGCTTATTAGTTCTATGACCATGTGATGCATTTCATTTGCGAGGTTACCTCATTATTTCACTAACTAAGGGCAAAATGAGGGAATTGGTGCTAAAGTATCTCACCTAGGTGAAAAAGTGAATTTTCAGATTTAAAATTTCTTGTAATTACGTTTACCAGCAATTTTAAGGTGGAATATTTTTTTGAGTGTTATTTAACAATCACTGGAAACTGGATCTTTAAATGCTTATGAATGTCATGTTGAGCATATTCTTTCGTTGCATTTGATGAATAAAGGGGCAGAGCATCATTCCGCTGCACTCTGTAAACACCACATCTATGACTACAATTTGTTTGTGAATAACATACACTTACACAACATCCACTGTTTGTGAATAACATATTTCAGAGCCTGCCTATGCTGCAAAACATGGACTACAGAATGTCTGACTATTATTGAAGTACAATTGACTAGTTTAAGATTTTTTTTTTTACGCAGGGCACTGACTGTATTAAAGACACAGTTCGCCACTGGCTTTAAAGAAACCCTATTGAGAGTGAATCGTGCCTTCTCTAGACTCCTTCATACCCTGGACCAATAGATGACAAACATATTGCATTACTTTAACATAAACCCACTTTTATACTTATTGGGGATTTGTTTCAGCAAAGCTCAGCTGAACTCTTAACTTCTAGTTAATTATTACACCCCAGGTAGTATGAAACGGTGAATAAGAACCACTAAAGTTTGGCTTGCAACAACAAATGCTCAGAAAAAAAAAAAAAGCATTTTTCCCCAAAACTGTTCATTTTGTAGCCAACTGAAAATATTTTATCGCATCCCCTGGCACAAAAGGTATGCTTATTCAGGTAGCCTCTAACACTAAAGAAATTAACACGTGACATCCAAAAGAAATTTAGATAATTTTAAGCAAATTTGTATTTGTACAGAAGACAAGTGAGACCTACAACGTTTTGTCCAAACAATTCCACCCACAAGAGGAAATGAATACACAACACAAAATAAATTTTATCAATAAGAATACAAAGGTTAAAGAGAAGGTGTAACATGGCGCATCACTATCTGTCCTTGTTGCTGCGTAAATCGGTGGTCAGAGGATCATGCTGTATTGTTTGGTGCAACATGAGGGCCAACAGTCCCGCTCGGTTAGTCATCGCTGTTCTTACGTTACGTTCCTGTTCAAACAGCTCATCCAACTTGTACCACTGTAAAAAAAATATATATAATAATAAAATCAAAACCCTTAAGATGACTTGGTATATTTTTAAAAGCAATACACAGGTTCTGTAACATGTACGGAGTACAAGTTAAATGTAAATTGGTTTAACATTTGACCCACCACTCGCACACGCTCAAGGTCTACTTCTGCTCGTCTGAGTTTCTCCCAGCAGTAGTGTCTGTTGCATTTGCGCTTCGACATTCTGCAGTACTCTCCTGTTGGCTCAAAGACATTACGCACTAGAGGACATCCACACACTTCATCTACTGGCACCTGAGAGAGAAAGGGAGAGAGAGAGAGAGAGAGAGAGAGAGAAAACGACAAATAATGCAAGGCTACTCATAAGGAACACTATGGTAAAAACCCAAAATGTAACCACTGATACATACATTGTAAACATCCCAACTCAAGCTTTGCAGTGATAATGCAGCTGGCTCTGTAGCAAGAGTTTGAAGAGTTTCACAGTTTGAATACTCTGATAACTACTTATCTTTCAGGTGGACACAACATTAATTTTTTTTTTTTATAAATAAATAAAGTTTCTAATGAATATTTGGGTAAGAGGGAAATGCGGAGAGACAGATGAAAGGCTGTGTTCACTAGACAGAAACCAGATTTCGTAGGCTACTGCAAATTAGTAGTATATTTTCTTTGTTAGTAAATTATTCATTAATTGATTAAATTTTCTATACTGCAAACTAAAGAGATTAAGGTTTTCTGTGTTAGTGTTTTATAGTGACATCCAACCATATATTATTGCTTTTTTCTTGTTAATTTTGGCTCAATGCTTTACTTGTGTAAGCCTTTAATTAATTTTTTTCTTACTGCCAAAGCTGAATCTAAATCAGCATTATGTTAGCCAACAATGTTACATCATTATCTTCCTTTGTGTTAGGACATAATTAGCCATCTTATCATTACATACATGGATAAGGACAAACATTTAGCAGACAATTATCTGTTCTATTTTATTCCAGCTCCTTTTTCCCCCCTTAAAGTGCTTCACTGGCTTTTGTTTTGTACAAAATACAGACAGAATTATTTATCATCATCATCATCATCTTTGCAGAAAGTCCACTTTTGTTAGAAGTGCTGTTTGGTGGTGCAGAATTTTCATTTATAAACAAAATGATGTGGTGCAACACATACACACACACACACACACACACACACACACACACACACACACACACACACACACACACACACAATTATCCAGCTATGGGACTAGGTTTTCACCTTAGGGTCTCTGGAATGTTCTGGACACAACACCTGAAGCCTCTTGCAGTACGTTTTACTCTGAGGGTTATACACATCACAAAAGAGTCTTGTCGCCCTGGTAACACAACAGAGATATTATTTGTAAACGCAATTGACAAAACATTTAAAGGTATTTCCTAAAAATCAGTTTTTAATGCTTAAATCCTTCTTACCCCTCTATTCGTGTAGGGAAAATTGAGCCAAACGACGTCTGGCTTTCATACTGTACGTAAATAAAATAAACAACAAAAAGTTGTATACTCAAGATATCTAGAGAACCAACAAAAGACTGAGGTAAACGAATATCAGAGTAAAATTAAAGGCTCTATATATTTACCTTAGCGTAACACCTCTCCATGTGTCTCATTGCCACTTTAGGGTTGATGGGGTGACTGCAAGATATGCAAAAGATTTGAAGATCCATGTCTTCACTCTCAGTTTCATTTACCTACAAAGAGACACAGAATACATGTTTGTTTGTGGTCTAAAGACAGCAATCAGAAGTCATCCACCTGGATCCATCTGGGCATAAAATATCAATATTAATATCAATAAAAATAATAATAAGCACTAGACTGTCTCATATCTGCTGATAACTAACCTCATACCATTTTAGACAAGTACTCTCAGTTTATATTCGTGCAATTTATATTCCTGTTTTTTTTTATATAAGTCTAAGTTAATTTCCAGCGTATATTTCATTTTATTTCTTATTACAATTGCATTTTTCAGTGCAAACTGAAAGTGTAATTTATTTATTATAAAAAAAGAATATTTTATAGAACCAGAAATTATGAAATCACCACAATTTTACCCACACTTTACTAGTTCCCAGTGAAATTTTAAAATACTACTGTTATACCCTCTTAGTGGCGCATCTGTAATAAGCTTGCTCCATCATCCAGAAGTCGCAAGTTTGAATCCTAGATGATGCTGTCACCTCTCAAAGCCAGGGACCTGGAGAGAGCTGACTGGCTGAGAGGTAGGCACTCTAGCGCTCTCACATCAATTCCAATTCTAAGCCAAATAATGGGCGGGTGTGAACTCATGCAAGTGGAAGGAACAGATAGCACAGTCTTCCGAGTGTGGCGCAGGCGTGAGCGAACAGTTTGAAAACATGCGGTTGGCTGGCTCGGAGGAAACTGTGAACTGCTGGATTAGAAGGTGCTGGATATTTGTGTTTACCTTGTATAAAGAAGACTACAGGGGCCAGAGCCTTTTCTTATAAAGCCTTATAGTTATGAAATAGCTTTCCAATTAGTATTCTGGACACTAGGAATGGGGGAAAACTGCTTCAGTTATTACTCACGATTCATGCATCACCACGCTGACTCCAAAATATATATTTTGACAAATTAGCATTCGGATTGTGTATTAAGATTTGTGTAACCATGTGTAATAAGTGGGTTTGTGATAGAGTTTGAAAAACGAGGCAGATCGGAAGCTTTTAATGCTGGCCATAAAATTGTGTTTTTGTTGTTCCACTCGGAACCTGCTGCACTTGGTACAGGATGATTTATATCTAAGGCCGATCGCCCATTCATCAGTCAAAGCCAATTAAACTGAAAACGGGCAATTCTGGCTCCTGGCTGATCAACTGGTTAATCACTATTAAAAACATAAAAATATCAAATATTTATGTAATGAATCACCACAGAAAAGAATCGCGATTCATAAATGAATTGATTTCCCGCCGCTCATCTCTAGTTACCAACTTCAATGAAAGGGATTTTTGTAATATGGTTTGCACCTTTGACCATTTAACAGTTATAGAAGGGATTTCTTTTTGATAAATCCCTTTTATAACTGCCCTACATGTTATCACCCAAAAGGGGATGAGTTCCTGTACTCTGCCTTGCTCATTAAGGAAACATTGATGAAGCTATAAATTTGGAACGCAAGTTTATTCCTGGAATTTTATTTAATTAATTAATATTAGAGCTGTGGGACAACATCCACTGTTAAAAGCTCTACATAAATAAAATTAAATTATAGAATATTAGCATCATCACTAACACTTTCTTAAACAAACAAATGGCCTCTGGGCCAGTGAATTCCTACATCTTCATCTTGCTGAACAACGTGCTGCTTGGCTTTAGCAATGATTCCTTCCAGCTCATGAAAGCGTCGCTCCATTTCAGTGAGACGCATGCGAGCAGCCTGCTGTTCCTTACGAATTCGCTCCAGTTGTTTCCTGCCCATCTCCTCAGCGATGCACGGACTCTGTTGCCACTGCTGTATACGCTGTGGAAGGATCTCGTAAATCCGGCTGCCGGATTAAAAAGCACAGAAACAAGCTTATATGATGAAGGGATTCATTTTTTAAGTCAAATTTAAACATTCAAAAATTTAAAAAGCGAGACAAGACCCACTTGGCTGCGAGCTTCATGCCACATTCTTCTGAACAGTATTTTGAGTTGGGACGTGCCATTTCAGTACAGGTAGGGCCCAAGCACTGGTGCAAGCCTCCAGTGTAATGAACATCACTTCTGTCACTGTGCCTCACACGGTCTTTATGCTTCTGTTTCTGCTTATGCCTACGAGCCTCCTTCTGCAAAGAGACAACACCAAACCAATGCACTATATATCATGACACAAAAAAAAAAAATTACCACATGCATGCTCTGTCACAACACTTGGTTTTTGTACCTTTTTGTCAAATTTCTTCTCTCGATGCTTAACATGTTTGACTTTTATAGCTTTCTTGCACTGGCCAGAGCTGTAAACTGGACTTTCCTTCTCCTCCCTGCTCCATGGCTACACAAGAGTGACAAAAGCAGCAAGTTAAAATGTTACATAATACATGACACTTTTCTAAAATATAAATAAACAAATAGATAGACAGATAAATAAATAATGCTTTAATCAATAACTAAGAGTAATTTGAAGAATTTTGCAATTACATTACCATGTTCTGGTCCTTGTATCGTGAGTACAGCTCAACCTCACTATCATTATAGTCATCTGAATATCGTCTGTCTCTGTGCATCCTATTTTCGGTTCTTTCGTGCAAGGAAAACTCCTCATCTCTGACACGCAGCATTTTCTTAAAAAGAACACATTTAAAGACACAGCATTTAAAACCTACAAAGTACAAATATGAAAAGTGATGTAAAGCACCACTTCATGAAACACCTTTTCTGCTTTGTCTTTAGTCATCAGGATTACATTAACTATAGCTGAGTAACAAATAAGAAAAATCTTGAACATTAGTGTCTTCCACATGGGCTTGCTACTGTACGTCAACACAACCAAGCAATTATCTTCCCACCTTGCACCATCCCAGCATGCAAGTATGTATGCTGATCGTACCCACTGTCCCTCATTTTGGATCCTGATGACAAGAGAAAAAAATCCTAGCTGCCCTAACATTAAAAGAGTGCAAATTCAAATCCAGTTGATTCCACAGTCTGTGTCTAAGAGTCAAGTAAGAATATTTGGCCGTAACCTTGCCAGTTACACAAGGTGCGTCACATCTTCCCTCATCATTAATGACCAACTTTAAATAGAAATGTATACAATTACCCTTGCACGAACTACACACTGTCGCTGTCGACATTTTTGCCGGATTTTGTTTGGGCCCCCAAATTTTTTCATGTCCTTGCAGAAGTCACACTGCGCACAGTCTTCAGTACGTCTGCAGGGTTCACACTCGCCACACATGCGTGCAGAACGTTTCACCTGTAACAAATTTTTATAAATGCACATATGAGTATTTAACAGGTATTTTAAACTATGCCTTTCTACAGCAGAAAAACCTTATTATCGGACAGATCACAAAAATAATGATGTGTGCATGTGCGTGTGGGGCCACGTCCAGGGGTAAAAGCTGTAAACACTTACTTTAGATCCACGGCGTTTATCCAGTTTGAAGTCTGGAGTACTTGATCGTTTTTCAGTTCTCTCTGGTTCCATTTCTTTCTCACGTGATTTTTTTATCCGGTATTTCACTTCAAGGGAGGGATCCATTTCTGTTAGAAAGAGAAACACTAATTATGAATGTAGTTCTATTTACCATGGGTAATCCAATGGATAGCCAAGAAGCATTCTAGACTGGAAGAATGCTTTTTTGTGCATGATGATGCAACATTAGCAGATGGCTCCCGAGGTTGTATATGCATATGAAGTGCTAAGATTTAAGGATAGAATGGCTGTTTGACAGAACATGATCCATTAAGTACATTTAAAAGTTTTGGAAGGGCCTGGCATTCCAGCACAAAAAAGAAAGGGAACAATTAATCACAATTTCAGTTTTTCCAGATATTTTAAAAAGTAGCAATCATTCAAAAATTTTCTCTGTTGTGATCTTTCTGAATAAACAGATGATGATGGGCTACTTACCCTGACACTGCCGGCAATACCACTCTCTAATCCCCTTGGCCATCTTCTCAGTCACATTTATGCAATGTCCATGGAACCATTCGTTACAGTTATCACAGCCACTGTAGAGAAAAAAAACTGATTAAACTACAGCAAAAGCCAAAAATACACATGTACAAAGAGTGTAAATTCGTTTAAGATATACTGCATATAGATCTTACATCATGAAACAGTTGATGTCTGGTTTCCTACAGATGCAGTACAGTGGTGCCTTCTCATCTTCTGCACTGCTGTTGTCCATTGCTGGCACTTGGTCCATATCTGACATTTCACTATCCTTATGGTTGAAATACATAATACAAGCAAACAGGTTTATTTTGGATGCTTTCACACATTAGTTTAAATATTATAAACAAAATGTATACTATTTACACTCTAGACATAATTGAATAAAATGAAGAAAAAAAAAGAAGCATTGGCTAAGGATTTTGTCTGGATGAAAAAAATGCATAAAGCTCTTTCTTTCACTAGACTTAAAAACTTTAAATGTCTTTTATCATTTATTTACGAACAGATTTTTGGATGTAAAACAAGTGAGATGTAACTGACATTACAATAGCAGAATCATCTAACCAGCCTTGAGGACTCCTGGTAAGAAGAGTGTGTAAAGAATATTTTATTTGATTCTGAGCCTTAATCTTTATAAGCTGTATAATAGGCAGTTTATTTTCAGCCCTTCTAATTATTATCACTGGTGGTTTTTCATTCATTTCTCTTCTATACCACTTATTTTGTAAGCAGAAACTATCCAGGAGACCTTGTAGAGGTACACCCTGGACGGGGTGACAGTCCATCCCAGGGCACACACACCCACAAGCTATGGCTAATTTGGGAACTCCAATTAGAACTGTTAATCTGCATGTCTTTGGACTGTGGGAGAACACCGGGGTACACTAATGAAACCCACGTACGGGAAGAACATTCAAACTCTGCATATACAGACTCTTATAAGTGAGAGGAGACAGTGCCCACCACTAAACCACATGCCACCTAGTGGTGATTATATAAGCTAAAATATCTGAGCTACATTAGAGGTTCATACATAAATACTACAGTGTACATGAATATTACTCCCTGTTCAGGGAATATAAATTAAGGGAACAACCAGCAACAAAATTCCTCAATTCGGAAGACGTCACCAACGCAGTCAGTGTTACCCTAGTGACCCTAGTAAACATCTCTGATACCTGTTGCAGCTCTCGTGTAAATATTAGTCCTCTGAAATCTTTTGAGACAAAATCTTATACCGTTACAAAAAATGCACTACTGAAATGGATATAAAATGTAAATAAATATAATAATTATTATTAATAATAATTATTTTTACTACATGGACAGTGTTATACATAAAATTTCTTATACACTATTCTGAAAACTATTTATGTATTTAGCTATGCCTATGTTATATTAATGATTTTAGTAATTTCCATGGCCATGTAGACTTACAAATGGCTATTATGTAACATTAATAATATAGAGCCTTTGATGATGATGATGATGATGATGAATGGTATCATCGCGCGAGCTCCTTGTTTTGCCGCTCCATCGAGGCGCAATGACAGATGGGTAATTTTGCTTATCAGTTTGCGGAGTTGTTATAAAGCATTGTTCAGTATTGTTTTCTGTGGTTTGGGATTTTCTTTTTATCTTTCTAAATAGCCTGTGCAGTCTGTGTCGCAGGAGGCTGGACCTACCCTACGCAATCCTGCTGATAAATAAATGAACAAGTCAGGTCTCCTAGTTATGAGCACAGGTCACAATGACTCATTATAACACAAGTCAATGACACAAAACTACAGACTGACTCACATAAATGTTATACATGTTTTTTTAGAACTTGTCTTGTTAGTTATATTAGCACACTTACCATAGTCGCTAATCAGCTGCGGATGTACGCAGGGCGGCTTCTTCGATTAAAACACTCTTGAGAGCACTTCTAGCCTTATTCAGGTTGTAAACTTATAACTTGTTGAGTTATCCTTAATACCGAAGAACAGGAGCAGAAGTTAAACGAAAACACGACCACACCGGCAAAACAATGCTAACGCTATTGCTGCTGAGGCCACTTCTTCTTCGTCGTCGTCGTCGTCTTCTTCTTTGAATTGATGAACAATTACAAAGTCATGCAGCGTTACCGCCACCTACAGGTCTATTATTAAAAGCACAATTCTTTACAAACATTTCTGAAATCATCCTTGTCTTAGCAGCATTCAAAAAGAACATTCTATAAAAAAGTGGCTCAGCCTTTGTCAATACTAAATGAAAGAACTTATAATAAATACTTTTTAAGTTGGTATACAATATTTTTTATTGATTTATGCCTTTAGGTCATTGGTGGCTTAGTGGTGGGTTTTGCCATGTTTTGGTACACGTTGTGTGTGGATCAGGTAATCTTTGGTTTCTTTCACAGTGACACCTATTTAAGCAATAGTTGAGGTCATGCTGCTGTAGTTAATATGAGCATAGATGAGAAGATATCACTGATATTCGATACATTTTAATAAGACAAACTCATGTCTGATATTGCTTTATACAACAGTTCCCTGCTAAACACCTCTCTTTCCACACCAGCTGGAAATAGCATTAGGCTGACAACTGGCAGTTAGCGACCAACAGTTAGTGTAATTAATACAAGGAAGTAGTTTTAAATTCTTACCAGTAATGTGTAGCCAAACTTGAGTAGAATAAAACATGAGGTGGTGGACAGTCCTGTAAAGCTTTTCTTATCTCCACCTATTTTAATTTACAATAACCTTACTATACTGGGGATGAAACCGCAAAATGCATAAAATGGTAAAAACTAGTGTGCTGTGTAAGGTGTAGAATCCATACACCAAGTAGTGCCCTTGTTCGGGGGTTAGCGATTATAAGAACACCTAAGAAGCAAAGCAATTTATATAAGTAAACTTCACAGTGCTGTTATACACCATATCAGCACTTGTGAAATGCCTCCTGTCCAAACAAATTACTTGCTTGGAATTAACTGTTATAAAAACTGTATAAAACAATATTCTTTATTTGCATAATTATACATGTCATCAATAGATCTCTTCCAAAAATTTACTTCATATTAAGAATGCCAACTTGAGTAACATTTTGTTTACATACAATAACTGTGTTGGACATTTTTAAAAGTTAAAATCTTTAATAACATAGTATTTGTAACTATGCAAATGGTAACTGTCCTAGTAACTATTTACAATAGTATATAGAATAACATCACAGTAAATTTATTTTTTATATTAAATATGAACAGAATATGCAATTTTCCTCTGGAATTAATAAAGTTCTTTGAATCTTGAATAATAATACTTACAGTAAAGCTCTCCACTAAAATGTAGGTAACATTATAATAATGTATTAATTGCAGTAGCATAATAATAAGATTATTATTATTATTGTTGTTGTTGTTGTTGTTGTTGTTGTTAGTCTTTTGGTTTTTCCCATTGAGGGGTTGGACCATCTGATTTGTACACAACTTGCCGAGCTTGTGACCGGCATTACATCCAGTGGCTGGGGTTTGGGCATTGGGTGATAAACAGAAATCTTAAAAATTTGATGCACACAGAACACAGAATAATGTAATGTATATTTTCAAACTGTCTACCTCATTCCCCTTGATTTTAAAGATGCTTTAATAGCATTTAATCCATGTGAAATTAATCAATGAGTCATTTTATCATATTTGTGGGATGTTTCAGGGATCCATTATATCCTTCCTCCTTTCTTCACTATATTATTTTAAAAATGTTTTCGAACATCAGTAAATAATTTAAATTAACTTATTATTTTTCTAGAGCAGCAAATAGTATGTGTGTAAATATGTACAGTATATGATGGCATGTTGGATTAGTGGTTAGAACCTCCAGAGTCCAGGTTTGATTCCTGCCTTGGGGTCTGTGTGCTGTTTGTATGTTTTCCTTGTGCTTGGTGGGTTTTCTCCTACAGTCCAAAGTTATACAGATTAGTTTAATTTGCAATGTGTAATTTTTATGTATGTATGTATGTATGTTTGTGCAACCTTACAAAAAAGTACTTTAAGTTTTAAGTCTAACTTTCTGTTTAATGAAGACCAAACCCCGTATATGACGTCACACTGCCAACACTGCAGTTCAATATTTCGAAAAATATTGCAGTTTAATATTTGAAGAAAAAAAAGAGTATCCGCCAGTAAAAAAAAAGAAGGAAGATATAACGTTTGCATACAGAATTTGAATGAATTAATGAAATCTAAGGTTTTTCGTACTAGGTCTGTAATCATCATACTGTACCTATAATGCGGTACGGAGACGATAACTTGTGCGCATGCGCAGCGGAAATCGCAGCGGAAGAGGACGAGAGCGACGCTTCAAAAGAAACACTGCCGGTACAGCTTCTTATAGAGATATAAGAATATGTCTTTTAAATAATAATAATAAATTAATGCATAAATAACTTACCGACTCGAAATATTCTGCTCTAAAAATGTCCTCCCTAGACAGATTAAATTAATTTATATAAGATTAAAAGGTTTAAAAAGTCTCTGTATGCTAGGTATCAGGTATTTTTAGCTAGGTAGCTAATTCCATAGCCACAGGAGAGAGAGAGAGAGAGAGAGAGAGAGAGAGAGAGAGAACCTGCTGCTGCTGCTAATGTTAACCAGGAAAGTAAACACCACTGTGTACACTGGACAAGATGTCTGTATATCAACATTCTATATCTACTTTCATTTTCATCTGTAGAACAGATATAGATTATACATATGGATTGTCATTCTTCACTCTTGATTAGTCACAGCTTGATTAGTTAAAAACATTTGTTTTTAAAAAAAAAATGTTACTCTCTTGTTTCCTCAGTACATATTGTGTTAATATGAATCAGGGGAATCCGATCGAATATGAACGACATGGAGGCGACTGACTCACCCGTTATCACATCTTTACTTCAGACTGATAAAAACAATATGCAGTCTGAAGATACTCTAGACTGTATTACAGATGTGGAAAATCATGTGACTCTCCCAAGAATAGACGGATGTGATGAGACAGAATTGATCGACACGCAGTCAGAAGGTGGCTTAGACCCAAATAATGTTCCAGTGGGTCTTCAGAAAGAAGAAGCTGTTCTGCGTGATGTATCAGACACTGGTAAATGTTTGGAGGACAATGGCCAGGAGGACTCGGGTGAATTCGTTGTGGCCGTGTTAGCTCGGGGAAAGCTGGAAGAGCCGGGCGTGTGCACGAATAGAATTCCGTCCCCTCTCTCAGAATCTCACTTAGAGGCTTCTTCTCACTCGGACGAGGATGTGACTGCGGAGAGCTGGAGACGGCACCGAAAACACGTGTTTGTCCTGAGTGAGGCTGGGAAGCCCATCTACTCACGATACGGCAGCGAGGAAGCCCTGTCCTCCACCATGGGTGTCATGATGGCGCTGGTGTCCTTCATTCAAAGCGGGGACAATGTCATTCGTTCTGTCTACTCAGGTATTAACCTTCTACTAGGAATGAAATTAATCGATGCAACAATAATAAATCGATTATGAAAATGCACCAGTTGCTGAATTTGCAGATTTCTATTTTGCCGATTTTAATTTTGTCTTTTTAGAACTATAAGTGATGACAAATGCAAACTTTTTTGCATAAAAAAATTAAGTTTTTCAGTATTTTCGTAAAAAAACATTACTATTAAATAGCTTTTGCATATTCTACAAAAACTAAAAAGTTAAATGGCCTTCTCTCAAAGAAAGCTTAAAACAAAAATCCCTCCAAAACATTTATTGATAATAGTTGTGTTTTTATTTAAATTATTAAGTTGTTGTGTTAATTTAAAAAGTATATATAATTTTTTTAAATTTATTTATTATTTTATTAATTTATTTATGGATTGTTGACAGAATCGTTTCAAATAGCTACTCACACACTATTGGAGGGTGGGAGGGAGCACATCCTGTTATAATCAGTTATAAGTTGATTATAATAATAATCAATTATAACTCGTTCTAATGGTCCATCACTGCTACGTCAAGCTGAAAACGGCAGATTCTGGTCATTGGCCAATCGATTGGTGCATTTTTACTTGATTCTGTATACACATACATAAAAAGTCAGCCCAAAAAAATTCATACGCATTTCTGGAAAAGAAAAACTTGTATAAAAATTTAAATGTCTAATGTATGTTAGTATTTATGTTATATGTTGATATATGATAATATTATGACAAAAATATAATAATATTGAAATGATCTATACATATTATAAAACTGTGAACTTGGCGTGTCTGTACAGTAAAGATATTTGTGAAAAAATTGTTTGTGAGGACGTAGGATGAATAATAGAGCACATCAAGGTGGTTTTGTCTGTCTTTTTGTCTGTATGTTTGTGCATGACTTAAAAACTACTAAACGAATTTGAATGGGGTTTTTGCAAAACGGCTTAGTTTTATTGCAGTCGGCCTATGAGAAGGAAATAAATTCTATATTTTTTTACTAGAATGGAATGCAATTTAAGTGGAAAAGGCCCTTATATGATAAAAAAAAAAATCAACCTTAAAAAATCATTACTGTAGTTCTTTTAAAAATTTAACAGATGTCGCTGTACATTTTTAAAATATGCGCTTATGAGTGCAATTGAAATGTACTTAATAAATGCAATCTCACACCTTTATACTGCCCACTTCACGATAATGCAAAAAAAATAGTTTGTTCCAATATTCAACAGATACTGTAGTTTTTAAATTTTTTAAAAACGTACTTATGGGTGTGCAATTTAATAATAAAAATTTATTTTTCGGGCACATCTAGTTATATAAGTATATATATATATATATATATATATAGTGTGTGTATGTGTGTGGTACAGATAGTTTAATGGACTAGTAAATTGCATGTAACTCTGTTCCTTAAAGTCCTTTATATCATCATCATCTTTTGCAAAGATCATAGGCCTTCCCCAGATTCTGAACCAACTTGGTCACGTAGCAAACACAGGATACTAAATAAAACATCATCATATGTACACCATTAATGTAAATGATGCTGCAGTTTCAGAAGTGTTTTTTTTTTGTTGCTGTTTTTAAATGTTCTGTCTGAAACTCTTCTATTACAGATGAGCACACAGTGGTCTTCATGCAGCAGGGCCCTCTTGTGCTCGTCTCTGTCTCTAGCACCCATCAGTCTGAACAGCAGCTACGCAATGAACTGCTTTATGTCTATAACCAGATTGTGAGCATGCTTACCCAAGCCAGCATTACCCGCATCTTTGAGCACAAGAAGAACTACGACTTGCGCCGCTTGCTAGCTGGCTCAGAGAAGATCCTAGACGGTTTACTAAACCTGGTCGACTTTGATCCAAGTTTCTTGCTCTCCGCTGTGCACTGTCTACCCATTTCCTCCTCATTCAGGGACTCGCTTAGCCAGATACTTCAGAAGGCAATCACTCCCAACCTAGTCTTCTCTATTCTCATTGCCAAGAACAAGCTGCTCACCATTGCACAGGAGAAGATGGTGATTGAGGATGCCAAGCTGGACCCTGCTGACCTTCACCTGCTCCTCAACCTTATTGGAGCCTCCTCTGCGTTCCAGGCTGGTGAAATCTGGACCCCAATCTGCCTCCCCAGCTTTAACCCTGACTGTTACTTTTATGCCTACATATCCTACCTGGACCCACCTGAGTGCACCGTGTGCCTGCTGCTGCTTTCCACAGACAATGAGGCTTTTTACGCAGTGGCAGAGTGCAAGAAAAAGATTGAGGAAGCCATGCAGGCCCAAAATGCTCTATCATCAATTGCCAAAGCTCAGTCCTACAGCGTCAGTCAGGTGGGAGTGTCTGATCTCCGGCACTTTATGTACAAGCCTTTTGACGTTCCAGACAACCACCATCAGCTGATACAGTTCACCAGGTAGGTTTCAGTCTCTTTTGAAGAGGCATTTAAGTCAGCACAAGGTCTGGTTTACTTCTGACCTAAAAAAAAAAAAAGCTTGGAAAGAAAGTTGCAATTTGTATTTAAATAAGCAAATACTTAAGAGCCATTAATTGTAATTAATTAACTGCAGTAATGTATGCATCATGAAACAAAACAACTAAGGAGTTTGTTGTTAAAAATAGTTTTAATAGTTAAAAATCCTTAAACAAGCCATGCTGCATTAAAAAACAAAAAAACAAAACATGTTAACATAAAACTAGAGCTACACCAAATGATTACTTTATTTATCAACTGATCTATTTTTTTTTTATTTGTATAGCAATTATTACTATTTTTATCAGCTTGCCAGTAAATACTATGGGTGCTCTTAGAGCTGCATGATTCTTTCTAAAATGTGAATCAATTTTTCTCCATGGGAATTGAGATCACGATTCTCTTGCATTATTCTAGTTTTTTCAACAAAAATTTTTTGCAACCAAGTACAAGAAAACAAACAACAACACAAAAAACAGGATATTCAGTTATAATAAAGTGCTGGAGTAACAAAAATAGGGTCTTTTCTTTATTTTAGACCCCTCAAGGTGAATAAAGCTTTAAGCTGTTAAAGATAAGAGAACGTTAAGTATAATAAATAAAAATAACTAAATAGATCCTGATACTGTTTTTTGCTCCAA
Organism: Clarias gariepinus; assembly: GCF_024256425.1. Taxonomy (NCBI): domain Eukaryota; kingdom Metazoa; phylum Chordata; class Actinopteri; order Siluriformes; family Clariidae; genus Clarias; species Clarias gariepinus. The sequence continues at coordinate 15,996,606 of NC_071122.1, forward strand.
TTGGCACAGAACCTTATACAGGCATGTTACAATGTTCCCCCCTGTGCTGAAAACCCTTTCTGATGGGGAACTTGTAGCAGTGACACAGAGGTATTTTCTTGCATCATACGGAGCCCCCAGGGGTCATGTGGAAAAAAATATATATAAATAAAAAACCTGATCAGTAATTACTAAACCATGCGTGCTGATTGATAAACCTTAGCCCCACCCCCGTGAAAACGGTTTCTATAGATTCTAAAATTGACATTGTTAGCATTCTTTAATCCCTGTAATGAAAGAGATAGATAATTTTCTTATTATAACATGCTTTTTTATTTCCCTCTTACTGCTACAAATCCATCAAGTACTGACTGACTCCGATTGATTAGGTCTGCCTGCTTGTTACACGTCAAGCAGGCCCATGAGGAAGAGAACAGAAGTGATCGAGATTTACGATTGATTGGTGAAATAATAAAGATTATTCAGATTTTTATGATTCTAATAATAATGTATGCGAGTATGACAAATAACGTGTGAAAGCAGCATGATCTGAATGCATGGAAATACACGGAAGTGAATTGCCGTCATTTAGACATGAGATTGCATTTATGTATGGATCGAGATCATGATTTTTTTTTCCTGATTAATTGTGCAGCCTTGGGTGCTCTGATTGATCGGCCATCGATCAAAATAGGCCAATAATTACTTAATATTTACTGATCGGTTGTCTCTCAGCTAGCCTATCACATAAGCATAAACAATATATTAATGTGATAATGCTAAGTACTTGGCTGACAGCCACATCAACCTGCCGTCTCAAGTCTGGGAATATAACCAAGTCTTTTTAAAAGATGTCAAATTAGCAATATGCAAAGTTTTATTTTGTTTTTCTCCCCCCAATGCAAAACCTTGTCAAGACACTTCTGCCAAAAGCTTTTATGCCACAAAACTAATCTGCCGGTTAAAACACTGCAACATGAATAATTTGAGTATGAAAAGTTATCCTCAAAGGCACTCAATTACATATAACAGAAGCTTGAGCCTTACTCTGTAGAGAGTAAAAAGACTAGAAACCATTATTACAAAAACAATAAAACGATCCAAATTCGTGGTCGATGGCAGGTAAGCAGTCGGTAACGGGGAATCTCCAAATGCGTTTAATCCAAAACGAAAGGCGAAGTCATGGTCAAGCGAGGTCGATACTTGGCAGACTGAGACGAGAGAGAACGCTGGTATATTGAGGCTGATAAGGCACACAATAAACTGGCGACTTGGTGTTGTCAGCATGTGGCTTAAATGAGCATGAGAGGTAATCACTGATAGAATCCAGGTGTGTAGAGAGCGGAAGGTGAGGTGGTGAGTTGGAAGGAGTGGTTGGGAGAAAGGAACGGGGGTGCTCTGGTGATCATGGCGAGGCTGTGGCTTGACGTGGCGTGACAGAAAAAGCCTCAGTTTGCTATGGAGCATTAATTAAGCACAAATGGATTTATTTTCCCTGATGGTACAGTCAAATTCCGGGGCTTAAATTGTGAACAAGTGTTTCTGGGAGCACAAGGAACGATTTTCACATATGAACTGGCTACAACATTGTGTGCTGTAATCCAAGATGAATATGACTAATGACTTTTTTTGATCAGTGCGTATGTGTGCGTGGGCCTCACTTGGAATGGTTTTCCAACAATCCTGAAAGGAGTCCCATTAGATGTCGAGTATTTGTTGGCTGCTTTTCCTTCACTCTTCAGTCCAACTCATCCCAAACCATCTCAACTGTGATTAGATTTGATTTAGATTGTAGGCCAGGTCATTTGGTGCAGCACTCCATCACTCTCCTTTTTGGACAAATATCTCTTACATAACATAGAGGTGTGTTTGAGGTCATTGTACTTTGTAAAACAAATTATGGTCGCACTAAAACAAACCAGATGGGATGGGAGGGCATGTCACAGCAAAATGCTGTGGTAGCCCTGCTGGTTAAGTGTGTCCTCAGTTTTGAGTAAGTCACCAACACCAACAGTGTCAGCAGCAAAGCAACCATCACACCATCACACCTCTTCACAGTGCTTCACAGTGGGACCCACACATTCAGGAACTGCTGTTCACCCTCTCTTCGTCTGACAAAGACATGGCAGTTAGAACAAAAAAACAGTCAAATCCAAGTCCGAATCAAATTTGGACTGATTAGAACAAATTTTCACTCATTTAATGTTCAATCCTTGTGTTTCTTGTCCGAGGCAAGATTGTTGTTCCGAAGTAATGTATTTTTTGCTGCAATTTGACATGATTTCCCTCAGGGGGATGGCACTATTTTACATAACTATGGAATGTGGATTAGATAAGCAAGGTATTCTCTTGCTTATCTGTGAATTTCAGGCTTCTGCCACCTCTTCCTGGTTATCTTTCTTTTAGGTAAATAGTGGATACATACTTTATAAAATACACATTTTAATGTAATGCTACATAAATGTAAGATAAAACTATGTTTGTAAGTGCTTTAGATAGCCGTAGAAACCATAAAGTTATGGTATACTGTTATTACTGTAGAGAGCTCTGAAAAACATCTCAAATAGTTATTTACCTGTTTTATTCTCTAAAGGCCTGGGTGGATAACTGAGGCTGCTGTCAGGCTGCTCCAATTCAGCTGGACTCATTGCCCACCTTCAGTCATGATGGGCTATGATTGATTACATGGTCCACCAAAGTTGCACATATTGCAAATATTGACTCACATTCCTCTTCCTCCTTCTCTCAACTTTTCACAGATATGTGCACAGTTCCATGTATAAAATAGAGAAAAATGGATTGCAAAAAAAGAAAAGAAAAAACGTCTTTGGTGACCTGCCTCACGAAACTAATATTATGGCCAATTTATTGAGCAAAAAGGACAGACACAAACAATTAGATAAAGCAAATGTATTATACAAAACAACAACCGGATGCATTTTTTTCCTTCTTGGGGGCACTATATCTCTTGCTGTTTGGCTTTTAAGGGGACTTTTACTGAAAAGTCACCCACAAAAGCAATTCATTCCAGATTCCAATATTGTTTTTTAAATAGGTCTATTTCTGGGGGAGAATAATAAAATACTTAACAGAAGACAACCCCAAGAATTTTGGTGCACAAGGTTTAATAGATGTATTTGGGGTTCAAAAATCAGTATAGGGTAAAAATTATATGTACAGGGTCCAAAATATACATTCCACTTATTATGCTTCTACTCTATGTATAGTCAGGACATTCACCATTAAAGAGGTCCTATTATTATGCTATTTAAAAAAAAAATTTCTTGCAGTGTGTCATGTAGCTGTATGTGAACATAAACTATCTGCACTATCTGTGACGCTGACAGTGCACGATAAATGGAGTTTTTGTCTATATAAAAAAAAATCGGCTCACATTCGCCTATATGAGTCGTTAGCAAATGTATTTTTACTCTGTTACAGATTCACGTCATTCCGTAACATATTTGCATAATGTCCGCCCACGTTCTACGTCAGGAACAACTTGCCCGCCATCTTACAATTAACGTTACCACACTCTTGTTAATGTGAGCGAGCATTCATGCCAGGTTTGCTTAAACACTTTGTAATATATAAAAACAAAAAAAACCTGAGCAAACGAAATCCTTTTTAACTGTTTATTCTCCACCATTCACCAAAACTGAACTTAAAACTCGCGAAGTGGCAAGGCGCATGCGTGCTTCGCGTGTGCGGAGGCATTTTTTCCCTCGGGGTTTGCCGTAGAGTCTTGTTTTTTGACCTTGCATACATGTAAACCTGTTTTAAGAGACTCATTAAGCAATATTAGCAACCTTAAAATTGCATAATTGGACCTCTTTAAGGCACTTTATTATTTTTGTTTTGCCAAATAGTGCATTTGTAATAATATATTGTTTCGTGTCTTCCTGCACCACGTGCTCTTAAGATTATATTTTCCAGAAATTCCTAAAATATATTTTTTTTTTGTATCTTTGAACAGCTTTGGAATGTGTCCTGTTCCACTTCATTGCAAATTTTAACATAAACCATACAAAAATTTAAAGCACATCACTTATAAATTTGAATCTTTCTGTGGTTTGTGATCATGCTGTCTTCTTTTTACCAAATTTGGAACGAAGGTTTAACAAGCATTTCACTGCATATCAAACTGTGTATGACTGTGTATGTGACAAATAAAATTTGAATTTAAATTTGAATTTTAACTTGGCTGGATTATTATGCCCTTTACTATATAAATAAAGACAGATAAACAATGGTTGCTACTTGTTTTTCTATCAAATTGGATCACATTTCTGTCTGCTTGTGGCCCTTAGCCCAGAGATGGAGGCTCCTTATGACAGTCAAGAGGAGAAGATGAGGCTGCTGGACCTTTACAGAGATATGCATGGCCGCATACACAACACTTCTCGCCCTCTTAAGCTCATTTACCATGTGGCGGCACGAGAGACCCTGCTGGCCTGGGTATGATGAATTTATTTTCTTTAACAGCAGCTCCAACAGCTATGGTTGAATTATAATCAGTTTGGGGTGGGGGTTGCTTGTCCTGCTTGCTATATTAGATCTCTTCAAAATACCTGATAGCTGGCCATACAGTATATACAGTCCATTCCAAAAGTATTTTAATGGTAAGACTAATTATTTTGTTGTAGGTTAAAGACATTTGTTTTTTGTGATCTAAAGATGAATATGAGAATTTCAGCTTTCATTTCCTGACACTTAGATTTAGAAGTGCTACAATTTAACATGGCAACTCTGGTGGTAGTCCTCCTAATTTTTAGGTATGCAAAGGTATTTCAAGTGATAGTCTTTAAATGAAAAAAAATATATATATAATAAAATTTTATCATCAATAATAAAATTACATATCTCTTGCTTGCAATAACTACATCAAACAACTGATGTCACAAAACTTTTGCATTCTTAATTTGTGATGCTTTTTCATTTAGTTGTTGTTTGTTCTGGCATATATGTACACACAAACACACCTGTCTGTCCATATGATATTTAAAAAAATTTAAACAAACAGAAAAAACCCACATGATTCATTAGAATACGCTACTTTTTTCCGTTGCTTCATGATTCAGTTCAGATGCTTGTGTGGCCGTTATGGCCGTGTTTGACAGTAGACAGGAGTCGAGGCACTTTGACTAGGCTGCAGATACTCAGGCCAAGCTTCAAAGCACTGTGTTCTGGTAACTTTCTTTTACAGTGAGTGTTTTTTTTTTTCAATACAGTAAAACCTTGGAAAGCGAGCATATTCTGTTCCGGAAACATGCTTGTAATCCAAAGCACTTGTATATCAAAGCAAATGTTTCTATAAGAAATAATGGAAACTCAGACGTTCTTTCCACAACCCAAACATATTCATATAAGATTATGACAGGTGTGAGGAAGACAAGATAGAGAGAAGGAGTAGGGTTATTGTGTAGGATGATGTTTACACACAACAAAATCAATGCTATTTGTTGGCTAAACTGAAATCTTTTTCTTTTTGTGCGACTTTAAAAAAGTAACCTCTCTAATAACACTTGCTTTTGCCTCCTTTTGAGAATTTCACATTGTGAAATGTACACTGCATTGTCGTTAAACAGATTAATTTCCAGCACTGCTACAGCCTTTTAAACCTTTTTCTTCCCTCGCTCGTTTAAGTAAAAATTTTTATTTTATTTTTTTGCTCATCTTGCAAAACACTTGGAAACTAAGTTACTCGCAATGCAAGGTTTTACTGTATCTCTTTTATGGGATCGGACAAGACAGGTTAGCCTTATATATCAGTCAGTTATATGAATGCTTAGCATACATTACTTTCAATTTATACCTAGATTTTATTGGAAAATATTAAGTGATTTCCTGGTGTATGTGTTTTTTTTTCAGGTTACAAACAAATTTGAGCTATATACTTGCTTTAGCCCTCTCGTAACAAAGTCCTGCGCCATCAATGCTATTACAAAACTGCTGCGGTGGTTGAAGAAGGAGGAGGACCGTCTCTTTATACGATATCCCCCGAAGTACTCAGCGACACCCAATACAAGCAAAAGCTAAGAGTGTGGTGCCAAGTGGAAATTTACTAACAACAGAACCCCTGTGTCTGATACTCAGCACTCTGTTTCAGATGGATATGGAACATGCTGCATATTAAATTCTGTCCAATACCTCAGCGGCACCAGAGAAGTCTTCAGTTTAATATTTTTGTTATTAATAGTAATGTCTGGAATATTACAGTTCTAACCTGACATGTCTTTGGATATTAGAACGAAGTAGGTGCTTGATTTCTTGATTTTTTTTTTTTGTACAAAAAAATATCATGCATAGATAAATTCAGACATTAAGGTCCATGTCATCCTATTTCTAATTCTGATGTCGAATTGTTAGAACAGGGGCCGTCTTCATTATCTGAAGCAAAAAAAAGTGACATTGTGTAATTTCAAGATTTTTATTTTATTTGAGCTGTTTGACAGTTGGCTAGTTTAAGATAAACAAGTAATATTAAAAAAGGCAGCCAGAATATTTCACAGAATAATTTTGCATTAAAAAAATACTACTACATTACAATGACATCCAGTGATGTTTATCAAAGATTATATTAGGTATAGTACGACCTTGACCGAAAGTTTTGAGAATGATACAAATATGTTGGTTTGACTAAGGACGGATGGTAGCGCTCACTTTCATACACCTCAAGAATGGCAGCAAAGAAGTCACTTTTCTCCAGGAAACACATCAGGGACAGACTGATATTCTGCACAAGGTACCAGGATTAGACTGCTGAGGACTGAGGCTCTCTCATTAATTGTCTTTCTGATTGTTTGGTGGATCCAGAAAAAAAGCTTGACCGGAGAAAGCCTGTGTCATGCCAGCAGTAAAGCATACTAAGACCATTGAATGTGTAGGGTCGCTTCTCAGCCAAGGGAGCGGGCTCACTCAAACTTTTGCCCAAGAACACAGCCATAAACCAAGAATGGTACAAAAACATCCTCTGAGAGCAACTTCTCCCAACCATTCAAGAAGAGCTTGGTGACAAACAATTTTTTTTCCGGCATGAGGAAGCACCTTGCAAAAGTGATAACTAAGTGGCTCAAGGAACAAAACATTGTTATTTTGGGTCCATGAGCAGAAAACTCACCAGACGTTTATCCCATTGAGAACTTTCGATTTAATTCCCTTACTCACTCACTCACTCACTCATCTTTTATAACGCTTTATCCGGTATTCAGCGTCGCGGGGACCTGGAGCCTATCCCAGGAGGCTTAGGGCACGAGGCTGGGTACACCGTGGACAGGATGCTAATCCAACGCAGGGCTCACACACACACACATACACTACAGGCAGGGAATTTGTAACGCCAATTAGCCTAACCTGCATAACTTTGGACTGTGGGAGGAAACCCACCAAGCACGGGGAGGACATGCAAACTTCATGCACACAGAGATGGGAATCGAGCCTGGCTGGGGATTTGAACCCAGACCCTGGAGGTGCAAGGCGACAGTGCTAACCACTACACCACTAAGGAAAAACTCCCTGAGATGCCATAGGAAGGAACCTTGAGCAGAACCAGACTCAACAGGGAACCCAACCTCATTTGGGTGATAACGCATAGCATGAATTATATAACGAGATCATGTGTGTTGGGCTGCTGGAAGTTTAGTATAACAGAAGTTGTCCAAGTTATCATGGAGTCCAGTTCAGCACTGGTATGAGTCAGCAGGTGCAAAGGACAGAGGAGGGTCTGGATCACTGGGAGCTCAAGAGCAGCATGTGTAGACCTAAACAGTCATGAAGCAGAATCCAGCTGGAGTTGGTCCTTCTCTGGATGCCTCAACATCCTCGCAGAATTGGCCCCTGCCTACTGAAGCTAGCACAATGTCCAGATGCCTCGGGAAGGGTAGAGAAAGAAATAACAGGTGGAAAAGAATTAGCGTAGATGCCATTCAGGTCAGTCCTCACAAAGTGGATAGACCAACAAAAACCCACAAATTCTGACAACCTCAAAGAATTGATTATGCAACAATGGGCTGCCATCAGTCAGCATGTGTCCCAGAAGTTGATTGACAGCATGCTGGGGCGAATTACAGAAAAGGAGGGTCAGCACGGCAAATTCTGACTTGTTGCAGAAACTCAATGTAATTTGCAAAAAAAAAGACGCTTATGAAATGCTTGTAATTATCCTTCAGAATACCATAGTAATCTGAGAAAAAGATCTAAAAACACAAACGCAGCAGACTTATTGTCATTCTCAAATCTTTTGGTCACAGCTGTACTACTACTGTAAATGCATTTTGACAGCCAGTTACATAAATAGAAAGATGTGAGACATGTCAGACATTAAACAACTGATTTCTAAAATGAATAGATTGTATATGGTTTTGTGTGTGTTTAACTGTTTACTGTAGGATGACTTAAAATCCACCATCCACAATTCAAGTTTTTCAAGACTTAAATAATAATAATAATAATAATAGTAATATGCTTCCTTTGTTGGTGTTAAACTGGAAATTGTGGGACTGTTTTTCAGGATAATGATTGTGTTTGTCACGATACTATAATATGAAAAATCCAGATCAGGGAAAATGAACCCGATACCGCACAAGTGGTGACCAACTAGCGCCAAAAAGATTTTTGTAGTGTGAGCAGATCAAAATCTCAATTCCATAGTTGATGTAGCTTATGCCCACAGGTAAAAGCATTACTTAAAAGTTATTTATTTAGTGCAAGCTTTTTATTCAGTCTTTGGTCAAATGGCAATTAAAGTGAGCTTGATATGATATGAAGTTTACATGCTAACTACTCTTATTCAATTTTTTTGTTCCTGACATTAAAGAAAGAAATCTAAATAGATTGGTCAACAAAATACTATTAAAGATTATAGATAAAATTCAAACGAGAGATGCACCAATTGCAGCTTTCTTGGCCAATTCTGATTTTCCTGTATTTTTTAGATTTTCTTTCTAAAAACTTTAAATGACAACACAAACACTTTTTTGTATTTTCTTCCCCCATGGAACTTTTAATTGTATGTTAGTAATTAAACATTAACTGTTGAATAAGTTGTACTTTTTTTTTTAAACTACACAAAGTTACAGGATCTTCCCTCGCTCAAACAAAGCTCAAAATTGGACAGAGCCTTTTTTTTTTTTTTTTCAAAAAAATCAAACGGAAAATCAAACCATCATGTGCTTCCTTGAATAGGAGGAGACACTGGACAACTGCACCATTTCAAACAGGCTGTCACACGCAGTTAGAGAGTGGGCAGAAAGCGCAAGTCACATCAGTGGATTGGGTAAAGTGAGAATGTACGTAAGTGTACTACCTCTTTAGAGCATGGCTTATCTGTTCCCTAGATTTCTTGTTACAGATGAGTAGTGGGATTTGAACTTGTGATTCCCGGATGACAGGCACAGAATAGGTTATAACTCATACTGTTTGGCCGGTCACCAGTCACGGCTTAAATGGAAATTTTAATTTAAACCATTGGGAGATTTTAAGAAATTTAAAAATACATTTTGGACAAATTATAGCTTTTTTTTTTTTCATTAATTTGTCCATACTTACTGCACATGTGCATTAATAATAATCAGTTAGTTTCTTTCCTTAGATCCAAATAAAATACCTGAAAACACATACCAGATTAAATATACGAATTTTTATGAACACTGTTCGGGTAATATTGGTTGAAGTTATTTAAAAGTTATTTTATTTTAAAGGTACTGATTTAAAAAGTACCAGTGGAAGCATGCCACATCTGATTGTTAATTGACTCATGCACATCTGGATTTTTTTCTTTTATGAAATTGCTTAAATGTGTTTATCAAATCAGATTACTTTATACATGAAAATGCACACTTCAAAATATATTTGCCTAATAAATTATAATGTACTGTTACAAGAAGGCATCTCATCTCATATGGCTTTTTTGTGGTTTTATTTACTAAAATGTTTAGTCGTACAATACCTAGACTTTTCTGCTGTGTGTTGCTGTTAAAATGTAACGGTGTCGCATTTTTTATTTTCATCTCATATTACTGGCTTGGAAAAACACTGTCTCACTGAAAAGCTTTTTGTCCACAGATGATGCGTTTTCAAAAGACACAAAGAACACAAAGTCAGTGATTTGTACATGTTTACAAGTTACCTGAGTGTTAAAAATTATAATATTTGCCCCCCCCTTTTCACTTTTACATTTAAAGAAAAATGTGTGATTTGCTTAAAAACTGTGTAGTAATGACATTATGTAACACAATTGACATACTTTTTGTTCAGGTTCAAGGAACTGTGGAGCAAAATATCATTTATTTCCCTTTTCACAAAATGATTACAGGCATGGTGGGGCACGTTAAGTTGATTTACAGTAACAGGCTTTAAAAAAAGGTTTGTCTATTTTACTTTGTAAACAAGATACATGGACCTACTTACTTTTTTTTTAAACTTGTGTATGCAGCTACTTTCCGAATACTGCAGAGCACTGTTATGATTGATATCTCCTCAATTACTATTAAATAATTGTGTAACTGCACAATATAAATTAAAATAAAATGTACAGTTTTACGCAGTACTTGATTTACATTTTTTGTTTTAAAAACAAAAGAATATTTTTTACACACATGCTTTAAAATATACAAAAGCAGGGTATGTCCCAAAATCTGTCAATTACATGCCAAAAAAGAAAAAAAAAAAAAACCCTTCATTTTAGGATTTTAAAAAGTCCTCTCGAGAAATAAAGCCATAAAAACAACAAACCCGTGAATGCAAATTTAATACATCAAAGTTTTAAGATAAAGAGCACTAAGTAATAAATGCAAGTATCGTAGCTAAAACATGACATTTGAATGCACATAAAGGCTCTTAAGGCTGTTTGCCAACCATCACACTACCCTTTACATCTCACACTTATCTTGAGTAAATTTAAATAAACACTTTATTTTTTTTTATAAGACCTTATTCCACCAGGAAACCTGACTCAAACAAACATGCAGATTCTTATACTCAACCTCAATCAATTTACTCTATTTGCATGGAAATGTACACATGGATGTTTTTTTAATCCAACTAAGCCAACACATTATTAACAATTTATTTGGCTTCATTTAGGGCTTAACACTGCAATTATCTCCTTATGGTTTTACTTTTGAAAATAATATATATATTTTTTAAAGATGTACATTTTTTATATTGCTTGCCAGTGGTCACATGAATCAAAACACAGCCTGTCTGAAAATCAAAAAGTCCCTGGACCCCTGCAAGATAAAAAGACACCCGACCCTGATGTCTATTCATAGTATACAAGTTATCATGCGGATATCTTACAACTTTTCCCACAAGATGACAGCATTGAGCTCAATCGATTTAAATAAAAGATGTGGGGTTAAAGTTCATATCTGAACGCACATGCCTGAGATGCCTCATCGCTCGCTCGTACGCCATGTGTACAGACTTCCGCACATTTGGTTTCTTGCCTTCCGTCAGGCGAAGTTTATCCACAGTGTCATCGATTCCCATCGGATGGAGTTTGCAGATTGGTAGCCACTGCCTGTTGGGTAATAAAGGAACAATTACTTTATATTCACACCACGAGTACATTATAAGTACTTCTTTAGCTAATGCTAACATCGTTGTCTGTCAAACCACTACTTTATTTGATGTTTATAGAATTCAATTACATTTTATTTGTATAGCACTGTAATCAATAGTCTTTATCATGAAGCAGTGTTACAAATTAAAAAAATATTTAAAATTATTAATATCAGTTTACCCTGAAGACTAAGGCAGGGGCAACAGTGGTAAGAAAAAAAACTCACTGAGGTTACAATAGGAAACCACCTGACCAGGGCCTGCATTTACAAAGCTTCTTATGCCTAAAAGTTGCTCCTAGTAACAAAATTCTAAGAATTATGACATTTTCTTTCCCCTTAAATTTAGGACTAAATCTTAGTAAAGATAAAAATGTTAAGAGTAGAGAGGAGGACTTTTAGGAGTTTCTATAGCAGAGGACAAAAAGGGCGGAAAGAAGAAATATTTTCCAAACACTGAACGTAAAGCTAAAAGTAAACACCGCTCTTTTGTCCAGTTTGGTTTTGTTATACTTTTACTTCCTTCCATCCCTCTTGGACTGTTGACCACATACTGTACCATCTTAAAATGCAATTTACATAGACTGTCCTGCAATTGGTTAAATTAAATCAGTATGGTAAATACATTTACAATGCTAAATAAACACATTTTCAACATCTAGCTGTTTTAATTAACTATAAGATATTATATTATATTATTATATCCATTATATTAGCCCATAATGGAAACTTTGCATAAAGTAGCCTGTATTTATGATTATACAATTTTTTTATATACAAACATGATTTCACTGTCTATTCTATTTTCACAAACAGCGCATTTTAAGATTTTTACAGATTTATTTATCAACCAATCACAGTCCTTAAACTGCTGCATCATCCCTAGCGACGGGGTCAACCACACCTCCTCACTAAGATGAAGCTTTTTGTACTCTCCTTACTCAGAGTTGCTCTGAGAATTTTCCTAAATCACTTGTAGTCTAGGACTCCCAGCTAAGACTTTTTAGGCCAAGATAGGAGCTCTCCGGGAGAATTCAAAGTAGCTTTGTGAATACGGGCCCTAGCCTCTTTAATCCAAATTAAAAATGCACTCCTTTACACTAGCTTTTAGTGTATAGTAGTTATACTGTAGATGATAGATGTTTATATATTTCTTTTATTTATAATAAAAGTCTCTTAAAAATCTGTTATTATTTTTTTATGTTTTTATTCTATGTTGATTTATATCCTTAAATGTTGTTGAACTATATTCTTAATATTATTTTAGGCTTTCTGTTTAATGTCTAACCATTTCTTAATTTTGTTAATTTCTTAATTTTTACGTGTTTATTTTTATTTCAACAGCTTTTGTTGATCTCATATGTTTCTTTATCTTATTGTTTGTCTTCTTTATTATGTGAAGCACTTTGGTCTACCTGAAATTGTTAAGTCCTATATAAATAAATTATTGAATGATTCATTGATTAATTTTCAACTGATGGAGGCACAGGTGTTCAGGAAAGTAAATCCTACAAAACACAAAACAGAAAGGCACAAATATGGGAATGTGCCAAGCATTGTTAATACCTCACCAATATTTATTTATTTATTTACTCCCTTTGAAATGACATTATAACATATTGTGTTACATTAGCAGGAGAGGCTGAAAAAGTTGCCATAACCATACCAGCACATAAGCAAAAAAACATCTGTACACATGTCCAAGTCTGTACGTAGGATTTGCACATCTATTTCAGGTTCTATTAATCCTCTTTTGTATGTCACTTTTTGAATCTGTGCCAAGCGACCATATTGTAGCTTCGACCTTGCGTTGCTTACCAAGTTCTTTTTGTGTCAAAGAACAGCACAAGAAAAAGCTTGTCCTCAGTCTCCATCTGTCTGCGCTCACCCAGTTTTAGCACTTCTTTCGGTGGTACTGGGATTACAATGCCATTTTGAAGACTTCCTTTTTTGGACATGTGTGGATCTACCATCTGCAGAAAACCCACTTGATTAGAATGATCGAGCGATTTAACTAACTCAATAAAAGAATGACTGGTTTACAGAAGAAAAAAAATAAACCTTACCATGGCAGGATATGAGGGATACCCCCTACATTTAGCCCAGACCAAGCTGAGAGGCTTCAGGCTGGACTCTTCTGGGAAAAATCATCACATGAAATTATGGGTATTCCAAATGTGTGGCATCTTCGATTAAAGTTTCACTTAGTTCAGATTTGGATCTACCTGAATCAGCCTTTGTGTTCCCTCTCTCCTTGTTTAAAGATGTTCTGCCTTGAGTGACTTTGGGTGGTGAAGAACTATCCATTAAAAAAAAGTAATAAAAAAAAAAAAAAAAAAAAAAAAAAAAAGAGTAAGTAGGCCTATATTAATTTAACCTTCCTGTACATTAAGTGAAAAATTTCTTTCTTACCTGATGTTTTCAAAAGCAGCAAAACAGTTCTCCGAGTCTGTTAGACTATCCCCCCTTTTTTTAAGACCATTTGTCAAACCTGAAATTAAAAAAATACTGTAAATAAGGTATATACATAAAAATGCATACAGTGGCAAGAAAAAGTATGTGAACCTTTTGATATGTCATTGCTTTCGACATTAATTGGGCAGAAAATGTGACCTGATCTTCTTCGAAGTAGAGAGGTCTGGGCTCTGACTTGGCCAACTCCAAAAGGTGGATGTTGTTTTTCTAAAGCCTGTTCTCCTGTTTTGGGCCATTGTCCTGTTGCATCATCCAATTTCTTCAAAGTTTTAGCTGACATACACATTCTCACATTATCCTGAAGAATACGCTTTTGATACGTTTGGGAATTCATCTTCCCCTTAATGACTGCAAGATGGCCAGGGCCTGATGCAAAAAAGCAGGCAAAATCATGATGTTTCCTTCACCATACTTTACGGTTGGAATGATGTTTTCTTGATGATACGCAGTATACAATGCTTTTTAAATGATTTTCAAATCTTTGGCTGTCACTCATTGGCTGTTACACAGGCTGTACTTCCTCATTGATGAGTCTTCGTTGTACTCTTCAGGTCATTTTGACAGGGCGCCCACTTTTTGGTGGAGTAGCCACGATTCCCAAGTGTCTCCATTTGCGGAATGAAAGTAGCTCTAGTCCACACGTCCAAACTTTGTAACTTAACAAGACTCCAGTTATGCTAACACTTGATTCCAATTAGCTTTTTTTGAGATCATTATAATAGAGATGCTATGAAATGATTTTGAAATGAGTCATACACATGAGATGTCCAGAAAATATGACCGAGCTAAAGCAGTTTTGCCAGGAAGAATGGGCTAAAATGTGCAGGTCTGATCCACATCTATAGGAAGCGCATGGTTGAGGTTACTGCTGCCAGGAAGGGTCAACAAGTTATTATTTCCAAGGGTTCGCATACTTTTTCTACTACCATTTTGAATGTTAAATGAGTGTTTCCAATAAAGAATTTTTTTCTGTTATTATATTAGGCACATTATATTTGTCAATACTCTTGACTTTAATGAAGATCTTTGTAAGTGGGCAAACTTGGAAAATCTGCAGGGGATCAAATACTTATTTCCCCCACTGTATACACTAGTACCCCTGCTTTTAATTCTGGGTTTTTGTGCAAAAGCATAATAGCTTTTATACTAATTTTGTGGGTCTTAATATGAGGAAAATACAATTCTTAAACAACAAAACATATTCTGTAGTCGTGGCGAAGATGTTACTGTGTTTCAGATGGGTGAAATTACTGCCCTGCATCAAGCAAAGATTTCAGAGGTGAACCAGGCAGTCCAATCATGGTAGAAAACCTTTAACCCTGCTGGTATCCAAGCACTAGTGAAATACTGGGATAAGTGCATTAGTGTAGCAGGGGATAATATAGAGTAATAAGATCGTTTTTACTCTAATAACTGCGTTTAGTTATTTTGCACTATCAAAAGTCCTGGGTTGACCTTTGTGTAATCACGTCCTGTTTGTTGACTTTGCCATTAACGTTGTTTTATGAACTACTGACAATTTCCTTATCATATCAAAAGGTCCGAAGGAATTATGATTTTGCAAAAGCAGATTCCTCTTGTGAGGACATACCCAAAGTGTGTCGTTCTTTCAGATGAAGTTTATCATCTCCTCCTTCTGTATGGGCAGAAACTTCACTGGGAGATTTCACCTTGCCTCTGCCTCTCCCCCTACTTCTGTTTCCTTGCTCTTTATACAACTGGCCGTGGGTGGTCATTCCTCCTTTTTCCGTGCAGAAGACAGGAGAATTTGGTGGAGCGTCCCCTGGTAAAGGAGAGCAGATGAGAATGTGGACTCGAGTATTTTATTTGCAGATTTTCTGGCTTCTGAACATAAATAAATAGCTTTAAGGTCATCTGAAAGAGCATGAAATGACTGGCAAGGAAATAGAAGAGGTGGATATACAAATCTACCTAATACAAAAAAAGTTTACCTATTTTTATGTACTGAACTGCAAGTGCAGCTTGTCAGTATATTGACTAAATAGCATGCATCACGCTTTATTTACCTGTGGTTTGTTTAAATGCAGCTCCTAATATTTTAAACTAGTAACATACAATATCACATTTTAAATAAAAAAATAATATATATAAAATATTATTTTTGTAAAATACAAGCATGAAACAAAGGAGAGAGATTCATACAACTTCATAAGTCATAAGCCCTAGTCTGGGGACCCCTGTGCCAAACAGAATCATACATGCAAGTGACAATAAAAGGAATTAAAGAGCAATATGCGGAAAATGTGTTGAAAACTGGAAGAGTTCTATGATAGAGAGCACCTGGAATGGCTGGTGCGTAATCATTTTTTTCAATCTGTGTATCCTCCTCACGCTTGTCTTCCATTTTTATGTCTCCACTAAGCATTCGTGAGGTTTTCCGCTGGCAGCTGAGCTTGCGCCGTAAACTGTTGATTTCCCTGCGCAGCAGTCGCAGACGTTTAGTGCGTCCTCCACTGGCACACATGGACGTCACCATGTCCAACTTTTCAAGCAGCTGTTTCAGCCGGGTCTCTGGAGACAAGTGGAGACAATTTCCAGGGTCCAAAAGCATGTCCACTATATAGAGAAATTACAGAACAGGAAAAAAGAACACAAAAAACTCTTGGTCGGAAATTTATTCTAGCAATCTAAATGTTCCTAAAACACCTGTAAGGTCAAAAGGGAAACATTTCAATAATTTATATTTTTACCAGTACCTTTAAGCATCTATTTTAAGTACCCACACATTTAACAGAATTTACCCCATTTGGTGGTAAATACAAAAGATTACAAAAAGGTTTGCACATCCCGGTCAATACTGCAGGCTTTTTATGATGAAAAAAAAAAAAAAAAATCAACAAGGACTAATAATGCCAAAGTTGCCATTTCAGAAGGGTCAAATTATTGGGCTGTATCAAGAAAAAATTTTAAATTACTGGAACGGGCATAAGAACCCTTTAACACTTATTATGAAAACCTGGTGATGCATTATGTATTCCAGCATCTTTCTCTCATAGCTCATTATTAACCCTTTACGCAATTTGTACTACTGGGGAAAAAAAATTCTTATGGTGTTCTGCCTACTTACCCTTGTCCCAGCAAGGCTGGCTGGATTTCCTTTTGCTGGTGGATGTTGGAAGATGCATGCCTGTGGAAATGTCAAAGCCGGAGCTGAGAGCCTGACGCTGGGCATGCCGCAAGATAGCGCCACCCACCTCCTTAAGCTGCTTGGCAGCTTTGTGGTACACGGTATCACTGGAATTATACCGCAGGCAGTTAGACACCATTAAGTTGAAGTCAGCTTCCAGATCTGCCACAGAGGAGTACTTATGTGCCTCCAGCTTTTCACGCATGGTAGAGAAGTCCATGGGCTCAGAAACAAACTCCAGATAATCTGGAACCTACATAACAGAACGAAGCAGGCAGCAAAACTGTTCACTTAATTTTTCCACAGTTTGTTGGCCAGCAGCCAGTTGCATCATTTGAACAAAAGTTGGGCCTTTGAACCTGCCCTTTAATGTACATTGTAACTAAAAAAACAATACTTGTTATATAGGGATTTAACAATAGACATTGCTAAGAGAAACTGCCTGAGCAAACACACCATGACAACCTTGAATCAGAATCAAAAACTTCTTCCTGATGAAACTAAACAGTAGAAAAACAACACATTACGCCTTGGAAGTAGGAAATATGAAGATTGGAAGGGCCTCATTTTTAACTACCATGCATCTGAGGTACAAAGTGGTACCTACACGAACAACTACATTTATCTTTTTATTAGCAACAAGCTTGCTTGGAAAAATCAATGGCAATGATGTAATAGAGTTAATGAGGGAAAATGATTTAATATCACTGCCAGGACCTGGAGGAACTTTTAGTTTAATTTCAAGTTGAAAATAATGCCATGATTTGGTGGAGGAGACATTAGCACCTTCTTTAGTTTCCTCTTGTTAGATATGGCGTTATATTCATGCCACAATCCTGAGCTCACAGTTTTGACATTTTAAGAGCAGACAAAGCACTCTATGCGCGTCGGTTCTGCATTTGCAGCATCACCCCTGCGCGCTCAACGCGTTGTCTGCAACATCTGTTTTCTGTGCACGCTCGACTCTGCCTGCACGCTCGCTCAACTTTGTCCAGCTTTACAAAACTGACACAAAACTAGCCAATCATAGACTTACACACTACTACACACTACACCGGTTTCTTCTCTATCAGGCGGCACTATCGACCGCAAAACAGAATTAAATTAATTTATTTTATAATTCATAAATTTGTATTATTTTTAATTATTTGTATAGTGCTTTTAAAAAAAGAATTCAATTTTTATTAAGTTTTAGTAATTAAGTATTAGTATATACCAGTTATGTTTGTCCGTTGTGTGTTTTTATTTACTTATCTAATGATCCATATAGGATAGATTATCCATATAGATAGTGCCATCTGATAGAGAAGAAACAGCCAATCAGAAGTGGTGTGTGCAAGTCTGTGATTTGCTAGTTTTCTGTCAGTTTTGTAAAGCTGGACAAACTTGAGCAAGCGAACAGGCAGAGTCGAGCGTGCACAAAAAAACATGTTCATTTTATGGCCAACACAAAATTATCCACTGATGCAGTGTTGAGACTGTCACAAAGTGATTTGGAATCAGTAAGGTAGCCATGTAGAACCATCTACAGTCACACTACAGTATGCAGAGCATATGTTTCAATCCGTATAACTATAAATTGTTAAATGAAGCTCAAGTTAGTCATTTGTATTGTTCTGCTGTATTTACCTTGGACAGATTGACAGGTGATATGAAGATGCAAGCAGTGTCTTTCTCTTGCAGTTGCTCCAGTGTGGAGCGCAGTAGTACTAAGGCCGGAGTAAGCTGGAGCTCCATAGTCACTTGCTGCAGTTTTAGCTTTCACATGCAAAAAAAAAAAATCTATGAATATGTGAACTTTCTCCTCTAGCAAAGAAAATCATGACAAAGCAACAATATTTTACAATTAACTTTTTTTTTTTTACTCTTTAACAGTTGTAGGGAGGACAAAATTTGGTCCTAGACACTGAATAAAATGCCTGTGCAATCTCTGACTCAATTGGTACGTTTTTCTATGTCACAGCAATGAATTCTTTAACCCATAATAAGGAGAATTTAGTCATTTAGTGAACTGAATAATGAAGACTATAATTATGGTTTTTCTAACAGAATCAACCAAAACAAAATGGTAACAGCATCTGGTTCAGTGCATTTCTTTATTATCTGATAATGGCTGGATGCATGATTAATATTAATGATGCATGTGTACAGTACAGGTTAAAAAGATGAAAATAAATAGAAATGAAATAGAAATTAATTAACAATAAAAAAGCACGCATGCGTACCTGTTCACGTTTAAGCCTCTCTCTCTTGCGGATGAGCTCGATTAAGAGTCGAGCTTTCTCTAGGTCCTGCCGCTGCTTCTGCCAGTATTTTAGCTCTCCCCTCAATGCCTGCACCTTCGCATTTGGCTCCCTCTGCAACAAACAAATATTCTGGTTACATCAAACGTCCAGATAGGAACACTGAAATTAATACTGAAAATGCATTTAAGTTCAAAATCAGAACTGCACATAACTTGGCAACACCTGTGTTTTAGACAAACTCCACCCCAAGTGGACTTCTAAATACTTAATACTTTCAGCTTCCGAATTCTTAATAGAAACATGCACAATTAAATCCTGAGTGTAGACATAACCGTAAATACAGCCCATAAAACTGTAAGTCAAGAATCCAAAAATCTTAAAGGCTCCCAGACCTTTTCAATCTTCTGAACCTGTAGGTACGAGTAGAGCTGACGGATGAGTGGAACTCCATTACGGGAATGCCGTTTCAGCAGCCAATAATTATGAAGCCTCTGCATGAACTGGTTTTTCCTTTGTACTGGCACACCTGTGCAAATCTTATTAAGCCTGTTAAGAAGTAGTGTAAATCAAGCCTTCATTACCCCATAAATGAACATAAATGGTTTTCTGTATTGGTACACAGAATGGCAAACATTTAAATATAGTGTTTAGAGGACATGCAGGAGGTCCTACCTGTAGGATGGGATTTGCGGTACGAGGAATAAAGGCACTGCTGACTTGATCGACTCTACACTTCCATTCTTTCTGGTCTTTTTTTGCTTCGTGACGAAACCCTTTTTACTCCCATGCTGATTTTGTTGAACTGTGGGTCCTAGAGTATATGACCTTTGTCCTCTACCCCCTATGAAGCCTCCATGCTCTTCATTGAACCCCAATTGTGCTCCAAGAGGAGAATGGTTCCCACAGAAGGCAGTCTTCTTCACAGTGAATGAAGTGTTGTTGCCAGTGTCCTGCACTGGCTCGATCTTCATAAAGAGCCCGGCTCGTTGAGCGCAGGTGACATGAAATGCTCGGTAGCAGCTGGTCTTGTGGCACTGAATGGATGCCCCCCTTCCTCTCTGTTTGCACAGGTAGCAAATAAGCTTCCATCTTGCAGGGGGGATGTTATTCACTCCTTCTACAGGCTCGAGGAATACCGTGTTAGCAAAGCAAACTTCGGGAATCCAGATAGCACAAACTACATGGGCCCAGCTGCCATCGCTGGCCTGTTTAAAGGCACCCCCTCTATTTGGGCAAAGGACGCAGTCCACAGGCCGGGAGGGGGACTGCAGGCAGCGACGGCATAACCACTGGCCTTCGGGTATGTAGGGTACGCCGTAACACTCCTGGTGGACAGCCAAGTTGCAGATGTCACAAAACAGGATGACATTGCTGTTGAGGCACTCGTCCTCCAGGCACACACAGCAGTAAGCATCCTCATCGATGGCACTCTGGGACAAGGCCTGGCTCCGGGACTCCACTATGGATTCCCTCTCCAACCTGTCAATCAATAATTCAAATGTGTCAGGAGAGACTGAGGCATGCCCATCTGACACACGTTTTTGGTTGACAATCTCTAGCCAAGCCGTGTCTTCCTCATCCATGTCATACTCTGCCTCCATCTCTGTCTCTTCAGTGGACTTTTCCACGTAGCGGTAGTATGCCACAGGAAGAGGACGAGCTTCTGATGGCGAGTAAGTTTCCACCCGCTGGAAGGTGGGTTTAGGTAATGGACTCATTAACTGAGTGTAATAAGCAGAGCTTAAATGGTTGTGGGTGTAGTGTTGGCTACCAGATCGTCTAATCTTGCCACTGTGTTTGTTGTCTTTTCTCCTGTCCTTAGGTAAGGAGACCGTGTTGTCTCGCTGGGCATAGCTTGTTATCTGCTCGCTGTTCTCTTTGTTGCTGTTGAACTCTGCCAGGTCCTGCGCCAGCATCTCATCCTCTGTAATGACTTTAAGCGGTTCAGAAATGTTAATTCGATGAACTCTCCCCTCAAGTTCTACCTCTACCATTTTCTGAGACTGGGCATATGTGAGTGTGTCTCTGGACGTGGAGAAGTTAAGTCTACATGGGGAGGGAGAGCGGAGAAGAATATCCTGGTCTGTGTGGTTGGAGGAACTGCTCCTTTTTCTGCCTCTGCAGCATGCAATCTGACAACTTCTTCTCTTTAGCTTCTTCATTATTAAATCTTTTGTACCTTAAAAACGTTATAAATAAGTGAGTGTTAGCTTGCAAATTAGCAAATTATTAAATAAGAAAATGCTCTTGTGCAGTATATGTTTTTCCCTATTGTCAATTTACCTTTTCAATAAATTGGAATAAAATAATTTTATATTTTACATATACAGTCATGCTCAAAAGTTAGTACCCCCCTTTTAATTTATGTTATTTTTGTATAAAAACTAAAGAATTATCTGATACAAATAGAATCTCAGACAAACAATATCATAGGATGTTTTTTTTTTTACTGTACAATTATTTTCAATGTGGAAAATGCAGATCATGAGAATGAGAATCTCCAGACTGCTCAGGAGCTTAGGCTAGGATATTGGCTTCTGTGAAAACAGAGAAGTGGCTACAGAACAACTCGGTAAAGTCCAGGAGTGGACCAGCCAAAGCTGAAGAAACCTGAAAACGTCAGTACACCGATGGTTGATGCTGGAAGAAATTTCCAAAAAAAAAAAAAAAAAAGAAGAAAATTATGCTTTGCTTATTGCAAACATTAACAAGCAAACTTGCAGTATGGCCACCACTGCTGCCAAAGGTGAACCTGATGCGTCTGAATCCTTAGGTAAATAGGCTATTTCATTCTAAATTTAAACTAGTTAACAAATTAACAGAACACTCCAACACTCAATTAGGCACAGATGGACTCCAATCAAGTTGTAGAAACATCTCATATCTACACAGAAATAACATTCACAGAAAGTATCAATCAGCATCTAGGCCTCATTAATAGCACAGAGACAGCGCTGGTTAAAGTGGTAAATGACCTCCTCTTGGCCTCTGATCAGGGATGAGTCTCCATGATGGTGTTACTTAACCTTAGTGCAGCTTTTAACACCACTGGTCACAGTATTCTCCTTTATAGATTAGAAAATGTCGCAGGAATTAAGTGAATGGCCATCTCCTGGCTCAGATCTCATTTGACTGACCATTTTCGTTTTTGTAGATTTAAATGGTGACTATTCTGTGTTCTATAGTGAACTTTAGTTTATGAAACCTACAGCAGGGGGCAAAGCTTTTTCTTAAAAAGCCCTAAAGTTATGGAATGGTCACTTTATGGCTATTTTTTGCAGTAAATATTCGGGACTCAGACACAATCTCGGTGTTTAAGTCTAGGCTGAAAAGGTATTTATTTAGCCAAGCGTTTGGTGAATAGATTTCCTTTTAGTTCTGATGTTATAGTTAGTCCTGTCGGAGTCTCTACTTGCACTCTGCACTAAATATACATTCATCCTATACCGTACATGTGACCTGTTATCTCTTTCTCTATCTCTCTCTTTCTTCCTGTCGAGCTGCACATGGAGCTTGGAGCTGCCAGTGATCCAAACCCGCTCTGCCCTGCTTCTGGTTAGAGTCTGAGTCTGGTTCCTCTCAAGGTTTCTTCCTATTGCCATCTCAGGGTGTTTCTCCTTGCCACCGAGCTTGTGGAGGCAGTTTAATAATCTGTGGTTTCTTCAGTTGGTCAGGTCTAGGTTGTTATGCAATGTTATGTCGTAAAAAAAAAAAAAGGCAGCAGGCATTTTTTTCTTCTGATGGCACTGGCATATTGCGGGACTCAACTTGTTATGAATATGAATTGACATTAACTAGCCACCACATTGCATATTGTAATCAAAGTTAGAGGCAGTCAAACTAAATATTAGTTAAATTAAAAATTAGGCAGTCTATTGGATATGTAACATCATGTGAAGTTGAAATGTAATGTTATCCTTCTACCAGCTGGTAGACATTGGAAGATATTACGTTACATTACCTGTGCCCGTAAACCAAACTGAGATGCAGCTTCTTCCTTAGGGCCATCTCTGCAGTGTCCTCCATAATCTGTCCATAACTACCTTCCTGCAATTAACAGACAATTGTAAATGTATATGTTTTACTAATAGCTTTAAATAAGAGGTTGCAATTAAATTTTGTTGTACGGAATGCACCAAAATATACAGTAATGAAACTTGCGCATTTGTGTTTGTTAATAGCTCCAGACATGTCATTGTGTTTCCAGTACTGAAAATGAAGTTGTGTTGTGCATTTGTTGTTGTAAATGGGTCTCTCGACGGAGCAAAAAAAAGGGTTCATAGTTAGGTATTATTTCCGCTCATATGGAAGTGGTCGTGAATGAGGCCGAGTTTAAATAAAGGTGGCAGAACAATTCCTTTCCCATACCTATCCCACTTCCCCAATTTTACACCACCTGATGCCTACTTGTGGGCAATGTTACAGGAGAGTATGTTCAACTGTGGGGAACCACCAAGAACTGTGCCTGCATTACACAAGGAAATCGTCTCCTTTTGCAGAAGCAATGTTCCCTGATATGTTTGAGAATCTGTGTGAACGATATAAACACCGTCTACAGCAAGGCGGTGCACACACACTTTAAACACTTACATTACGCATACCATGGTAAATCAACATTCCAGTACTGTATATTTTAGCACATACTATACTTTCAGTGACTCCATGAAAAGGGTGAAGCGTGCAAGAAATGTTTCTTAATAAAACAGGTATGACAATAGATAAATCATACAAACTAAAATATGTTTTCAGTATGCTAGTCTCAAAGTAGGGCTATATTTTTTATGTGAAATATGGTTCTAAATCATTTTTAACAGTTTTATTCTTGTTATATGAAGAAGAGTATCTTGCAAATGGAGAACTTCTCAATCACCCTTCTAGCCTGAGAGAATTTTACATGATCGTATCAAAGAGTTCAATCAATTACTTATCGAATTTAAGAGGTATGTATTTAATATTAAACAGTATTTTGCTTTCCTGCCTCAAGATGCTTTGCCAGGCCTTTACTTTAGCTGCTGCTTGTTTGTGGGTCTTTTCGCCTTTAAACTTATCATCAGTAAGTGAAAAAACATGCTCTATTACTTTGAGATCAGGTTACTCACTATGGGTCATCAACAGACACCAGTGACTCAGGAATACCTGCTTATGCCATAAAACTGCCTACACCATGTTTGACAGATAATGTGGTACGCTTTGGACAATGCGCTGGTCCATTCTTTCTCCACACTTTTCTCTTCCCATCATTCTGGTACAAGCTAATTTTAAGTTTTATTAGTCCAAAGAATCTGGCAATGTTTTCTGGCAAAGCCTAATCTTTCTGTTCTTGAGCGTTACCTGTCAAGTCAAGTCAAGAACACTTTTGAGGAGGCAGGCATGTCATTGTTAATGTCTACAGACAAGAGATGGCTTTATAAACACAGACACTTCACAACAAGGTGCTACTGTAGATGTTGTGAAAGATTTCTTCATCTTCATAGACAGGACTCATCCATTTAAGTTGCCTTCTGCAGTCTTCCAGGCCTTTTGCTGCTGCTGAGCTTATCAGTTAATTTCTTCTTTTTAAGAAGGGAGTTCAAGTGAACAGCTGCCAAAAGCAAATGTGACACTCCAGGCCTTTTATTTGCTTGAGTAGTCACATACCCCTTTTCCACTGCTCTGGTTCCCGTGCCGGTTCGCAATTTTGGAACCAGTGCCGCGCTTTTCCACAGAAAAAAAAAAATTGGTGCCGGTGCCCTAAAATAAGCACCGAACCGGCCCCTAAACCGAGAGAGCCTGTGACGTCACGAGTGGTGGGCGGAGTTATAGGGAGCGTTAAAAAAAATGGCGGAGACCCAAAGTCCGTTAATGTGGAGCGCAGATGAAACAAAAGCGTTTTTTCAGCATTTTGGACATTCGCTGAGATTCAGCAGAAATTAGAAAGTGCTTTAAGAAAAAAAAAAAAAAAAAAAAAGTGTATGAGGAAATAAGAGAAGAACTAATAGTCGCAGGCTTCACACGACCAAATAGTGTATAAGCCAAAAAAACTGAAGAAAGACTTTCAGCGGTTATAACACGTCAAATAAGCTGCTTTTGGATACTAAAATACATTTTCATACTAGTTTGGGGAATAACCAGTAAACTGACTTCGGCCATGGTCGTTTCTGTTTAGTGGGCGTGGCCTGTGACATATTATCATGCAGCTCCCGCTGAGCTCCTGTCTAAAGTAAATGCGGGCCGGCACCAGGCACCAGCGTAGTGGAAATGAGGTAATAGAGTAGCAAAGGAACAGGACACACCTTTTCATACAACTAATTTTCAGCCATTTGTTCCATAAGAGGCTCCAAAGATGTTTGTGCATGGATGAAAATGGCTGTAATTCCTAAATGGTTAACGCCAGACTTTCGTCAAACCATTGAATAAAAGCTGAAAGTCTTGACTGTATTATTTTTATTTAAAATTAAACCATGGCAGGGGGTCCAGTCAGCAGAGCTTTGAAGAGGCTTTCTGATGGACTAGTGTCCAAAATCCACGACATGCTATTAAATCGTTATTATGCAGTTGTTACATAAACCTCCAATTTCTTTTCAATTGTAGAATTAGGTAGTTTGCAACCTGTCACAGTAAAATATTTGTTCCAATTTATTTAATTAAATCTACATAATTTAACTTTATAGTCAATTAAGAAATGAGTGGTGGCTCAAGCCTTTTACACAGAACTCTATAATACTACAACAAGCTGAATGGTTATGATCATAAACAACCAGCCAAACTGAAGGTTAACTGATGATATTTTTGGTAGATCCTGACCACTGCAGATCAGAAACACCCCACAAGAGCTGCAGTTTTGGAGTTGCCCTGACCCAGCCATCTAACCATTACAATTTGGCCCACTCCACATTTTCATTTTATAGATCTCATTACAATAGCAGTTGAAAGTGGTTGGGATATACAGTGTTTCCCACAAGTCTAAAATATACTAGTGGTGGGAGTCCTCAGAACTCCCATTTTATATATATATATATATATATATATATATATATATATATATAGTGGCGCTTTCTTTTTTTCAGCACACCCTAAGCAATACAACGAACTGTTTTATTTAACTGTAAACCACTTATACAAACATGACTTAATTACAGTTTTTTATGGGAAAGAAATAGAAAAAGAAATGATATAGATTCATAAGATTACATGTTTGTATGTTTTTTTTGGTTGTTTTATAATGCATGCATGTTTGACATTTTTGCGACATCACTCATATTCCTGGAGCAGCACAATTTACACATTTTAAAAGTAATGATAACTTTGTTTCTGAATAACAGATCAGAAAACCCGAATGCACAGTGTGATGTCTGAAGCCTCTTCCATCAACACACACAAGCATGACTTTCATATACAGCTGTATTTAATGCCACTCAGTACAGCGTTCTGGCATCTAACGCTCCTGTACCTGTTCATTCTGTTAGCGCGGGGGAAACTATTACACTATTGGTTAATAGCTTGCAGATAGGCAGATTTTTAAAAAGGGTCTGGAAATGTGTGGGACACACTGATTTATTAGACAGCAAGTGAACCCTTTCTCCTGAAGTCGATGTGTTGAAAGCAGAAAAAAATGGCCAAGCATAAGGATTTGAGTGACTTTGACAAGGGCCAGATTTTGACGGAAAGAGAACTGGGTTAGAGCAACTCCAAAACCGCTGCTCTTGTGGGACGTTCCAGGACATACAAAAAGTGATCCAAGGAAGGAAAACCGGTGAACAACTGGTGACAGGGTCATGGGTGGCCAAGGCTTACTGGGGGGACTAGTGCAGCCGAAGTCTGGGCCCTGTAGTCCTATTCGATAGAAGAGCTACTGCTAATGATCTCTTAACAGTGAAGCACTGTGTGTTCTGACACCTTTCTGTCACAACCAGAATTAAATTTATGGTGGCAAAAGGGGAGACTTACTCAATGTTATTACAATCTTATGGCTTATATATAAATGGCTCTGGTTTTCGCTGCAGCATGATTTTAACTAATGATATTTTAAAAGGGTTAAATCGCACAAGCCGAGTATAAAGTCACGTATAAAGGCGTTAAATTGTTACGACGCATTTGCATACAGGGTGTGTTTGCAAACGTCTCCAAAATAAAACCATATTCATTACGTTTGTATTACCGGTTTGGACATAATATGACATTTATTTATTTATGTAACCTGGAAATAGGTTTCACTGCACTCGTTTTTTTTTTTTTTTCGGAACGCACGCGTATACGCACACGTGACTAATTTCGGCCAATCGCAAAGCATAGCTTCCTACCAGGTGACGTGGTTTGGTTGCAGAGCGGCTAAATAGCAGTCTCGAAGCAAGACGGGGCGGGGAGGGGAGTCAGCCATTTTAACGGCACAGAGAGGCAATCTGGTCTCCGGTGGTTTTACATTGATAGCAAAGAAAAGCCCTAGTTTTTCTAAACACAGCATTTATTAATCCGGAAGATAAACAAATTATGCAATGATCTAGTGCTCTCTTACTGTCTATAAAACATTCCTATATAACTATAAACAACAGCTTCGCCTGTAACGTTGTATCTCTCTCTCTCTTTCGAACTAATCAGAAGAGGTAGTGGTACTGCGGCAGTTTGTTAAATGCAGATTATGAGGCGTTGCACCATCAACCTCGCTCTCGAACTGTTCACTAATTTAAAGCTGCAAACTTACTATTTTCTGTTCCCTGTGTGCGCCAGGGAAAGCGGATCATACTCGGGTAGACAGCGTCGTCTTCTGCAGCTTTGTCAAACCGTCCACAGAGGTGCCTTCATACAAAAAAAAACCTTCCCAAATGCGGTCCACCCTACGACCAACTGTGCAGTATTATCACCTTAAGTATTAATGTAGGCTCAAAAATACATATGCACGTGACATTACAGCTTAACACCCGGGCTACGACTAGCGTTGGTTTGTAATTAAATAGATCCGAATATAACGCCCATTTTTAATAAAAACACAGCGCTCCAATTGAGACTCGCCTCTGATTGGTCAACCAAGACTCGACGTGACGTCACTTCTCCGAGTAGCCAACCGGGTCTGAGCGTGTGGGGGGGAAAAAAATACCGGGTCCTCTAATGTGAAGGTGCTGATTTTTATTCTTCCCGTTTTTCCGGCTTCAACAGTACGTCTGTTTAGCTTGGAGGGAAACATTGTTATGCTTCCTATTCCTGTTTTTTTTTTTTTTTTTTTGCCGAGTTACTGAGAGCCCTGTTTATGCTTCCTGGGAGCCATGTTATGCTTCCTAGTCATGGCGTGCTTACAGAAAGTGCACCAAGACCTGTTATACTCACTGAGAACCCTGTTGTGATTCCTAAAAATGCTTTTTGACGGTCCTGTCAACCATGCTAAAACTAATATGCTTCATATGCTAAATAACTTTATTTTAGAAGCTTTAAACATCCACATTTTGAGCTAAGCACCAAGAAAAAGCCAAACCCCCCTAACAGCTCGATAACAGACATCCAAGGGATCCAAGCTCCCCAATCTGGACATAGTTTATGCTAGCTGCCTACACAAGAGAGCTAGCAACATTATTAAGGACTCAACCCATCCAGGTCCACCTGACTGTTTGTCCCCCTCTAATTAGGCAAAAGATACAGGACAAACGCTAACAGACTGAGAAAGAACTTCTTCCTCAGAGCTGCAACGTCAATTACACCCCTGTCCCCTCATATACACTCTTATCCTCTATCACTTACCTGCTTTTATTCTTCAAACAACCCCAACATTGTTGTGTTTTCTAACTCCGTACATGGTAATACCTATGGACTACAATATATTAATATGCTTCCTATCATCTGTCTTTCTCTAGGTCTCCATATGACTTCATCTTTTTGTTTTCCCTGGAACATGTTAATGACTTTTGTTCTTTTGATATAACAAAGGGCAACTGTCCAAACCTGTCCTATGCTCTCTTTGCTTATCTCTTCTGCTCATCAGACACCGCCATCATGTGTGCTAGTGAACTGATGCTGTTTGTATATGCATATACAGCATACACAGTGTCATATACTGAAAATGATGAAGTCTGTAGTTCTGTAGGTAAAGTCTGTAGAGCAAGTCTGATACCAAGTGATGAAGTGATACCCCCAAACAAGATTAGTGTTAGTTTCAGAACAGAAGATTTTCTTTTTATGATTCTTCCATTTTACCAATATATCTAACTTTGTACTTTAGAATCTCTTTGCAAGTTAAAATACCAAAGCTGATGAGTCTAATGAGTCCAGATTTACCGTATTCCATTATGATGGTCATGTGAGGGTAAGAAGCACATTAAGTGATGTACCCGCCATCCATCGTACCTACAGTACAAACCTCTGGAGGCCTGCTATGAGATGGGGTTGCTTCATTTGGTCAATTAATGAGTGGGAAGCCAATGCAAAGATTCATATGGCTTAAATTGTAATAGTGGTTCTGGGAGCGTGAGGAATCATTTTCAGCCATCAATTGGGGACCAGAGAGTCCTGACCTTTAGACATTAAAAAGTCATTGGAAAGTGCTTAAGATAAGATAAGATCTTGGCCAAATATTTGCAGGTCTGGATAGAAATAAATGATGTGATGTTGCATAATGTTGTTAAAATAGTGTCATGGAAAATGCACGAAGTAATTAAAGCTAAGGTGGTCCAACAAACAGCCTGCACAGTGTAAGGTTCTTACCTATTTGCTTGGTTAAATCAATGTGGTAGCATTTTTTAACTTGGAATTGTATTCATGCACATGCTTACTCATTTAGGTTAAATTTTAAGTATGTGTAAGAAAAAAAAAATCAGGAAGTAAAACAAACGTAAGACAAAGGTGCAAGTATTGTCATTTTTATTTAATGGGTATTATATGTAGAGAACATAAAACAAGTGGCAAATTTGAGCCACATAACAACCAAAACTACACCAGCAGCCTGAACTAGTGTATTTCTAGTGTATTGGATTACACCTTCAAGAGTTTGGAGCTGAAAAAAAAAAAAACACTAAGAGGCAAGCAAAACTGTTCAGAAATAAGTAGTTAAAATTACAGAATAAATAAAACGAATCAAAATTTACTATGCTAAATAACTGCACAAAGTTACGAGTCTTTTGTATGCATGGGAGGTGAAACCCAGTAAAAGCATTTCCCCCTCAAACATTAGCTTTGGTAAGTTATTAAAATTGATTTTCATATAGACTAAGACTATAATTACCTAGCATTGCCCCAAAGTACATTATAAGAATTCTATACATCAATATGATATATTGGTTGAAAAAAGAAAAGTAGTAGGTGGGCATAAACATGTAAAGCCCAGCTTATTTACAATAACTATCCTTTAATATGTAATAAGTGTTATTTACATTAAGTAACAAAAGTAAGAAAAAACTTTAAACCAGCTCTTGCTTGCTTGAAATATGAAAGACAATATTAGAGGGCAGAATATTAACAATTACAAATTTGTGCATTGTGTAAGAGTATATTTCTCTTTTCCAAAGTGCAATTTTTTTTTTGGTAGAGTAAAAAAATATATATCCACTTTTTTTTGTATAGAAGTAAAAATGTTATTGTCAAGCATCCTTTTACAAACAAGCCTTAGAACCGGAGACTAAAATGAATGAACACTTGAATGAGAATAGTGTTTGCTATCGCCGACTTACGAACACGGCAGAAAGAGATATTGGTTCTCACTGAAACAGTCTGCAGCAACATTGTTCACAGAGTACTCATTAAATCCTATGCAATACTGTTCGTTTTATATATAGATGTGAACATCGTACAACATAAAATACTTGCGAAAGAGTTTGGAATCGGAAATAACTGTATAGTTTGAAACAAACTATAAAAAAAATAATGTAGGGCTTTTAAATACACAAAGATATTTAAAAATATAAACAGGGGAAAAAAATTGAATATTCATATGAAAGCCCACCCATGACATACATACTGTAGTACTGTTAATCATGCTAATTGTATGGAAAATAACAAAATGAAAAAAAAAAATGAACATCATTATAATATGTATCGATATTGTGTCTCTTGTGTATAATCTGGCATTTCGATGCCTTCTTGTTTTATAGATCAATTCATCTATTTGCTATTGTAGTCTCACTACCAGAAAAACCTCATTTCTTTCCCTGGCAGTCATTATATTTTCAAGTATCGTTGTTAAATAGCTTATAACATTATAAATTCATTGGATTAGCAAAAAAAAAAAAAAAAAAAAAAAGCTACCTGAACGTGTATTAGTCCTATGTGCTGCTGCGCTCCTGCGGTGTTGGAGTGTCCTCTTTACTGATCTGAGAGCAAGTGGACCGTTACAGTATCATAATTAAGATTAGGGCTGTGTGGGAGGTTCATACACCACTCATACAGTCTAAAAATGTATAGCTAATATACATTTATACTTATCCACCCATAAACCTTTTTTTTACATGCTCATTGTGTCCATGAATTGAGGCTTTTGAACGTTTATGGAGTCCTTTAATTACATAGCATCCTCGATGTTCTTCCAGATATCCTGCTACAACCGCTGTGGGCTGGGGTGGCCTTGTTTCCGGTCGCCTTGGCCGAGCTGCTCCTGGAGTTGGCGCACCACTTGCTCCAGATTCTGCCGAGCTTCATGTTCTCGTAACAGTTCCTCTCGTAGCTGCTCACGATCTGCCTCGGCTTGCTGCAGTTTTACCTGGAGCTCCTCGATCTGGAACGTATAACAAGCCGAACAAGAGATGGAGCTAAATCAGAACTGTTCTTACTAAGTCGCATATAAACAGTTTCAAATAATCAGGTTCCCAGTCTTACCTGGTTACGGTACTTGGCTCTCAGCTGGCTTGGTTCACACCCTTTGTCGCACATGTGCCTCTGCCGCTCATGCTCCAGCTCCCTTTTCAGTCTTTCACACGACTCACTGGCATCATGTACCCTTCTATCACATTCTGTGCGCAAACGATCGAGCTTCTTTCGCAGGTTATGCTTGGCCTCGACAGCTTCCCACAGCCGGCCCTTTTTACTTACTCGTAAAAACTCCAGCTCCTAGATCGGGAACAAACAAAATTAAAAGCCTCAGAAATTTGCACAGCATTTCCTATACACAAGCTGGACACACCAAAGTTAAATATTGTCAAATGTACAGTATGGTTATATGAATGTATATAAGAAATGTAAGATAAGTATATAGTAGAAATAATTTTTAAAGTGCATATACCCACATTAAATTTACACACAATATCAAAATTTATCAATATTGTATTATTAAGTTGGCTGTAACAGTTTGATGCAAAAGCAAACCAAAAACAAATGTTTGGGATAGAATTTTCGTTATACTTATGTGCATATGATCACTTCTGACACATTTGAATAAATAAGGCTCAAAAAATTTAACGTTCATTTCGATTGCACAAAGTTTAAAGTTCCTCCCCGTCACTAGGGGGCTCCACATCAAGGCTACTACTGTACCACCAGTTGGGAGGGCTGAAGACTATCATGTGTTTCCTCAAACGGCGTGACGCCAGCAGACCGCATCTTTTCGAATTGCTCGCTCACACACCGTTAGGGGCGGCATAACACACTCGAAGGACAGCGCTATCCGCTCCTTCCGCTTGCGCGAGCTCACTGACGCCCCTGATTGGCTGTAGAGCCGTGATTAATGTGGGCGCACTAAATACCTCCCCTCCCTCTTCTCTAAAAGAACTCGGTCAATCAGCTGCCTCCAGGCCCCCAGCTAGTCGTACTGTCTTATCAGCGTTTTCTGTTCAAGCCTACAGTCTCCCCAGTCACCGCTGTGCAGGTGTGAATGTGTTCCATCAGTTCATTTCTAACTGCAGTGTGAACAAAAATAGATGCCCCATTTGTGATTTGCATGAAAGAAGAGCAGCATGCAGTGATTCGTCTTTTGAGGTCTGAGGGTGTACCCGGTGCAGTTATTTAGTGACGACTGTGTGCAGTATTGAGAATTGAGAAGTGTCACTAAGACCCCAGAAAGCACCATTTTGAGGAAGAATATTCACTTCTGATGAAGAAGGGACGACAGTGGTACATTCGTGGCTCGCAGATTTTTAAAAAATTTTTTAATGAGGAAATACGAAAGCTAGTTGACAGATGAACAAAGTGTATTGAAAAGGGAGGAGATTATGCTTTATAATTATGCAAGTATGTAAGATTATGCAACCTCTCTTACTAATGTTTTTTACATAAGCAAGTTTGTATCCACCCTGAGAAATATGATCCTACTTTCAACAAATATTTGTGCCATCCATTTGACTTTTATGGCTATTAATGCATACTTTGTTTACATGTATATTTACATAAACAAATAAAAAAATAACCTTAGGCGAAAGACCCTAATTCAAAGTCAGTTATTTTGATTTGTTTGCTAAATGCACCGAATGGGATCTGATATACTCCTCCTAGGGGATTTATATAATTACCACTAAACTGGGCCAATTTAATCACAAGATATAGACATATAACCCATCACAATGAAGGTGTACCTGCTGAAGGCTACGCTTGGCCTGCAAAGCCTCTTTAAGCTTTATATCCTGTTCAACTTGCATATGCATAATCTCCTGCAGGAACCTCTCTCTGGCCTCTTTGGAGCTCAGGTTGCTGTACAACATCTGTTGAAGCGCCTCCAGTTCTGAGCCAGGGGTGGCTGTAGGTCTGTGGATGCTCTCATACTGCTTCACAGGCCCTTCACTAGCGAAAGAGCGGGAACAAGGCACTAGAACGATAGACACAAACACAGGAAATTGATTAAACAATGGTAAATATGTTTTTAACAGTAAACGTTAAATCACGGTTTTGGTTTGCAAAGATACAGTATGTTGAGAACGAGGTCTAACATAATTGGGCAGTCAAGTCAGGTCCATGCATATTTGAACAATATTTTGCAATAATCATATTTTTGTATCTGTACAGCACCAGAATGGATAAAAAGCAAGATAAAATAGAGCTTTCTTCCTGTCTAATTCCCACCCTTCGTGCTAGGGCATGTCCATAGCAGCGACAATCACCAACCAGGTGGGCATGGACTACATTGTGCTTTGTCTGCCACTCATATCTTTCTGAACTGCCACTCATGCACCATTAGAAAGCATTGTAACACTCTTGGAGGAGTGTGTTCCTCGCTTGAATTCGTTACAGTTATGGAATTAATGTTTTTGGCTTAGAAACAGTCATTTTGTTTAATTAATAAAAACCTTATCTGTGTAGTCAAGGCCTTGGTGCAGTTTTTCCTTAGGTGAATGAGCAGAAATGGGGCCTCATGGGAGAAGAGATTTATGGTGAAATGGTCAACTTTGATTGCCCTGACATGAAGGGAAGAACTACCTGAGAACATGAATAGGCCAGGGGTAGCTCAGTGGTTAAGGCATTGGACTACGGTTCGGAAGATCCCAGGTTCAAACCCCACAACCACCAAGTTGCCACTGTTGGGCCCTTGAGCAAGGCCCTTAACCCTCAACTGCTCGGATGTGTAATGAGATAAAAATGTAAGTCGCTCTGGATAAGAGTGTCTGCCAATTGCCCAAATGTAAATGAATATTTATTTCTAACAAGTTCACTGTAATATGTTCAACACCCTTTGGATGCAAACCAACTCACAAGTATTGTTATTGACTGCAGTTGCTTGATTCTTCCAACAGTCTACCTGAGCCTCCAATACCAAACTGGGACCCATATTAACTTAAACACATCTCCTGTTCTACTGAACTCCCAGTTTCACACAGTATGAATGCAGACCAATCCCTGCTATCTGTTATCACCCAAATGACGATGGGTTCCCTGTTGAGTCTGGTTCCTCTTAAGGTCTCTTCCTATTACCAGCTCAGGGAGTTTTTTTTTTTTTGCCACTGTCGCCGTCACCCTCGGCTTGCTCATCAGGGACAGTCTTATTTTAATTCATACACGTTCACATCTCATACAAACTTAAATAATTATTTTGATTGCGTAAAGCTGCTTTGTGACAATGTCAATTGTTAAAAGCGCTATACAAATAAAATTGAATTGGATTGAATTGAATATTACTCATAACTGGTGTATATTAAATATCAAAACCTCCATGCAAAACCTGTAAACTGCGTGTTTACAAATTTTGGGAAATGATATGCTAGAGGTCTACAACATATAGACGCATTTATAGAATGTGTCTCAATACCCAGCCGACACGTATCATTTAAGAAAAGGTCTTTGTAAAAATGCACTTTTACACTTTTTACAAGTCCAGTGCAGATGTGTGAGATCTATCTGCTGATTTATCTGCCAAATATAGATGTTAAGGAGATGTAAAAACAAACAGTGCTGGATAAAAAAAATGAGATTGATTTAAAATCAGACCTTTCCAAAACATTAAGTTGAGAGCAGCAGAAAACCTTTTTTATTTATAAGATAAAATGAGCTAAATATGATGGAATAAAAAGCAGTTGGCAATCAAGTGTATCTGGCAAAAGCCAGGTGTTATTCTTTGGAGCTGCTATGGAGTAGCCATGGTTATTCTTTGGAGTTGGAATTAAATGTCTTGGAGTCAGATACCTTAATCTGAAGCAAAACACATTCAGCTGTCCTAGGGATAGTTGTTCTTCTCGCAGTTAGAGTGCGGACTAAAAGTATATTCACTTGATATTTGAGTTTGTTAAAGGATGGGATAGTAACTCATCAGTAAACCATTTTTACATTTATCACTCTTTGTTTTTACATCGACTGCATATTCAGAAGATAAACCAGATGATAAACCAGAGCGTGTACAAGTTTTCTCTTTCTCAGATTATACGTGTCTGACCAAGTCTATCAACGCACCAATAGGTCACGAACGTCCCTGCTGTTAAAGAGTACGACAATTTTGTCAGGGTCAATCCAAAGTGCAAGCATACAGTAAATCTATTATGCCTTAAAAAAGCTAGTAAGTCTTCATACATTCATGATAGACACATAGAATAAATTTATAAAAGAGATTGTTACTGGCTGTTTATGGGTTTTTGCATGAAGGTTTTGATGTTTAGTATTCATGACTTAAACAGTTATACACACTTTGGAAAGTTCCGCGGTAGGACGGCATGAATTAGTAATAATGTGTGACAGAGAACATTTCTATAGGTCTACAGTTGCCTGGGGTTGCATGTATAGCTGTTACTTTGTAAAGTGTTATTAAATATATACCCTCCAAGCTAAAAATTGGAGGATGATTGATGGCTGTATATGACAGCTGTCGTGAATCAGATACTGTCAAACACATCCGTTCAACTTTTATTTTGAAACGTTTTTTCAACCATGACGGGACGTATCGGAGGGACGTCATTTCCCACTGTGTCAGGGTGACACAACTGCTCATTTTCAGACGTGTAGAATTTTGCAGTTTAACGCACGGCAGGTCTTTGGCATGGTTAATCGTTTTTAGTCTTTGACTTGCCTTGGATTGGCAAAGTGACATCACTAATTGAGTCTCTAATTAAGTCATGATATGGCGCAAGCCATATCATGCATCCTGGTCATCTTCCCTATGAAAGCAACGCATATGTATCTGGCCATCCACGTAATGTAAAAGAAAACATCATTCCCTAGACCTGTCTTTCCACTGCTCCCTGGTCCACTTCTGATGCTTAAATGCCCATGTAGGCACTTCCAGCAGTCGTTTTAGGCACTATACACAGCAAGTTGCAATGCCAACTGGAAGAACTGATTATTGACTTGCTGCCTAATACATCCCACCCCTTTCATCACACATACCATTATAACAAAATAATCACTTTACCTATCAGGGTTTTAATGACTCATTTATTGCTAATGTATGCAATACCAGACAGGGAACATCACTGTTTAATTAAGTGCTGAAGGAAATACGCACAAAGGTCGAGAGAGAAATCTTCAGACATTCTTCGAGTCTACAACTCACCCTCATCACAGTTGTCTACCTCGATCTCTGCATCTGAGTTGGAGTCGTGCTGTGGGGGATGAGGAGGGCAGGCTACAGGCTGTGTCTGGTCTTCACCAGATGGCCAGCATTTGGCTGGTGCGGACTTGTGGCTATAGCAAGGCTGGGAGCCTTCAGCACCAGACAGCTCTGGCTGCTTCTTCTTCTTCTGCAGAATATCTGGAGGTGATGCAAAGCTCTCCGAATCTTTGGGTTGTGCTCTAAGAAGTAAAAAAACTAAACATTATTATCTCAACATGAAATACAACATAACTGGCAGACTTGAGTTCAGGCCAGATGAGTAAATAACTGCTGTAAACAAGATAGTATATCTGCTTCGAAGATCCATACCGCTCATGATTGTGACTCGGAATTGCCTTCTCGGTGGATGCGATCCGAGGAGACCATGGCCGAAAAGCTGATGGCCTCTGCTTGATCTGAAGCCACTTGTGATCCTAAACACAGAGAAAGGGACAACTTTGCTTGTCAAATAATCTTTCCATTATTGAAATTAACAATTAAGTATTTGGATCATAAATCAAGCAAACTCAATGGCTCTTATTTTTTATATTTTTTTACTTTTAAAATTAGCTTTAGATTGCTTTAGGCATGTGCTTTATTATTCATTTAAAATAATTCAGATATATTTTAAAAATATACCTTTTAATAAACGTTCCAATTAGAAAAACTTTCCTATATTACAAAAATAATACAGAAAACAGAAAACACATTTTCTGTCCAAATGTAAAACCAATAACAAGCAGAGTAGCTGCAATTAAATATAATTACTTATTACTTATTACTTAAAATTAAATAATAAAGATGGCAATGATGGCAGTTGAAATATTACAAAAACTCAGATGTCTG
Organism: Clarias gariepinus; assembly: GCF_024256425.1. Classification (NCBI taxonomy): domain Eukaryota; kingdom Metazoa; phylum Chordata; class Actinopteri; order Siluriformes; family Clariidae; genus Clarias; species Clarias gariepinus. The sequence continues at coordinate 16,034,751 of NC_071122.1, forward strand.
TAGTTGCCAGGGCTCGGTCAAGCACCGCTCTTGGAACAGAGCGTGACATAACTGCCTGCGAGGGTATAGTCTTACTTGCCGAACTTCTCTCGCGGTATACTGTAGTCAGATAGTTGGAGAGACGATCCGTGCATTCAGTCAGGTGCACCGCCGCTGGCAGAGAATGAGCTGTGCGTACACATGCCAGAGCTTCCCGTGAGCGATCACATGTCTTTATTTGCTTAAAGAGCTTCTCCTTTGCTCTTGTTTACTGTATTCAACTTAAAGTTTTTTTCACGCGAATCAACATCTTAATTTTGAAAATGTTCTAAGCACAAAGCCTCATGATATTCTAATCACATATACATGAGCTCCTCATAAAAACGACGGTATATGGCATATAATCCCTACATCATATTTTGCTTAGCAACACATCAATGCCATGCACAAGGTGGGATTTACTGTATTATAAACATGCAATGTTGGACTGGCACTGCACACAGATGCTGGGTAGTTTTGGGATGTGACACCCTTTGACGGCTGGGCTTGCACCGGGATCCTCATATCAACTGTCTAGTGCCTTAGCTGCCTAAGCCACTGCTTTCACATCTTGTGCTTAATGTATTCTTGTAAAAAAAGTTCCCCTTGAAGGTAGCTCAAAAACACAACTTTGGTTTTATCAAAACTTCCATCAAGCCTCCAAGTGGCGCAGTGGTAAAGTGCTCGCCCTATCATCCGGAGATCGCTGGTTTGATTCCCGGGTGATGCTGTAACCTCTCGCAGCCGGAGGTCTATAGAGCTGATTGGCCGAGCTCTCTCAGAGGGGAGGGATGAGAGGTACTTGGTGCTCCCTCATTAATCACGTCTCTACAGCCAATCAGGGGCGTCTGTGAGCTTTCCGTCGGAAGGAGCGGATAGCGCTGTCCTCCGAGTGTGTTACTCCGCCCCCAACAGTGCATGAGCGAGCAGTTCAAAAAGACGCGGTCGGCTGGCGTCATGTGGTTCGGAAGAAACACGTGATAGTCTTCGGCCCTCCCGACTGAGTGGAAGTAGTAGCCTTAATGTGGGAGCCCCCTAGTGACGGGGAGGAATTGGACATGACTAAAATGGGGAGAAAATCGGGAAAAAAATCCTCCCCCTCGAGTTTATCAAGCAGCTTTTTATGTTGAAATTTGCCATTCAGCACAGCTGGTGACGTTTCCACAGTCATCTTATTATCCAAATGTGACATTATCACACAGCCGAGTAACCGCACTGCTTTTATGGAAAGCCACTAGTGTCAAGCTCTGTCATGTGATCAATTTGTGGAAAAAAAAATAGTAATGTGTAAAAAATGTTTTCCTTAAATATGATATATAATATAATATATTGTATAGTTCATCCTAAAATATTATACAGTATAATTAAAATATTAGATTATATAAATAATAAATTGAATGAGGCAAAAAGTAAATCATTTGCTCTTTACACTTTACTTATATGTGTTTTTTATTATAGACACAAATTTCATAGGAGAGATTTATGACATTCATCCTGAATTGAATGTTTATTTCTTTTGTGGTTTGTACACTGGAGCTTTGAGGACAGCCAAGAGCGACTGTTACTTGGCACGAGGCGCCACCCCTGGCTTCAGCAGCCTAAAGGCAGAAATGACCTGTAGTTGGCTCTTACCAATATACTCCATGCACACCACCTTCTCTTTCCAGCTACTAGTTGTAATGGAAATACTGTGTTGACATAATGAATATATAAATTGCTGTGTGCCATCATTTACAGAATTTTCCACCTGGCTTTAGCAATTTGTCATTGAAAATAGCTGGCAAGACATCCCATTTCCCAATCACATAAATGGGAAAGGATGCAGACCTGAGGAGAATGTGGTTAATTAATGTTGGTGTGTTGCTTTGTGATGGGAAATAATAATTAGAAAACCAGAACAGAGTGAGTGAGCGAGTGTAAGTGTGTGAGTGGGAGAGAGAGAGAGAGAGAGAGAGAGAGTACAAGCAGAAAAAAATTCGCCCAAATACCTTGTTTGCAGATGTTGCCAGACACTGTAACCATTCTGCCTGCTCTTTTTTGTCCTCCAGTTTGGGCTTCTTGATTGGAATGGGACTATGTTCCTGTAGAAGATGAAAAATGATTAGTTATCAAATTAATATACAACCTGGTGCAAACGCTATAGTAATACAGTATAATACTGTGTAATTATACTGTATGACAAACAGGTCCATAATGACTCCTATAGTGGTGTGACATGTTTTGTGCTGGACGACCTCCTTTTTAATTTGACGAGAAATGAAGTTAAGTTGGTAACCTCAACAAAATGGACTAAAACATGTTTCCTGTTATACAACTGCACTTTTGACTTTATAGAATAAAGTTATAGAGCTATTTTTTTAAGGCCATGCTATCTTGTTTCACCCCAAATGATGATGATTGCCTTTCGAGTCTGGTATTTGGTTTATGGTTTATTCCTCATGTTGTCTCAGGGAGTTTTTTCCTTGCCAATATCACCTCTGGATATAGATCTGTATATATTTTTCAATTCATTTTCAAAGTTCATTTTCAAAGTTGTTTTGCGACAATTGAATTAAAGTGAGGTGTGAATGTAATAGGTAAATGCAAAAATATAAGAAGTTAGAAAAAAGACAGGGAATACCACATAAACAGAATACACTACGATCCTAAATATGAGACTGTACTGATGGCACAACCAACCGATTAGGTCAAACATTTTGTTCTTCATTCATTTGTGCAAAAATGACACAATTTTGGTCATCTTGATTAAATGATTCTAATTCTCATTTTCTACCACATTCCCTCATATTATACAAACTATATCAAGCAGGACATTTGAAGAAGCTCAGAGAAGTGCCATGTTTTGGCAATTTGTGCAATTTCCACACGTACAGTGTGAATAGAACTCAAGGGATTGGGACTAAACAGCTGCGTAGACTTAAGATAACTAGTTTGAGTCATGTGTGCATCAAGGTGAGAAGGAAGGCGAATGAAGTGACGCATCCATCATGCACAATGCCTACTGTAAAAGCCGACTGGAGCAGTGTTATAATCTGCGGTGGATTCTGTTGGTCAGGTCTATAAACCCAAAAAATTATTTTGAAAAAAAATTTTTTTCTTCCCTGATGGCAAAAGCAAATTCCAGGATGACAGTACCAAGATTCATCGGATTCAAATTGTGAAAGAGTGATTCAGGGAGCATAAGGCCACCACAAAGTCCAGACCTTAACTCCATTGAAAATCTTTGGAGTGTGCTGGAGAAGACTATCTTCAGCAGTCTGATTCTTCCATCATCAATACAAGATCTTTCAGAGAAATCAATGCAATTTATGGATGTTGTGAAATGGGATAAGCTTTTTAAAATTGTGCCATGGCTGTAATCAAACAAAAAGGCAGTCCAATGTAATACTAGAGTGTAGAACATTTTTTTTTTGGCCAGGCAACCATTAATATCTAAATTTATAAAACTGTAACAAAGGGACGCTCCAGGTTTGTTGCAGCGACTGCAAAGGCACAGTCAACTTTCCAGCTGATATTTTGGGACCACCAACTTTAGAGACCTGGAAGCCGGAGTATAGGCACATCAGATCATTAATGGAAATGATGGCTAAGCCAATAAGATCCTGTGGTGGACAGAAAGCCAATAGAAGGATGCCAGAACAGAGGTAACAGCTTTCCTTGGTGTATGTGAGTAATGCATCTCAACTAAGCCATCAACAGAAACCTTGGTAATACCAACATAAAGTGATTTGCAGGTACAGTGAGTGGTACCTCGGCATAGAATGAACTGCCTTAACAATTTTCTTCTTAAGAATCTCCAATCGAACAAACCAAGCTGAACCGAACGAGAGGCGTTCAAAACTTGAGTGACAGTAACCAGAGGTATACAATTAAACTAGAACCTTAAACTTGTGAGAACATATATAATACTACAGTATATAATAAAATACTGTTTGTGTGTGTATACTTGTTAATTTGTGCTTTCCTTTAATATCATTTGTTTAGATATTGCAGCACAATAACAACTACTCCATCCATCCATCTAGGAACCTCTGTAGTCATGGAGGCCAATGATGACCATTGCGTTTATTCCTATTTTTACAACCAGCATTTACACTCACACTTAAATCAGGCAATATGGTAACGCCAACTGGTCTAACATGCATGTCTTTGGACTGTGATTGATTTTTAGTTTGAGTTTACTCAGAGGAAACCGACCTAGCACAGGAAGAACCCCTCGGTTAGAATCAAACCGTTTAAAATTTACTGAATAAGTGGACTGAATAAGTACCTGAGAGTCTGGTGTGAATCATTGAATCGTTCGGATGAAAAATCAACATGAGTGTGTCAGATAATGGGAGAGGAAAAGGACGGTTAATTGTCCATGTTTACCCCTAGGTCACATGTGATCTTGTGAAGACTTGTCCAGGGAAATCACGAGATCCTGACAGGGGGGACAAATTACCTGGGTTTAACTGCGGTTCAATTTTACTGAGTGTAATATTCAGCTGAGGAGCTGCAATTATTATTAGTTCAAAGGGGTTACAGTGGTCTGGCGTCCGCATCGAGTTATTCCTGCCTCGTGCCCGTGTTTATTAGATCCATGGTTACCTTCTTTATGATGGACGTGTGGATGGAAGGCTTTGTAAATGTTCAGACACAAGGGGGAGATGTTGCCCCGGTTTCAGATGGCTCGGCACGACACATAACCACCAACGTGCATTATTAACCACCTCCCTTTTAACAAATATGCTTAGTTACGTTGTCAAGAGGTGTGGGTTACTATGGCATTATTCTAATCCTCCAGAGCAAATTCCTTTAATGCAGAATTGGTTAAAAGAAAAAGAGATACACCTCCGGTTAGCTAGATACTCTTGGCGTTCATATAGTGCGCTGACTGTTTTGAAATTGTGCGACAAAAGTGAAAAGTGTATTTTCAACATCTTTAAACTGACTCCTGATAACATCACACTCATTCTGCTGCCTCCACATAAAAATAGACAAACTGCCTCTTCGCAAAACCTGACACTGCTGCTGCCTTCCCGAACAAAGGCATTCTGTCTGTTCATATTTCTTCACTGAGGCTTGAAGTACAGTAAGTGCCCCAGTCATAACAGTCTGAACCTCCACGCCCTTTTCGTACAAGAGCTGCAGCTGCTGGGAGATCTGTGAGCAAAGCAGCCATGATGTGGCTCTCATTCATAGCCACATCAAAAGAACCAGTGCATGACACACCCACAGCTGCACAGCTTGAGGTGGTAACAGGCAGCTGGGCAAAACCACACATGCAATGTTAGGCCGGGGCACTGGCAACAAGTTTACAAATGGGCATACAATCATGATCGACATTCCTTAAACATAATGAACCAAACATATGTTCTGTTTAATGTGTGGTATTTTCATAATCCAGTCATGTAAAACTGATCATGTTAGGTAAAAAAACTATATGGAGAAATAGGGGGTGAAGTAGGGTGCAATCAGCATTGATTGCTAAAGCTATTGCACTTTGAAAAATAGCTATATTAATCGCAGGGAAATAACAAAGGTGTATGTGTGAAGTATTCTTCCGCAAGTGTTCGAACCAACTCATTTTTCAAGTAATTAAACACATCAAAACATGTTACTGACAATAGTTTCTTGTCGCCCTGGTATACCCTGTAATGAAGTTGATAAACCAGCATAAAGAACAGAAAGCTGTCTGTTGGAGAACAGAAAACCATTTTGAACCTGAGAAAAGAAGGGACATTGACCAGAAACCATTCCACAGACTCTGGGCACAGCCAATACAACAATCTGGAATGGTCTAAAAAAAAAAAATTAATAAACAGGTCAGCCAAGAAAAACAAAAGCAGTTGATGCACATCTATAAAGAATGGTATTTGGTATATGATACAGATGTGAAATCTGTAAAGAACACCTCAGAAACAAAATATGACATCATAGGACTCCACAGGGCTTGAATGAAGTTATCACAATTGAGAGGAGATTACCGCAAGCCGTAGAGGTCACACTACAAGATGGTAGACTGGAATTTGCAAAGAAATAGAGATGAGCCATGAAAGTCCTACCAACAAAAAACCCCTACGAACCCAAAGTGTGAAGAAAGAAAAGATCTGCTAAGAAAAAAAAAAACTTGAAATCACATGCACTCATGTTTGAACTTCAAAAGAATTGGCCTTTCATTCTTGCATTCACTGCAAATCAGATAGCGACGTAAATTGGGCACTACTGTATATTCCTCCCATATTTATTCTGTATATACTGTAATATACAGTCTGTTTTATCTACTATGCATTTTTGCTCTCTCCATAATTCATCACTGTAATATTTTATATTCCACACAGATTTATGTACACACTGTACACACATATATACACACATACACGCACAAGAAGGAGTCAAAAAGTCAAAAATCATCTGCACTCTACGCTATATTAAAACTGCTGTTTTATCAGCACTTTCTGTTCAAGGCTACGGTCTCCCCAGACACCACTGTGCAGGTGTGAACAGGTTATATCAGTTCATTTCGAGCAAAATTTGCACAAAAGCAGAGCAGCGTGCATTGATTTGTTTTTTTGTGGTCTGATGGTGCCGAAACAACTTGCAGAAGAGCATAAATGAGAGCGTTTGGATATCTGCAAACCAAATTTGGACTGATACTCTAAGGAAGGTGAAAGTCTCTTAAAAAGAATCGCTACTGGTGATGAAGTTTTGAAGTTCAAAACTTCGGATTAAACACACTCCTGCTCACACTGTCGACACTTTGCCAAAACTTTGTTGTGAGGTGTTAAAGCTTCCCCCTATAGTCCTGATCTCGCGCCATCAGACTTGGACCTGTTTGGTCCCCTGGAAGCAGCCCTACGTGAATAAAGATTCACTTTAGATGAAGAACTGAAGACAGCAGTGCATTCGTGGTTCGCATATATATATTCTAAGCCAATTTTTTTTTTCTCACAAAGACATACATAAGCTTGTCGAAAAAATTACATATTTGTCTTTTCTAAATGTAATTAAAATGCATTCTACTACCGGATCATTTTAAACTGATCAATTCACAAAGAGTTTTAAGATTCAAATTACAAAATGCTGATTATTCTTTATGGGTCATAAATAGTAATGTTGTATTAACTGTAGAAGACCAGTGCTAGTCCAACACACACACTTACACAGAGCAAGGAAGCAAGTGAGCACAGCCTAAAGAGACACTAGTATCAAAGGGAGGGGACCCTCTGCACAGGAACTCAATAATAACTTTCAGCAGTCTAGCCAGGAGGCGAGACTTGGCTGTTCCAGCCTCTCTCCTAACACCCCCCACCCTCACACCACCAACTGGGTCAGGCACCTCCCTCCACGCCAGTCTGTGTCTGCTCTGTCGGACTAATGCATTCTGCAGACAGCCCAGTGCTCTTAAAGAAACACAAGCTACATTTTTCTCCCATGAATCATTCCCATTGATGCAACAACCTCAGAGCAGTGCTTAGTCCTTACAGCATTTCATTTAGATCTCTCGCCTTCTTTTTTACCTTTCTGTCTTACCTCTTGTTTCATTTGCGCTTTTATCTGTTTTTTTCCAACATTGTTAAAAAAAAAGGGGGAGAAAATAAGTCGAGAATGTTTCCTATTTTGTCTATTTGTTAAGAAAGGTTGCTTGTTAAGTACAATCAGAGGTATTGGCCAAGAAAATGTGTGAAGTCGTGTCGAATGATACCCTGAAACTTAATATTGCACTTTATTGAATGATTAATTCTTTTTTTGTTGTTTTTTTGCCTGTTGGTTTGTACAATGAATATTTCCTTAACTATTAAAAGGTGGGGTATTTTTCCCAAACGAACGAGTTCTCCTCCGTGTTGCTTCCATATTACAGCCTGGACGAGTCATGTGACTTTACATACAATAGTGTTTTACATGGGGGATGCATTAACAGGCTTTTATTGATGTTTTAACATACAAAATAAGTAACTAAACAAATAAAAATAACAGACATGGGAAAGATTTCATGTCGGTTTCAATGAATTTTCGATTCATTGCCCGGCCCTAATTTGAAGTCATTATTATGGTAACTATTGTAGGGAAGTCCAATTCGAGTTAAAGGAATGCAGCTTTTGGCAGCCGGCTGGGACGTGGACTATGAATTAACAAGGATGGTATTATGGATGTCGGCATTGCCCGAAAATAATAATGGATCTGGATGCTAAGTGCATCAGGCTGAAAGACAAAGTTGCACTTAGAAACGGAAATGAGTTCATAAGTGCTGTATGTGTCGTGCAGCCCGTTTGGGAAACACGGCCAATGTAAGTTGTGCGTAATGCTTTCTTAGCAGCTATTTCCTTGCTTCTGGAAACTTTTAGGAAATCTTACTCGCACGTCATTGCAATTTGCCTGTAAGGTTGGCGCTGAAAAGAAGAACCTGTTTGCTGTAGGTGTTCGGACAGAGATATAACCGCAGATGTCTAGCGCGGTTTCTAGCAGTGGATTTAATCAGACAGCACGGAGCCAGCTGTTTCAGTTAAGCAAGACAGTATACCGCGCAGAGGAAATAATTAAAAATTTTATGGGCTTGACCAACAGAGAACCCTTCAAGGGTGTGCCTGCCAAACATGTTTATTTTATTCTCCTGTGTCAGCATTTTTTCCTTCTCTGTGTACAGTGCAGTGTGGCAAAGAGGCTGGAGACAAGCCCACATTTCGAGTGAAATCAAGGCAGAAACAAACAGAGCCAAAAAAAAAAAAGACTAGACGAAGAACAAAACTGACTGCTTGTCAATAAGGAATCTTTAATGAGACATTATTACGGTGGCCCTGAAGTGCAAAACAAATTAACAAAACTGAACACAAAATAACAAAACCCAATACAAAATAACAAATTCAAAACCAAATTAACAAAACGGAAAACCAAATAACTAATATCTGACTGGCCGAGAAGTGCAATACAAATTAACAAAACGGAAAACAAATTAAAAACCAAATAACAAAACCCAAAACTATTTTTTTGGGAGGGGGGGAGTTTTGTTATTTTGTTTTCCGTTTTGTTAATTTGGTTTTGAATTTGTTATTTTGTATTGGGTTTTGTTATTTTGTTTTCAGTTTTGTTAATTTGTTTTGCACTTCAGGGCCACCGTACATTATACTGCATATAGTTATATAATCTGACCCATATTTTTAGAATATCTTTCCAAAAAATACATTTTACTCTCCCCCCCAAAAAAAGTATTTAAAATACAATCAATAAATCTAAAGCACACAACAGACATGATTCTAATGCGCAGGTTATTATATCTGTGCCCTTTAAATCCCCTTCAGAGTCGGATTCTGCTAAAGAAGCCTGCAAAGTCTAATCACTGCTAACCAACTGCTGCTTGGGGGCCGAGTATGTCAGAAAGGCCATGAACTTCTGACCTGCAATAAAGAACTATCAGCAGCTTGGAAGCATCTAAACCGAACCTCAGTGTTCCCTGTGCATCAACCAAGAAATTAAAATTCAGAACATTCAGACCATTTACGGCAGCCAGATGGTGGACCAAATGCACTCTGCTGCACTCTTTTGCCTATGGATTTGTCTGCAACTTTAGTGGAACTAGCTGACCTTGGCAGTATAAACTGACATCCACAAAGAAGGTTTGACAAGCAAAACACAAAAACATCCTAGTACAGAAAACAAAGTGTCAGCAAGACTGATAATGTAGCACAGCTGAACTAGGCACTCAATCTGTAAGAGACTTATTGCAGTGGCTAATCTTACAATATAATAGCTAATTAAATAGTGAATCAGTTGACTAAATATAAGGGTGTCAATATTAATGCATTTGATTAATCTAGAAATTTTAACTCATTATTATAATTTTTTTTTTTTTACCTAAAATTAATCATGTGACCAAATTTGACCCTAATGGCTTTCCAAATGTATGTGATAGTGGCAGGTTTAACGCAGGTAATAAGATGCCTGAGTAACCATCAGGTATGCTAAACAACAAGTTCCATTATAAAAAGCTTCTAGATGAAAGTTTGGATAAGGGGAACTATTTCTACAAGGATACATTAAATGTAAGCTCTATGGAGGTAAATGTAATTAATGTAGGTTCTATGTTGTTGATTTTCAGGTCAAGAATTTGGGTTCGAAGCCCGCCATTGATAGGGTGTCACACCCCCTACTACCCAGCCACTGCATGCAGTGCAGGTCACATTTGAGAGGTTGTAATTTGACAAATGTTTGAAATATTATAAAACTTCACAATCTATTCTGATCAGTTTATTATGCTTTTTTTTATTCCAACGCTGCACATTTATAATAGAGTAATTCCATCCCAAATCAACCAGTGGAAGAGAAGTTTTCCACCATCACTTCTCAGATTGTGATCATGTGGTGGCACCCACTGGTTGATTTGAGATGAAATCACCCAATACAAATAAATCAGAAATTGTGATTAATCGCAGACTGACTGTGATTAACTAGATAAAAAATTTTGATCGATTGACAACACATATCATACATATATATATATATATATATATATATATATATATATATAGTGTACACATATATATGATCAAACAAACAACTAAGAAAAAAAATCAACAGTAGCATAATCAAAGGATGGTGGCGATGGAACTGTGATGGAACAGGAAGTGATGTCCAAATAAAGCTCAATCACACATGAATACAGTAAAACTAATTACAATCTTTGTTACAAGCAAATTTATGAATAATATCTATAGTACTTACAAGATGCTGCTGCCTCTTTTACATATTTACTTGTATTTACTGATTTACTGACCGATTAGACACAAAATTAAAACTTTGTTCCAGCTTAAACAGACAAAAGGTTCCTGATTTTTTAAATTCTACTTACTAGACCTTGCATGTTACTCGAAGGTACTTGGACAAAATTCTCTTGCCTCATACCTTAACAAGTCATCAAAGTGTCATAATGTAATGACTTTACAGAATACCAAGTCTAGACGAATTTCCTGGCATATTAACTACGTATCTCTCCTCCTGTAATGTGTATACATTTCTTATGATGTTTATAATATAATGCTTATTATAGGGATTTGCGTTATTGATCATGGCCCACAATGAAAAGTGTTAGTGCAAGGTCAATATTCAAGATTCTGTTGGCCTTGGGAATGTTATCAGGCATGTCTTATTAAAAAAATTATTTTGGCAAGGTTAGTCATCTTGTCAGCATTGATTGTACTCAAGTTTTTATATAAACTGAGTGAGCCATTATGGTAAGAAGATGTTGTGCAAAAAACAGAAATTTTTTAGCAAGACTTCTATAAGGAAAAAATATACACTGACTGTAAAATTTGAGAAACTTCCATAAACCTTTTTGGTGTTTTCTGCTTTATTATGGCCTTTATTATATTAAGGGAATACCTGATTTTACAGAGCTATTGTAGTCACATCATTCAAAATAAAAAAATTCACTTTAGTTTGACAATCATGCCTGCCACACATAATAGCAAACTTTGTGGGTGTGGCGTTTGAACCTGGGACCTTCCAAGCTGTAGCCCAATGCAGTCCAATGCCTTAGCCAATGAGCAACCCCTGACCCCCTGGGTTTCTCTGGGTAAACTTTTTAGCACTAGTAGATTAAACACCCATGTTGGAACATGTATTAGTTGTTTAATTTGCATGTGGGAAAGCAATTTAAAAAATGAAGTAGGTTGCTCAAATTACAGTAATTAGGTTTACGGTATTATTAAAAACTATCAAAAAAAGTAATTAGAAAAAAACCCTAAATAACTGTAATTGAAGATCAGTTAAACACTTAATAAACTGCATAGTAAAAAATTCGCTACAGTAAGCCCCCGACATATGAGCAAGTCCCGTTCAGAGCGCTTGTTTGTAAGTCAAATTTGTTCCTAAGTCCAACAAACATTGTCTAGGTACTAAGATAATATCAATTGGCTATGCACAGTATAAAACTAACAACTTCCATGATCTTGTTCTTTAGAATCGTGCTGATATTTGAACGATTCATGTTAAAAAAACGAGCAACAAGTCATCTTCTCACCTCGCTCCACTCTCTCAATTATTTCCACTTTTGTCTCCATCGTTACTGCTTCGCATTTTTTAGCAGTACCAGCTTCTACAGCAGCCAACAAACTACAAATTACCTAACGGTATTTTATTAAATATTTCTATTAATTTCTCAGAAAAAGTAACAAATATTAAGAACTAAACACTCTTTACTGTACACATATTCCTTAAAACCCAAAGCCCAGATACGACACTTGTAAACAGTAACATTGCCCCAGAATGCGATTGGATGGTCTGTAGAGTGAAGGCAAATGCTAACTGGGGAAGATTTCAGTATAAATGGTGATAGAAATCTTATTCAGATTAAATAGAATTTAGCATAGCAAGGATGCATAAAATAAAGCAAAGCATAACAGAGGCTGTGGTAAAGAGCATAACAAAAACTTAAAGGCATGGAGAGAAGGAAAAAAGTCCCATGGTGGAATGAACAGTGCAAAGAAGTAGTAAGAACAGGATTAAAAGCATTTAGATCAAAGCACATTTCAATGGAAACAACAAATGAACCCGTGGATAGTAAGGAGAACAATAAGAGCGGCAAAAAGGGCATACTAAAGATAATATTGTGACACAATAGAAAGAAAACTCAGATAGGGATAGGGGCGTAGATATAATGTAAGTGAGTGGGTTTATCCAGTACTGAACAACGGATGTGAAAATGCTAAGAAAAGAGATGCTGGCAAGCACATTTGCAAAGGTGAGTTGCTCCAATAACTTCTCTGAGGAAGAGAGAAGAGGCAAAACACTGTCTGCTAAGCAGAAAAGAAAAATGTATTGTTCAAGATGCCCCATTTAGCACCGGATAGAACGAAAAGCTCATTACCCGGGATAGACGACATATGCTTTACTGTGTTCAAAAACATAGGCGAAGATAGCAAGTGTGAAAAGAGGGACCACAAGCATGATCCTGGAAAAAGGCAGTAATATTACCAGTAAGAAAACCAGAAAAGGGTGCCAGCAAACATCTCGTATATACAAAATAATGGAATATATGGTTAATGACAGATTAATATACCTGCTAGGAAAGGAAAAAAGAGGTAAGCTGGCACCCTACCAAAGTGGCTTCATGAGAGGAAGAAACACCATGGATCCAGTGCTGTGTTTATAAAATGAGATAAGGAGAGCCCAAATAAACAAAAAGGCAGTGATTGGAGTATTTGTTCCTGTGGAGAAGGCATATGACTTGTAATGGAAAAAGGGATTGTTAATCAAACTTTATGTAGTGGGAATTGGAGGGAACGTGCTTAACTGGATTATGGACTTTTTGGAAGGATAGAACAATCCAGATGAAAATAGGATCGGAGGTCTGTAAATAATATAAAGTATAAAATGGGACTCCGCGGGGGAGTGTTAAGCCCAATGTGTTTTTTTTTTTTTTACAAAATTGATGAATGAATATTTCAAATAGTATAGAGAAATCCCTGTTTGCATATAAAAGAGCACTGAGGAAAAGATGAAGAAATGCAAAACCCAACAGTCAACCATGGCGGTGATAGTAAGATGGACAGTCAAACATGGTGGTGGTAGTATGATGGACTGGGGCTGCTTTGCAGCTTCAGGACCTGGATGGCTTGCCATAATTGATGGAACGCTCTACCAGAAAATCCTGAGGGAGAATGATCAGTTTGTATTGTTTAGTAGAGTACGTTTTTAGAGATGTGGATCAAGTCCGAACAGATGGGCAAGAACAGCAGCCCTAAAAATCCATCACCACTGCTCAAGATCTGTATATTAAGATCAACTATAATCAGAACAAGGTGTTAAAAGATGGCACCAACATGTAAGATATGCAACAAAGAACAAGAGACAGTAGATAATCTGACCTCTGCCTGCTCACAATTGGCCAAAACACAATACATACAAAAAGCACAACAAAGCAGCAGCATTCCTCCGTTGTGCAATGTGTAAGCACTATAACTTCAAAGTCGCACAAAAAATATTATGAACATGATACATCAACTGTAAAAGAAAACACTGAAGTTATTATAATCTGGGACATGCAAATTCAAATAAATATATTTCAAATATATCAAATATAGTTGAAAACTACGGAAAATATCTCCACATATAAAGGTCTATAAACAGAGCCTGAAAGCATGTGAGACATGAATATCACAACAATACCACTTTTAATAAGTGCTCTCAGACTGGTCAAAAAAGATATGGAAAGAAATACACCAATAAAATCGTAAATTAGCGAGATACAAGAAGTTCAGACGATTGTCCTTTACAGTACTGCTCACATATTACTTCATCAAATAAATTCACCACACCCTTAAGGTTGCCTTAAGGCCAAGGTATGGGTAGAAGGATATTATGGATAATTAATTAATTAATTAATTAATTAATTAATTAATTAAAAAATAATAGTAATTATTATTATTATTATTTAGGGCCCAAGCACATTGACATCAGCACAATGACGTCAAGACTACGACGTCATCGCAAAGAAAGACACATCTCATGAATTTATGCCATTTTCAGTGACATCAGCATCCTGGGCTTTTAAAAGATCTTAGCATTAAAAGGCATACAAGTTTTGCGATACACGCGGGCGGCGTTGGTTTTTTCCAGGTCAACATGCTCGGAAAGGACACGGGTTGCATGGTGTTCCAGGGTGGCGATGTCACAGGTGCTTGTGCCCGCTTATTGTTGCTTGCAACTATACTATTATTATTGTTGTTTTATTGTTACGAATAATAATAGTAAGAAAAATATAACTACTTCTTGCCGGTAATAAATATCCAGGCTGACTTCATTTCCAAACAACGTTTGCGCATATACAATAAAGCTACAGTATGACTTTTAGTAACCTTGTAATCTTGTGTGAAACCACAAACTGCGTACACAATAAAGAGCAGGACAATTTTTTAAAGCAAAATTCACTTTTTAATACTATTGACCATGCTACATCATCATATTTGGAATGGCATACTTCTGATACTTCTGACTAATAACCTTGCCTGGACCAACGTTGTGTGTCGGAGAGGGATTGTTTAATGCACAGGGCCCTATGGACAGTACATAGTGAGCACATACAGTAGGAAGGTTGATAATGGCAGCAGCACTACACCCAGCTATGTGATGTTACCTTTAGTTATCACTCTGTTATGGAAATAGAGAGAAAACCGAGTTCTGAATTTTGGTTCCACACACAGAACTGTAGACGTATTGGTTTACTTATCAACAGCGCATAAAAACAATGAAGTCATATCATGTTCGTGGTTAAAACTAGACTGTATTCGATCATCACAAGGGCGATAATATAAATATACATACTGTTACACCCCTACTAAAACCAACACTGTTTTCTCAAAACATCAATGTGGGATTTATTAAATGCTTTCAGAGTCGAAGCCCCAGATGAAGACATGGAATGCACCACACATGTCCCTAGCAGATCTACGGATGTATGTACATTTGCCAATAGAAGAATGATCTCAGTAAAAGCAGTCAGGGACTGTGCACTACATGTGAGTGGGAAGAAAGGGAAAAAAACGGAAACAAGCACTGTAAGAATTCACCTCACTTTATGGAGGCCTGTGATTAAGGATTAAATTGGAGTTCCTGAGGTTTCTCGGGTATCTCTGCCAACAGACTGCCAGACAGGCTAAATACTAAATATGTGTTGAATTTGGTTAGCTTTCTTACCTAGTTCTCCTCAGAAGAGGAGTTTTCTCAAACACTATAGTAGTAGTGTAGTAGTAGTAAAGTGTCTGGCAAAGTTTCTCGAGCCTAAGCAGTTAAAAATAACAGTATCATTGCATGTCTCACATTTCTCCCTTGAGAGCCAAGTGAAATCCAACATCTTCAGTTCTTGTAAATCTTAAATGCCATCCCATTCTGTATACCGCTTATCTTGTTTAGAGTTGTGGAAGATCTGGGACTGTATTCACAAAGCTTCTTAGAATTCTCTCAGAGAGCTCCTATCTTAGCTTAAAAAGTCCTAGCTGGGAGTCCTAGACTAAAAGTGATTTAGGAAACTTTTCAGAGGAACTATGAGTAAGGAAAGTACAAAAGCCCTTATCTTAGTGAGGAGGTGTGGTTGACCACGTCGCTAGGGATGATGCAGCAATTCAAGGACTGTGATTGGTTGATAAAAAATATCCTGTCCTGTCCTGTCAATTGATAAAAGCTGAGCTTTCTTTAATTTCTTTATATAAAAACATTATGATTTTACTGTATTTTATTATGTATTCTACTTTCACAAAGAGCGCATTTTAAGACCTTTACAGAGGTCAGAGGTTATTTTTTATCAACCAATCACAGTCATTATATTGCTGCATCACCCCTAGCAACAGGGTTAACCACACCAACTCACTTAGATATAGCTTTTTACTTTTCTTACTCAGAGTTGCTCTGAGAAGTTTCCTAAATCACTTTTAGTCTAGGACTCCCAGTTAGAACTTTTTAAGTTAAGGCAGAAGCTCTCTGAGAGAATTCTAAGAAGCTTTGTGAATACGGGTCCTGTAGTCTATCCCTGGGTGACCGATGCAGCACTAGACATGTTACACCCTGGACACAGTGCCAAGCAAACACAGGGCAGAAACTACCTGCATGTCTTTATACTGTGGGAGGAAACCACAGTGTACTCAGAGGAAACCCGCCAAGCACAGAGAAAACCTGACGTCTCCATACACAAAACACCATTTTGAGACAAATCCATGACATCTGGACGGTGCTAACCATCATTGTATTCATTTGAACCTTATGTATAATATACTGTAACATAATAGAGCTGATTTCCCTTTCTAGTGGCCTCAAAAAGAGTAGAACAGCATTTGTGGTTCAGCCCACGAAATGCCTGAGCATTTTTGAAATGTCATATTCTAACTTTCACACTTTGTATTTTCGAAGATTAAAAGCAGCCATAAATTGGAATCCCTTAATGAAAGCTTGCTGATCTTTATTTTTACCTAGATTTAATAAATAGGCATGTTTGCAAGTTGCAATTAAAAGGAACTTGCGGTGTCTTGTGCTTTAGTCATGAAACACAGCTGTGCTATGCCTGTTAACGTCTAAAAAATATATATATGACTGGTTTTATTTAAAATGTTTAATTTAAATAAATTCAAGCTCATATTTCAATTAATTACTAGTTATGCCAGTGATTATAGAGAGCACCTAATACCTTCCATAAAATCTCTTCCTATGATCATGGGTAAGGTTATATTAATGAAAAAACAACAAACATAAAACATCTCAGTTTGCATTTGTTTCCAAGCACTAGTGAGCTGTACTATTCAGTAGAGAAGCACTAAAAGACCACACGCACCCCCTTCCCCCCCTCAGTTATATAATCAAATGCAAGTGTCACTATAACCTCCCAAACACCTGCCAGCCGTACAAAAGAAAATTTCCACCCTACGCACTCAGTGAAGGCCTTTCACTGCATTTGCTCCAAGCTGCATTATAACAAAAAGAAATAAATTAAAGAGCAGGCTTGATGACAGAATGACTAAGCATTGACCTGTACACTTGAGACCAGCTGTACAGTTGCTCGGTCAAGATGATTCTCTGGTCTGCCAGACTCTCCATGTTTCCGGGGTCCGCGATACGTTTGACATTCAAATCATATCATGTTGCATCGCCCAGTTTATTATGATCTGGAAATTTGTAATTAAATTCTTGTCCTGCAGCTGACAATATCCCAGCCTTATAGGGACTCGTTAAACATCCTAATGGCTGTAGGTATAAACGACTCCTCATGCTCCTTAAACAAGAGGTGCAAACCTGTCTCAGCCTGCTACTGAATGGGCTCTTTTGTTTTGTTAGGAAAACAGAGTGGGTGAGAGTCATTGTTCAACATGCTCCGAGTCCAGTCTGATTCCTACAATTAAGCATGCTTTCCTTAGGGCAGGCTGTCGTCTCACACCATCCCCCCCAAGCACTCCACAGCAAACAGCAAAGGACCAGAGTCTCCTCCGGAGATAGAAGCGATGCTGTCCCTTCTCATATAAAGCCTCTATGTTTGTGCTCCAGTCCAGTCGGTCATACAAATGCAACCACAGATATCTGGAGTTGTTCAATTTACTGTATGAAAGAGATGAACTGGTCGATTAGCCATTGACCAGAATTGGCTGGTTTTCGGTTTGATTGGCTGTGATTGGTGATCAGCCTCAGATATAAACGATTCTGTACAGGGCGTAGAAGTTTCCAAGTGGCGCAACAGAAACCCATCATCAAAACTCATATGCGGTAAAAGCCATTTTCTTTGCCGTTTCTTTATAATCCTACAAGTGGTGCACTCTGAACTATTTAGAAATTTTCATTCCTAGTTGAATTACTTGCTAAGTTTTTTTTTTTTGAATAATTATGGTAGATAACAGACATACCTGCTGCTAAGTTAAATGTTAAACTCGTATATTGAAGTTTAATTTGTATTTAAAATTAAGATTGTTTAAATGCTGTGCTTGGTTTTTAAGTGATGAAACTAATGCTATAAGGAACACATTTAATTGTATTATAACATAAAGGTAATTAATCAAGTCAGCACTTAAGTATGGTAATAATATTGTATACGGCGGAACGGTGGCTTAGTGGTTAGCACTGTCGCCTTGCACCTCCAGGGTTTGTGTTCGATAACAGCCACTGGGGCTGTGTGCATGGAGTTTGGATGTTCTCCCTGTGATTTAGGGCTTTCTCTAAGTAATTCGGTTTCTTCCTACAGTCCAAAGACATGCAGATTAGGCCAAGTACCGTTCCCAAATTGCCTGTATATTTGTTATATTGTTATTCGTTTTAACCTGTCTGTAGTTTTAATGTTATGTGTGATCAGTGTATGTTACTGGTGAGGCATCACACTTCGGGCCCAGAATGCACTGCAGGATGAGTGAGGACTATGTTGGACGAGTGGTTGGTCTAACACTACAATTTTACTCATTCAGGCAAGTAGAAATCTACACATAAATTTCCAAAATATATTAATAGGAATAATATATTTTTTCCCATAATGCTATGCTGACCTATGCTGTGTTGCTTTCACCGATCTGTCCCACTAGAGTATTAAGGGTTTAAACACATGGTGGAATTCCTTGGTAAAAAAAAAAAAATCACCAATAAAAACTATAGCTATGTTTAATACTAAAAGTAAAATAATTTCCATAAAGCACACAATGTAATTCCCCCCTGATGATACAGGCATACATATTCCAGGACTCAAATTGTGAAAGAGTGGTTCTGAGAGCATGAGAAATCATTTCCACACAAGAACTGGCCACCACATTCTAATGCTATGTTGTAATCAAACCTAAAGGTGAGTGAATGAAATCTGAATGTGTGTCTTTTTTTTGGCCAGGCGGTGTGATTTGGTATGTATAAGGGTAATTTTAGAGTAAGTTGTACTTGATATTATATAGCGGTAAAATTTACTTCAAAAGTGTTCACCCTCATCTGATTTTGATGCCATGCCAAACACCACTAAATTTATATGGTTGTCCTCCTTTGGTGGCTGGAAAGTATATAAAAATGTCTGACCTCTTATTTATTTACTTGGCTCCAGCACCTTAATGGACAAGTAATAAGAAGGTGATGCCAAGTTAGGGACTTGAGTACCAAGTTTTTAACTGTAAGCTTAAAAGCATGCCGCTCCCGACACGATCCCGAACATGACTGAGATGTTGAGATGTGGGAATACTCAGTTGAGGAAAGTAACAGGGTGTTCCTGAGTTTGTATAGTAAAGTACAACAACAAGACAAACCTTTTCAGCAGTCTCCATCAACATCTACCACCATCTATGCAAAGAGACATAAAGAAACTTAGGGACTCTTAGGGTGTGTTCACACTTGGCATATTTGGTTTGATTTAAACGAAGTCTGGTATGGTTGCTCCATTAGTTCGGTT
This sequence comes from Clarias gariepinus, assembly GCF_024256425.1. NCBI lineage: Eukaryota > Metazoa > Chordata > Actinopteri > Siluriformes > Clariidae > Clarias > Clarias gariepinus. The sequence continues at coordinate 16,054,630 of NC_071122.1, forward strand.
CACTTGACAAATCTGAACGCTGCCATCAAACCTCGGTGCGAAACCGCTTCAAAAGGTGGGTTTTGGTCCGCTTCCAAATGAACTTCAAATGTGAACACACCACAGACCAAAAGATGCGTAAATAAACCAAGTCTGCTTAGTTATGCTTAGTCTGCTTAATGATAAATGTACCTTTTAGGCCTTGTTCACAAGGGCGTTAAAATGTAGCGTTTTTCTTGCGTTCGTAGTGTCCGGTTAGCGCGGATCAAGCGGCGAGTGTTTTCTACACGTAGGAGTCAATGAGAGTGTTCACACGGGCTTTGGTGACGTGCGTTTGTCCGGCTGCGCGTTTATACGGCATTAAAAAAACGTTGCATGCAGCTTTTTCCCGGCGTTCAAAACCCAACGAACGCAAGGAAACCGCTTCTAGTGCGTTTTCTTCGCGTTTATTTTCGGAGGACCGGATATATCCCATGATCCTACATGATAAACATAGGGAAATGCGGAAAAAGGGCAAAATAAAAAAAATTCATTGTTGAAAAAATTACGCGGGAATGTTCGCATTTCTTCATAAACCACAAAAAAGACTTCCTTTAATCCAACGTTGTGCAGTCAGAGAGTAAACCCGGTAGCGGCGGGCTTTCATATCCAGTTCCCGACACACTGCCCCCACACGTTAACACACAAACTACAGTTGGGGCTGCAGGCTGACGTTAGACAGAGACAAACCAACGCCGGTGTAAAAGTCAATCAAGCGCCACCACAAAATGCAACATAAACGTCTAGGACGTTCAGAGCACGTTCGTTTATCCAAAAACTTAACGCCCGTGTGAACAAGGCCCTAATTGTGAACTTTCATTGGTCCACTCTGTTTCTGTCACATTCCAGCGAGAGAGGAAAAAGTCCTAGCTAGGTCTCGCACGTTAGATAGATAAAGACAAAACAAGGAAAGGAACTTAGTATAACTGGCATAAGTACGTCTACAAACCATTTCCTCTGCAGTGATTTCCCATTTTAATTATGCAAAGAACTTCCTGTTGAGGTAACTTGAAGAAACTTGCTTTGGGGCAGATCATGGGTGTAGGCTGATGACTGCTTTTTTCCCCATAGCACGCTCACTATCTAATGTAAATGAAGCTAGAGATTAAGCAAAGATATTTTCAGGTTCAGACGCTCCACCCAAGGCTCACTGAGCATTTCATCACGGTGAAACAATTGGCAATTATACGTGACTGGTATTTAAAAGTAGCAGTTTTTGTTTCATTGCAATTAACATTAAGCCCATATAAAAAAAATTATAAATGCTTCTCCCATGAGGTGTGTGCGTGAGCTTCAGCACAAGTTGGTGAAAGGGAGAGGTTCAGGCAGACGGATGAGGAAGGACGATAGCAAAAGTAATTCTTCTTTATTTTAAACAAAATTAGAAAGTCGTTGAACTTTTCCGTCTTTCTCCTCATTTAATAAAGTCCGTACAGCAACAATGATTATCAGGGCATTAATTACGTACATCTAATTTCCTTTAGAAAAAAAAAAAACAGAGAGAGAGAAATTATAGTAACCATTAACATCACAGCCCTTTTCAGTAAGACATAATGTAGAGAATCTAACATGACCTCAGAGCAGATGCACTCCTGCAGGTTGCCTCTGTTTCCTTGGATGGCCATCTTGCTGTGTGAGCTCCCTCCCAAACACCATGTTGTGATCAAAAATAGAGAGGAAAATGGAGGCCTTGCCAGCTGTCTAAGGTCTGGAGGCATAAATCAGTTTTCAACTGCAGATGCTCTAAGTGGTTGTGCAGGAAAAAGATTTCGGAAATAAAGTTTCATTTTCATCTCTCTGGTGTAAATAAATGGAAGCCGGGGATCAGTTTACCCTGATATCATTTCTCCTGTTCTTTTGCGGTGCTCGGCTGAAGACGTTTTTATTCCCCCCCTCAGCAGAAGATTCCCTGTTGTGGGTGAAAGAGGCCGGAGTGTCCGAGAGTGTTTGTATTGCTGAGACGCTACAGTATATGTGAATGTGCTTCTCTGAGTGAGGAGAAACAAAAGAGGCAGAGAGAGAGAGAGAGAGAACAAGGGAGAGCACTGATGAGAGTAATCAAGGGCGCTTTCACATTAGGCATAATCGATTTGTAACGTGCTCAGGAACGATTGCTCCACCCTCCTCACTGGCCAGCATTCCAATTATTATAATAATTATTATTATTTTCCGTACTCTGGTTAACTTGCTTATTTTCACTTTCCGCTACTGCAAGTGGCAGTATGCACCTGGTCGGCTTGCGAGCGACTATTAACCACAAGGATAAGACAAGAACAAGGAAGTCAATCCTTGCGCCATCCCTAATATTATTAATATTTCGAAAAAAAGAATGTCCACAGCAATGTTCTCAATGATTCATCCGCTATAGCTATGTGGGACAGAGTATAATACAGTGTTACGCATATACAGAGATTTTAGAAGAGAGACAGTACTACTGAAGTCACATTCTAAACAGTTCAGACTAGTTCAGGTACAATTGGCTTCTACAGTATATCAGATTCGATCCGTGCCAGAGTATGCTGCACTAGACTCGAGAGCACCTTTTCCAGTGGAGTCCCCGAGCCTGGAACTCTTGTGTTCTCACTAATTAAAATGAACCAGACGTTGGGGTCAAGTGTTCTGGGAAATTATTCCAGGTACCTAATGTAAAAACGCCCTAAGAGAGTAATAGACAGCGAGGAAAAGGAGAAAGATCGCTCCTCTTAACCCACCAGCCAGGAAACAGTGAGTTCTTATTTAGCACAGAAAAAGCAGATTTGCTTAGCAACTACACTGCTTCTCCAATCATTGAACTTTTAATGGCTAATGCATGCTGGATGTAGAGTGGGTCACTCAGACAAGTGAATAAGGGGCTACAGACTACTTGGGAGCACAAAATCACTCTTTCAGAAAAAATGGACAATAAATAAAATATATTTTAGCATTACTGTATATGATGCCATGGGGCGGTTATAATAATGATCAGGTAGCCAGTTTATTTTAATCATCAGCCATACTACTGAGTAGGGATGCACTGATACAGACACCGGTACAATATTGCACTTAACTACTTGTAAATCTGTTCCAATACTATTGCAGACACACTGTACACTCACTATGTAGATAACACCAGTCCTCACTCCTCTCTTATATCAACATTGTCTCTGATGAAGGATGCAACTATTATGAGAAAAACAGCATGAAAGTAATTTCAAAATAATTTGCATAATTCTTGCAACCTTAGCAGGAACATTGCGAAGCTGTTTATGTTGTTTATGAGCAGTTGCCATGGTACCCAGAGACCTCAAAGTGACCATGAAGGCAGAGGAGGCAATTTCCTGTCCAATAAAGTATTTTTACTGTTAATTAGAAATATCAAATATTTAATAGCACATGGAGGCGGCACAATGGCGTAGTGGAGAGGACTGTCGCCTTGCACCGCCACGGTATGGGTTCGATTCCCACCTCGGGTCTGTGCGCATGGAATTTGCATGTTCTCCTTGTGCTTGGTGGGTGTCCTCCGGGTGCTCCGGCTCCCTCCCACAGTCCAAAGACATGCAGATTAGGCTAACTGGCGTTCCCGAATTGCCTGTAGTGTGTGAATGAGCATGTATATGTGTGTTCCTTTCAATGAATTGGCACCCCATATAGGGTGTACTCCGCCTCGTCTCCAGCGGTATAAATGGTGAGTGAGTAATAGTATATTACTTTCCCTGCATCCATCATTGCATGTAAGAGTATATACATCTTCCATACCATTAAAAAACTTAAAAAAAGAAAGTGTGTAAAAAGTCTGTTGCAGGACATTGTTCCATCACTGATCTTTGGACTCCCAGTGTCAGCCTCGCGTCTCTCATCAGTTTATTACCCGTGCAGTGGAGGGATGAGGTGTTCACTCTGCAGAGAGCTGCTTAGCATTACGGCTGCATGATTCTTGCCAAAATGTGAATCTCAGTTTTTTTTCCCCTCTATGGGAATTGAGTTCATGATTCTTTCACATGAATTTATTTTACTTCCTCAACCAAAACATGTATTACGCAACAAAACTAATAAATAGTATCTGTGCTTTAAGACACTCGGCCAACTACAGTAAATGTCACAGTGCTTGTTGGACAGTTAAACTTCCAGTACATACTTTACAGCAAAGAATGTATTGTTCTCAAAGGTTTTAGTGCTCAATCTTAATATAATTCTAGTACGCTTCTAGTACACTACAGAGCTTTTAATCTGCTTTTAAAGTCTCTGTGTAAGGGCTAGAATCAACGCGTCAGGTCTAATTAACTATTACTTGAACATCATCCCAGAAGAGAGCTTGCTGTTGTGCTGGATATCAGCACAGCTGTGATGCCATCCTAGGCACGTCCTCCATGGAGGAGAATACACCATGCAGGTGGTAGACGGTCCTGTAAGTCTTGTTTTTTTTTTTTTTTTAAATATATATATGTATATTTCCAGTTATTCCACTTTAGAATATCAGCTAAATTCCAGGTTCTGGGGTTAAGTTCCAAATAGCATTAAATGCAAAGCTAGCACACTAGGGTGTACAAACCAATAAACCAATAAAGTAGTGCACTTGATCAAGGGCTACAGAAAAATTTGGAATTCAGCCTAGTCTGGGAAGTTCGTTAGCTTTGTAGCTAACGCCTTAGGCGTAAATAAAACAACACTGAGGCACTTTGGAAACAACTATTACTTAGACAAAGTTCGTTTCAGATGACGATGTTATCAGATGTGTTTTTTTTTTTTTTTTTTGCTAAAAGTGGATCCATGACTGGTTTTGAATACAAGTCTGAATGGTGGACTGTATTGACTCACTTTCACCAATGCGGCATTGCAGAATGACAGTTAGTGTAGAAGACCTACCCCACTTTAGCGTGTTACAAATACACTAGGTTGCCAAAAGTATTCGCTCGCCTGCCTTCACATGCACATGAACTTGAGTAACATCCAATTCTTACTCCATATGGTTTAATATGATGCTGGCCCACCCATTGCAGCTGTAACAGCTTCAACTCTTCTGGGAAGGCTTTCCACAAGGTTTAGGAGTGTGTTTATTGGAATTTTTGACCGTTCTTCCAGAAGCGCTGATGGCTTGGCTCGCAGTCTCAGCTCTAATTCATCCCAAAGATGTTGTAACGGGTTGATGTGCAGACCAGTCAACTCACTCAAATCCACGTCTGTATGGACCTTGCTTTGTGCACTGGTGCGCAGTCAACTTAATACACTTAGTACAAAATTACAAACTTTGAATATACTAGTCATTAGTCTGGCTGCGAGTACACTTAAGTATGCTTTGGCATGCTAGCATTTAATATACTTAGCATTTTTTTTCCCACTTGTGCGGCTTGGAGTTTTACGCTCAGTTTTTGGCATGAAAATATCTCCAACGAGTACAGTAAACCGACTAGTCTGTTCGGGTCTCTTTCCTGTTACATGTCATGTGAGTGACACTGGAACGAGGTAAATGAGGAAGCGTGATGAGAGAAGGGATTGAGTGGTATGACTGAATTCTTTACTAATCTCTAGGCTGACTGGTTTAAATAAGAGTATTTTGTTTTACACTGTTAAGAGTCCGACCAATGATATAGCACCTGGGACTGTCGTCGTGTAAGTAAGCAAACGAGGGAATGCAGGGAATGTGATCTGAATGAAGGGAAATACGTGCAAGTAAATCGCATTGTAATGAGATCAGACATGAGATAGCATGTATGAATGAATCGAGACAACTTTTTTTCTTCTTACAATAAATGATGCAGAGCGGCTTTACATGCAAATCAGTTTTGAGGTTCTTACACTAACTTTGATCAGTGACGTTTATCATTGCCTTCAGTTTCCTAAAGGTAATGCTTATGGTTGCTGTGGGGTGACTTCCAGGCAGGTAGTGTGAATGATCAATTTGCTGTGTTGTTACGTGACATGCACATCCATTTAGTCCTCATTTTCTTAAAAAGAACGACATAAATACTCGTAACTGTATCTAGCAATAAACACAGGCAAAAAAAAAAAGCCTGAAGCAGTAACTAGACCACAGTAAAAGAATATGCCCTGAGTCTTGTAATCATGGCCAAAGTATTATAGCCCCCTGTAGCATTCGGATCTGTACACTCCTATTGAGGATATTTCAAGACCCTTTTGCACATCCATCAGAAGCACAATAACCGATGTCTATGGTAGAAGATACTAGACATAAAAACATACCCCTTCTTCACGATGGTGTTCCTAATAAAGTGGACCACGTGGATGTGACCGAGAACACATGTTCCAACAAGGGCAGACAACAATCTAAGAATTCTGATGTTTTGGCTGGCACAGTAGGAGCAAACAATGGAAAGCACCAACATAGTTCACCTTGTCAGCCCATTTTTTGTAGACAAAGCGAACAGCGAGTCTTCATCCTCACATCAGGCAGGAGAGAACTCCTGCTGACACCCATTTTAACAAGATGTTGTTTGCTGCTTGACAGAGGGCACAACCTCTGACAGAGGCTCAACCTCTCGTGTCTTTCCCAACAGGGATGGGGGGTAAGAGGCATCCCTAAGGAGCCATTGAAAGCCAGCAATATTGAAATTGAGACTAAGGAGCCAGCACGACCTACGCGGCCGAGTGGGCATGCAATTGGTCAAATCAGAATGTTTCGGGAGTCTGTTGAATGTAAGAGGCTTGGTACGGCAGTAATATTAGCAGTTTTAAAGCTCACATGGGGAAGGTCAGCAGACCGATGGAAAAAAAAAAGCAGTGAGCTCGAATTAATACAACCCCATTTCCTTCCCCATATCCGCAAAAAAAAAAAAAAAACATCCTGGCGCAGCATTGTGCATGCATGCTTGTATTTACAGACTCCATTAAAGATTCCCATTCACTATGCAATGTGTGATAGGCAGTTGATTGTTTTGGTCTCAGGGTGAATATGTATATGATCAAGTGAGATGAGTGAGAATGTAGTTTCCATTTCCACTTGTATAATAAATAAAAATGCATAACAGATATGAAAATAAAAAACTGTAATGTCCTTCAAATCTAAGTTACTCTGAATAATTAGTTGAGTAATCATTTCATAATAACTGAGTAATAAGTGAATAATTTTTTATTTAAAAAAAATTCCCTCTAAATGTATTTTTAATGCAGATTGTCCATTTCAAATTTCTGCATGCTAGTCAAGTAATTTCAGCTTTTTATGTCTCTTACCAGACCATCTGTTCTGCTCGGATAGCCAATCTGAAAGTTGGGGGTGGGGGGATGGGGAGGGCTTTGGCTTTGCACAGAGGTCCCAGCTCACGGCCCCTGGACTATACATCAAGGCCCCAGTGACTGAGTCAGCTTTTCCCAATGAGTGTCTATGCACCGTGCTTTCCAAAACAATCTGCCCACTGAAGCAGCACACCAGACGAAGTTTCACTGGAGACTCGGAGGAGAATCCTTTCATGTGATAATTGAAAACAGGATTGAAATGAATTGGATCATTAATCTGAAAAGCCTAAAGATTGAAAATGTGCAGATATACAGTTTTAGCTTCAGGACATTTAAGCAAAGTAGCTAAAAATCTATTCAAATTGTATTGCTTATTTATTTATTTATTTATTAATTTTAAAATAATGTCTTCAGACCTCCTTTCAAAAAGGTTTTTTCGAAAATTGTGAAAATTGTGTGGACTACTCCAGATGTTTTCCAGCCTATAAACATATAAGGCCAGTAGTTGCATGTGTATGTATAAGAACCAGTGTGAGCTAAGAATTTGCATGAAATAAGAAATTTTCACACTTTTCGAACATGGTATTCATACATTTTTTTGCGTGGAAGTATTGTTCTTTTTCAAATCCTGTCTCTGATCAGAAATGATTCTGGGCTTCCCAATACTGCCATATTCATGAATTTGCCATCGTTTAAGAAATTTGCTGTTGTGTCATTTGTTTGCTAATGGGTTTTGCACATATGAGTTTAAAAAAACTTAAGCAGCTGAGACAGTGCAGAAATAGTCAGAAAACAAAACACGAACCTCCTAAACCTACAACGTTAGTCATGTTCAAAAATGACAAAAGTAATATATACACACACGAATATAATGTATATATCATTTTTAATCCTCAAGCAGCACACCTATGCTCCACCCAGCAGTCCCTAAAGGATGCAACACATATTGAAATTTTTTTAACTGTTAAAAGTATAACAAACTTGATAAGCCAAGCAATGGTTACATTAAATGTAGCAACGACAGATGACAGTGCATGAGTAAATTATAAAATTAAATTTTGACAGCTAAATATAATTACTTTAGTGCATAGTTTGTGGCTAGTACATAGACTGGTTTTGAAATGTCAGGGTGTTACGGCAGATTTGACAGCCCTGCTTAAAATGCAATCAAAAGCGATCAGCAAAAATGCATTTGTGACACAAAATACCCGGTATGAATTCATGATTCATGATCCATTCCACTCATGATCTGTTCACACGAAGACAATGCTTTAAAGTAGAACAAAACAGTTTTTCTTATTAAATATAAAAGAACACATTTTTCAAGCTATAAAGAGGAATAAACATTTCTTACAGATTAGTTTTGATTACACAGTAATCAGTTTTTTCCCTCTGCTATCACCACGGTAACACTTGGTGACACACAACATACATATAGGCATGTAGCCCTGGTAGTATTGTCACACTCAGCAGCTGCCATGTGGAGACAGCAGTGTCTCTTACCATTGTCTCCTCCTGGCAGCTGCAAGCCTGCTGTGATTGTTGCTCACAAATAGGGACCCCCCTCCCTCACCCCCAGTCAGCAGTGACTCCAGGTGCCACTGCTTTTAGGTGATGACCTTTAATCCTCTCTGCCCCTTTCATCAGTGATTCTCCACATCCGGTCCTGGTGGAAGAGCCCTGCACATTTTAGCATGTTATCTGCTCACAGCAGCCATTGATTTCATTAATCAGCTAATTAACAGCCTTTTCTTAATTAAAGTGGGTGTGATGGAGCGGGAAAAACACTAAAATGTGAAGGGCAGGTGGTCCTCCAGGACTGGATTTGTTTTCTGCATCGCACACAACACTGCTCTTTCTCTCATCCCAATCCAACCAAGAGCTCATTATTTATTTTTCCAGTTTCCCTTTCTCTAGCTATCTCATATGTTCTCTGTAGATCCCCTTGGACATGATGGGACATGGACAACCAATGAACTCCTGACTGCAAACAAAGGATCTGGTATCCAAGTGTCTAAGCATAATTTGATTCCTGCAAAACTTTCTAGTTCAAGTACAGGCAAGTCTTGAAATGTGTTGTTTTTTTTATGTATGTAATAAACATTTGAGAACTATGTACTAAAGCATACGTAATTAAACCAGAGAATTAAAATCACTAACTTCATATTATTGGGAATGTTGGCAATACTGTATTTATTGCAGAATGCAATTTAACTTAAAAATCTTACTATAATTTGATATCCAGAAGCTGTGCTTAAAACATGTCATTCGTAAAAGAATGATTAAAACACACGTACACATTACACAGCAAAAAGTCCAACAGGGTTTACATACGCATAAATGCGAAAGTTTGCATCCCTTTACAATTATCTTCCCGTGTAGAAAAAAATAGGATTTCAGTCTCAACACAACAATCGGAAACGTAATTCACAATCGAGATAAAACAATTTGAGACTAGGGTTTGTTGTGACTCCCTCAGTCTCCAGACGCAATAACCCGAAGGCAGTCAGGACAGTTACATAAGGAAATCTAGGGCAAATATTTGAAATGTTTAAAATGCTATTGAGAAGATATTTCAAAAAGCTTGATGTTAGTTGAAAAACAAAGGTAGACGTAGAAATTGCTACAGAATATTTCGAAGCAATTTCTGACTGATCATTCTGATTATTTTTTTATTTACTGCTTCTACTATTAATAATTGAAACTAGTGGTCTATTTGAGTTGCTAGTGATGATGAAGCCACAGCCCTTACATATTAGATACATTTTGACAAAAAAAAGAATGTTTTGTTCTAACTGTATTCAGACATCTAAGAACACTGAATTAGTCATTACACACACAGACAAACAAATTGAACAAAGTAAACTCGTGTCATTGAACTTACCCTGACAGATGAGCTCTTGTGTTTGTTCATAAGGTCATATTTCCCCTTTAATTCTTTGAGAAGCTGCTCCAATGTGGCCTTCTCTTCTTTCTCGTTGTAATCTTGATCCAGGAGGATGTAGGCCCTCCAGTTGGAGGAATCGAAACCCCAATGGCACGTCCGGTTCTCCAAGCGCTTGTGGCTATGCACCACGAACTTTTGCGTAGGGAAGATCAATCTGCAGTCTAGACACTGGATACACGCTGCATGCGGACTCGTGTACAGCTCTGGCATGAACACGCCCTTGCACTTACCAAAACATTCGTGGTAGACCTTAAAGGCCCGGGCGGTGTACTCGAGCTCGGCGGAGGAACACGCGAGCTCCTTGTCGAGGCGCGGCGGCGGCGGCAATGCACCACCGTGCAGTAAGGAGTTGCACAGGCGCTCGGCGTCTGTTTGCGTGATCAGTCCGCACGATGGTGCCGAGAAGGGCAAGATGCCCATAATCTTCAGGATCTCGAGTTGCTCAGCCGTGCACCGCGAGCAGTAGATGTGCAGCTCGTCGCACACAGCGTTGATCTGCTGCAGGGTGAAGTCGCGCAGCACGCTGTTCAGGATCTGCGGCAGACACAGGCGCTTCTCGCCGCCCACCACGAAGCACGAAATGGTCTCTCGCTCCAGCACGGTCTCGCAGCGCTCTGTGGAGCGATCCGGAGCGATGAGCAGCGGCCCGGACAGCACTGACGCCGTCTGAGTCCTCTGGCTAGGAACCAGCGGCAGATCCGCGCTCTTCTTCCCCGGTTTGTCGAAAGGTGCGTCGTGCTGCCAGCGAGCCGAAAAAGCCGCCGGGCCGCCGAGTGAGCTCATCGAGCTCAAGTGAAACTGCTTGAGAGTTTGCCGAAGTCCCGCGTGTGGTCGGAAGCTTGACACTGCCTCCATGTTCTCTATTGTTATAAGCGCTAGTACAGGGAGGAAAAAAAAAAAAACTCAAACTTTTCCAGTCAATTCGGGGTGAAAAAACAACATCAAAGAAGCGAAATGAAAATAGTCTATTCTGAAAAGTCCGTAGCAAATCTGTGGCAACTTTTAAAAGCCAAAAGCGCCACGGAGACGATTAGTTTTTCTCTTTCCAGCGTCTGCTTCATATTAAAACAATAAGCAGCCTCGAAGCTTACTGAAACCTGGAGCAAAAAAAAAAAAAAAACCCTCGATCCTTTCGACAACGATTTTTTCCAGTTCCAAAAAAAAAAAAAAACACACACAAGACGACAATCAGTACCTGGATTAAAAAATTAAAAAAAAAAAAAAAAACCTTGTGTGCACAGTTCAAGTGTTTGTCTCTCCCTCCGTTGATCCAGCAAGTCCCCCCGCCTGTGTGTGTGTGTGTGTGTGTTTGTGTCTGGTTGAGTCATTGAATCACAGCCAAGAATGTGACTGACTCCTCGGTCTGGCTGTTCTATGAACAACTGTTCCTCCCCCCGCTGCCCCAGCAGCTGCAAAAGCAGTGTGAGCGCAGAACCGAGTCGTGGATACTCTCCTGCTCTTCCCGTAAACTGCAAACCGCCGCAGTGGAGCAGACAGGAAGGGTGGAGTTACTGCACTCACCCAGATTAGACTTTAAAAGGAATGTACTTGCAGACAATTCACTGCAGACGGAAAGTTCTGGAAGGCTACAGATCTATCCGAAGGTTATTCAGGACATAATAATAATAATAATAGTATTTTAATAATTTTAATAATTTTTAAAAAATAATTTTTAATAATTGTCAAATCATAATTTTATAAATGCCCAATGTATTATTGTTAAATTCTAATGCTTATTCAACTGCCCTAACCTAAAAAAAGAAGAAGGATTAGCAGAGAAATAAATTGCACTGGAGAATACTATTAAACAAAAAATTAGAATAATAGTGGCTTAGTGGTTAGCTTTAGCTTGCACCTCCAGGGTCCGGGTTCGGTTCTGCCTCAGTGTCTGTGTACATGGAGTTTGCATGTTCTCCCCGTGCTTGGTGGGTTTCCTCCTGGTACTCCAGTTTTCTCCCACCATCCAAAGACATGCAGTTTAAACTATTTCGGGTTCCCAAATTGGCTGTAGTATGTTTGTGTGTGTGTGTGTGTGTGTGTGTGTGTGTCCTGCGACAGATTGGCATCTCGTCCAGGGTGTCCCCGCTTTGTGCCCAAAGTCTCCTGGGATAAGCTCCAGGCCTCCCGCAACCCTGTACACAGGATAAGCAGTATAAAAGATGAATTAATAAAATGGAAGAGTATAAAGTGCAGGCAGCACGGTGGCTTAATGGTTGGCACTGTTGCCTAGCACCCCCAGGGTCCGAGTTGGATTCTGCCTCAGGGTCTGTGTGCATGGAGTTTGCATGTTCTCCCCGTGCTTGGTGGGTTTCCTCCTGGTACTTCGGTTTCCTCCCACCGTCCAAAGACATGCAGATTAAGATATTTGGCATTTGCCCATAGTGTGTGAATGAGTGTGTGAATGTTTACCCGGAGTCCTACCACATTTGTAAAAGTAGGAATAAATACAATGGACATCATTGGCTTTCACAGTATCTAGTTGGACTACAGTGGTTCCTAGATGGATGGATGAATGGATGGCATAAAGTGTATAAATTATGCAGGATAAATTACAGACTGTACAGAAAGAAATTAAAAAGTCTGAGTGTTCAGTTAGTCCTTATTTATGTGAAAAATGATCATTGTGTAAACAAGAGCAACACTCAACCCAGTAAATCAGTACGTCAGAGATCAACAAACCTTTTTCTTATACAAATCCTGGTTTCCAGATGTTTTTTGGAAGTGGCTTAACACAGGAGCTATGTTCAAACAGCTATAGCTTCCACATTTTTTCAGCACTTGAACAAAAACCACCTGAAAAAGAAGTGTTGTTGAAGGTGGGCGAGTTTCTTTCTTAATAATAATAATTTGTATGTTTATTTTAACTTAGATGATGTTGATGAGTTGTTGCTTAGTTGTTGATTTGGTGACTTTTGGAAAAAATTGTATTGTCTTTTTCTAGAAATGCAACTTTTTTGATTTTGTATAGCAGTGGCTACCAACCCTGGTCCTGATGGACCCCCTTTCGATTAGCTAGCTATTTGGTTAAATCAGGTGTGATGGGGGCTGAGAATTCATTAAATATGCAGAGCAGGGGGCTCCTCAAAGACCAGAGTTGGGAACCACTGATGTATAGGATTCAAAATAATGCAGGTCCATCCTAGTCTGCAACAGTCAGCACAAATTGTGGCAACTTGGCACTCAAATTGGCAAGTGTGTGAGGAGAACAGACTGAGATCTGATTCAAACAAATATGAGTCAGAGTATATCAAACATGTTAGATTTTTCTAAGCCAATTCTGGAGGCTATTAGAGGCTATACTGTGGTCGCTGACCGGACAAGGACATACATATTGTCAATAGTTATTGAACATATAAAGAAGGCAAAAACACAGGAAATAAAGCAAAATATTAAAACTTAACCCAGCAAATATTAATATTACATATTAAATATTAAAATTTATAAAATTATGAAATCACAATAAATTCTTAATATTATTTAAATACCGATATTAAGTCTGAAATTAATGAATTATTACAATATTTAAAAATTTGAGCAAAACAAATATGTGCAACTATGTGCATTTCATGAAAGAACTTCTGACAGTATATGTATATTCTTTGTGAATTTCTGGATTTAAATCTTTTAAATCTTTTGTTTAGACAAAGCATTAATTGCTGGAACCTTTAACATTCATTTTGAGAAGCCAGAAGACCCTCTGAGAACAGCTTTTATGTCCATTCTGGACTCAGTAGGAGTAAATCAATAATTAGCAGGACCAACTCATAAGGCTGGTTGCAGTCAATATTTAATAATATCTTTAAGATTAAATATAGAAAGTATTGTGATGTTCCCACAGTGCAAAGTCATCTCAGATCACTATCATCTTTAAAGTGTGTCTTAGTAATAATGTACATACAGTGTCGTGTTACAGCATTAAACGTACATTCCCATAAACTACTGCACAGTGATTTATCATTAATCTTCTAGAGTTATCAGTTATGACTGACGGCACAGAACTCGATCAGGCGACTGAATGTTTACAGTTGACATTACATTATACTTTAGGTAATGTAGCTTTAGTTAAAAGTAAGATAATTAGAGATAAAAAAAAAACGAACTCCCTGCTTGAAAACTAAAACTTAAATAGCGTCAAAATAAATTTGTAATATTTCAAATGGCATGAAAGGATAATTAATGTAGGTACCTAGAATATTTTACTCCCCTTTAAGAAACTGAACTAATTCCACTAATCTCTTATTCAAAATCATTACATCATCACTGTATTCCCAAATCTTTTAAATTAGCAGTTATTAAACCCCTAATTAAGAAACCTGACCTTAACCCCTGTCAGCTGTCCAACTTTAGGCATATATCAAACTTTCCCTTTACTTCCAAAATTATATAAAAGGTTGTAACACAACAGCAAAGTTCATATCTACATAGAAATAACATATATAAAATGTATTAGTCAGGATTTACGCCTTATCATAGCACAGAGACACACTGGTTGAAGTGGTGTTAAATGACCACCTACTGGCCCCTGATCACGGTTGCCTGTCTGTATTTAATTTGACTCTTTGAAATTTATTTATGTGAATCATTATCTTAATTATGAAAATTTACCAAGCACATAGCTTCATGACCTTTTAAACATTTAGTTGTCTAAAAAAACAACTGTCATGTACTCTCAAAAGTGTGCTATGAGTGTATTATGAGTGCTATGATGATCGACCTACAGCCACCACCCCTCGTAATTTGCCCAGTGAAAGTAAAGCACTAGCATCAAGGCCAGCTCTGCTACACATGCTCAAGAGACAGGGCTCACGGTGGCTGACAACTCATTATCCCGCAGTCTTCGCTTGGCTATAAAAGGACAACTGGGCATCAGTCCAGTGTGTAGTACGTAGTGGATACCCAACTCACAGTTTTTTCTCTCACTGTGTGTCACAACAGACTCTGACCACTCCAGGAGACCTCCAACACCTGGTCACTCACCAAGAAGGGACCGCATCCAAACCTCAACTGCCACCTCATCTTCCAGAACTTTAGGTTTAGCCAACTGTGAACTCTTACTCCACTAACCCTCTCACTCACTTATTTCTTGAAATAAAAGAGGACGTCTTTCTTGATCCTTGCTTTGTGGGTCTGTTTTCTGCCTTCCCACATTCAGTGTGTTTTGTACAGGTGGAGAATGCGGGCAGCAGACAGACTCCATATCTCACCCTGGAACAGTTCCTCAGCCATCTCTTGAAGACCAGCATCCAGCAGCTTGGAGCCAGCATAACAGTACATCTTGGTTATGGCAGACTATACCACCCACTACCTGGAAGCCTTGCCACTCTGAAAAGCCACGTTGGCAAACATTCCAAAGGAGCTGGTACTTCTCGTTGATAAAGGTACTTCCTTTATGTCCAAGCAAAACGCGATCATTCCCCCATTTTCCGTAACAATGATTTTAATCATCCCTTCCTTCTGCACACAGATGCCTCAGAAACAATGGCGCCATCCTTTCCCAGGATTTTGATAGCAAGGAACACCCAATCCTGTACATGAGTAAGAAGCTCATAATGGTGTAACAAAAGGCACTTTAACCATAGAAAAGTTTAAATATTACCTCGTGGGATGGCACTTCACATGTGTCACTGATCCTGCTCCCCTACAGTGGGGCATAGGACCCTTGTATCACCTGCTGGATGTTCTCACTACATGATAACTCTGTCTGAATCCTGCACTGATCAGAGGTGGAACAGGGAAATGCTGACAGACTTTCCGAATGCTATGCTTTCTTCTTGACACTCATTACTAGCTTAAAGCTGGGGGTGGGGGGATGAAAGTAAAGTGTGCATTCAGCACCAAGGCCAGCTCTGCTGCACTCTGCGAAGGGGTTAATAGATTATAACTTACCTTCCTGCAGTTATCGCCTGGCTATAAAAGGACAGCTGAGCATCAGTCCGATAAGTAAGTCCCGGGTACTGAACTCATGTTTTTTTCTCCTTATGTGTCACAACAGACTTTGATTACTCCAGAAGACCTCAAACACCAGGTAACTCGCAGAAAACGGCTTGCTGCTAAACCTTCACCTCCTTCATGGCCAAAAGCCAAGGATTTGCACTGCTTGCACTTTTCACCCAGTCATACTGAAATCTTACTCCCCTAACCTTCTCACTGATAAACTTATTTAAATAAAAGAGTCTATTGTTTTCTGATCTTTGTCTCCCTCTGTCTGTGTTCTGGCTTGCTTCGCTAAATGTTTAGTTTTTTATTGGTTTTAATTTGATTCTGATCATAAAATGAATAAAATGCAAATTTACAATAATAAGGAATGTAATTATTTACTTATATAGCATTTAAAGAAATTGTTGTTGGATCCAGTTGTCAGTAAAGTCCCATTTTACATAAAATATTTGGTAGGACTTGATTAAACATTAAGACTTGACATTAAGCTTTAATTAAGAGATATATATTTGCCTAATCAACAAATTACCTGTCCAAAAAGGAAACAGACAAAAAAAACTGTTTACAAGTGATGCCCGAAAAAATCTACAATAACATTGTCATCCAAATAAGAATGTAATTGAGTATGTATAACTTCTCTAAAGTTTTACAGATAAAAGGAAGAGATTAGTCATAATTTGACAGAACCGAAGGATCTAATTTAGTTTTTTAAAAACCGGTTCCACCACAGCATCTTCAAAAGCATATGGGACACATCCAGTACTAATAGAGGTATTAATAACACAAAGTAGGCTAGGCCCAACTTATTTAAAAACACGTTTTAACAGGCTGAATGGGTGTGACGCACCAGGATGGAAAGTTGATTTCAAGTGTTCAACAATATCTGTTAAAGACAACAAAGATATTAGCTTGAAATGATCATACACCATAAGTTCCAAACCAACTATAGAAGGGTCAGTGTTAATGCACCAACTATTGACCCTAAAAGCTGTAATCATATCAAAATAGACAAAAAATTTTTTTTAACATGAACCAGCAGGCAGAGTATGAGATATGGTTACAGGAGGATATAAGACAGAATATATATTATTAAAAAGCATGTGAAGCCTGTGACAGTTAATAGAAACCAATGTTGACAAATACTGTTTTTTTGTAGTATTCTGGTAATTGTGGCCTAAAACAGTTCATTCTCAGTTAATTGTGTCCTAAAAATGTCCAGTGCCACCTGACCCCCTATTGGCCCTCTTTCCATTGATGCTCAGTCTGCCTACATTAGTTTAACCAGGGCTCAAGCTGTGGTTTAATAGGTCTATGATCTAAAGAAGCGACATAAGCCAAGATATGAATAGACAGAAGTTAAGTTGAGAAGTGACTCATCAGGAGAGCAGTGAGCAGGAAACCCTCCTGCTGTGAAAAGCTGCAAGTCTTTAAAAGCATTAGAGAAATATTCAGCTGTCACTGAGGTTATCATATGGCTCAGACGAGCAGAGGCCTGTGTTTCTGTGACTATAAGCGGAATAGTAATCCTAAAATTACCAGAGAAATGGTCTGAGATAAGAATATTATAGATATCAGTGATTTTCATGGTTAATCCATGGGTAAATATCAGGTCCAATGTCTTTCCTTTCCTATGCCTATGATCAAACCAACTGATTTTATCAAAAGTCAACAAGTTTGTAAAATTCTTTGACCAGAGGGATGTCTAGACAACAAATATGAAAGTTAAAATCACCTACAACTAAGAGTCGGTTGTATTTAGGCATAAGACCAGAAAGTGGTTCCTCAAATCAACAGATGCAATCCTTATTGAATTTGGGAGGACGATAAATAACTGCACAGATGCAAACATGGCATATTAGTAATGAAGAAATCTCTTTCAAAACTATAACACGTGTCCCAGGATAGCTGCTGACAGTTTAACTTAGATATAAAAATAGAAGCCACTCCTCCACCCCTGCTGAAAGCCCTTAGAGACCTAAAATGAGCTCAATCCACAGAAGAAGATCAGAAAACATTCCAACTCGTAGCCCAAAAAAGAATAATAATCTAAGTACTCTAACGTGTTACTTTGTAACTAGTTACACCAACACTGTAAACCAGTGACAGGATGGTAAGTTTAAAAAATATATTTTCAGAATAAGCTCCCAGATTGTAAAGTTTAAAATTAGAGAAGACTGAATTAACGCAAATTATTATTATTATTATTATTATTTTTATGGGATTTTTTCCCGATTTTCTCCCTAATTTAGTCGTGGCCAATTCCTCCCCGTCACTAGGGGGCTCCCACATTAAGGCTACTACTACCATTTAGCCGGGAGGGCCGAAGACTATCACGTGTTTCCTCCGAACCGCGTGACGCCAGCCGACCGCATCTTTTCGAACTGCTTGCTCACGCACTGTTAGGGGTGGAGTAACACACTCGGAGTAAAGCGCTAACCGCTCCTTCTGCGTGCGCGAGCTCACAGACGTCCCTGATTGGCTGTAGAGTCGTGATTAATGTGGGAGCACAAAGTACCTCTCATACCCTCTTCCCTCTGAGAGAGCTCGGCCAGTCAGCTCTCTCTAGACCTCCAGCTGAGAGAGGTAACAGCATCACCCAGGGATCGAACCAGCGATGTCCGGACTTTACCACTGCGCCACTCGGGAGCCCGAATTAACGCAAATTAATCATATGACTAAGTTTGACCATAATGGTTTCCGTTATCGCAGCGCGGTTACTCAGCTGTGCGTGATAATAGGACTTGTAAGGCAGATAATAAGATTACTTAGGAAACGGCATCAGGTGTGCTCAAAAGTATTATTTAAAAAAAGTTTCTAGATGAATATTGAACCAATGTGTTCTCAAGCTACATTTTTACAAAAATACACTAAATGTAAAACACAAAAAAAGGCTGTGAAAGTGATGCAGGCTGGCAGAAGCTACTTTTATTCCACTTACTGGAGAACACTGGACATCAATAAGTTACCATAACTACCTCGGTAACACAACACACCTAATTGATAACAAATGACAACTGCACTCATTCACTCTGGACAGGTTAAACCGACAAGACAAATATTTTGTTGGAGCATGCACTAAACAAGTAAGCTAGCCATGTTAAAAAGGAGATAATGGACCTGGGAACACTATAGGAGCAGACAGGGCTCACTATTGCTGCTGTTAGAAGTTTACCATTCAATAGAGCTTAATTTATCTCAAATATTAAATGTTAATGTTTGAGATATTATAAAACTGCATAATGTGTTTTGTCTAACCAGTTTGTCATGCATTTCTTTATTCCAACATTGCACATTTATAATACAAGTAAATCTGAGTACAGAGAAACCACAACTTACAAATTTTATTTGTTTAGGAGTTTTTAAGGTGAAAATATTATTATTAATAATAATAATAAAAATGTCCAACCCTACAATAATATATTTGCATATAAAAACAATAAAAACATTTAGAAAATACATATACTGTAAATGAAAAAATATGAAATAATTAAAAAAAGACATTAAACCTTAATTATCCTTAATCTATGACTCCTTTTGGCACTGTCTGCCTTTTTAGCGAAACTAAAAGTGGCTCACTATTCTTCTTGCTACTGTCCTTGTTAACCTTCTTGGGACCCATGGTTCTACGTCTTCACTAAATCTTGCACAAAATGCAAAATTGCATACAAAAGAAATTGTAAAGTCAGTTTGCTTGGCTTTTCACTGATGCAAACACGTTTTGAATAGCTCCTAGATCTACATGCATCCTATATGCAGATGCACATTTTTTTTACTGTCAAATTACTGTCTATAAGGGTAATTAGCTAGATTTTTTTAAATTCATTGATAGCACTACTTATTATTTACTATATCGCATTCCAAGTCGGTCAGAAGTTTACATATAGGCAGAGTCTGTGCCTTTAAACAACTTGAAAAATTCCAGAAAATGTATGTGATAGAGCTTCTGATAGGCTAATTGACATCATTTGATTTCACATTTCAATCCAATAAAAAATGTATGACATTAGAGACATTATACCTGTTATGGTAACCTCCAAAAAATAACACACCCCTTGAACTTTGGTAAACTTACAAGTATTGTGATACACACCATGGTACTGTACTACCACGGCACCCACTAAAGTGCCAGAGTACCTCACCTTATAAGTCCTATGGAGCCTACTATCATATTGTCTGAAGTACCATGAGAATACTATGCTATATTATGGTATTATAGTTCACCATAGTAAAATTTCTTAAAGTATAAATAAAGCAAGTTTGTTATAAATTATCATTTTAAGTTACAGGCTGAAAAGTATGTTTGTATCCTGTACCCATTATGTGTAAATAACTAAAACAGCTTGATTGGAGTCACAGAAGAACTGCAGAAGCACTGAGTCATGGGTTGGCAGTCTGTGTTTATTTGGAGCATCCCCTTTTCTCTGATGGCCAGAGAACGACCAACTCCTCCTTCATAGGTTGAGCTTTTGTTTAGAGTCATGATATCTTTAATCCATCTGGGTGCATCTGTCAGATTTCAACAGAGATATCCTAGTGATTACTTTTATACATTGCTGAGTCTTCCAGGAAAGAAAATCCTGTTTGCACATTTCAAGAAAATGATTTAGCTTATTTATGTATTATAGTCAAGCATAGTTTTTTATAACATATGTTTATTACTGCTCAGTGGAGAGAAGTGATTAGGAAGATTAAATATCAGCAATGGTACTTTTGGCTTTCGCAAATTTCCGGTAGTGTGTGAATGCGCATGTGAATGTTAACTAGTGGGACCTACGGTTGTAAAAAAATGGGAATAAATACAATGGCAATCATCACTGGCCTCTACGGTCTATGGTCAATCTACAGAGGTTCCTAGATAAATGGATGGATGGATGGACTGGTACTTTTACTGTCGCTATTTTTTTCCTTCTACAGACTCTCCACATTAAAAAACATATATAATATGTAATGCTGGCCACAGCCTGGCATGGGTGTAAAAATCAATCAGGGACATTTATCAATTCAAAATTATGAATAACCTTAAAAATAAAAGCAATTAACATAATGTTGAATGAATACACAACAAATAGATCCAACTCATAAGAAATCTTTCTATGGTACATAGGAACTATAGTACATGGTACTGCATGGAACATGTACCAGGAACCTGTGATACATCTGCCGAACTTTGGTAGCCACTGTCGTACCGAATAATCACCATTTCACAACAAGTATTGTGGTACACACCAGAATGGACACCCACTAAAGTGCCTCAGTACCTAACCTGGTAGCTCCTATGGTGCCTACTATCATAATGTCTGAAGTACCACAGTTATACTATGGTATATTATGGTATATATCATAGATTATCATAATATAATTTCTTAAAGCATTAATGAAGCCAGCTTGTGTAGTGTAACATAATAGAACTAAAAGTCACACAATCCAAAAATGCAATTTGTTTCGATGTAAAAACAACCACACAGTCAATGAATGATAATGGCTAATGCTTGATAACGCAGTGGTAAAGTGCTCGCCCTATTATCCAGGGATCACTGGTTCGATCCCTGGGTGATGCTGTAGCCTCTCGCAGCCGAAGGCCTAGAGAGCTGATTGGCTGAGCTCTCTCAGCGCGGTGGGATGGGAGGCATTTAGTGCTCCCACATTAATTACAGCTCTACGGCCAATCAGGGGCGTCTGTGAGCTCACACAAGCGGAGGGAGTGGATAGTGCATGAGCGAGCAGTTCGAAAAGATGTGGTCAGTGACGTCATGTGGTTCGGAGGAAACACGTGATAAGTCTGCAGCCCTCCTGACTGAGTGGTCATAGTAGCTTAATGTGGAAGTCCCCTAGTAACGGGGAGGACTTGAACACGACTAAGTTAGAGAGAAAATCAGGAAAAAATATATATAATTTAATAAATGACTAAGGTCATATTTGTCACAAGAAGAAATCTTTAGAAAAAGCTTAGATGAAAACAAATTATCTAATTCACTCTTGTTTATATGTGACAAAATAAAAATATATGTTTTATATGTAATAATAATAATTTTAAAAAACATCGCTTAGCAATGTCCACATTGTGTAGCTACGATCTGTGCTACTATATTGTTCCGCGATGGATTGGCACCCTTTTCAGGGTGTACCCTGCCTCGTGCCCTAATTATACAGGATAAAGCAGCATAACTAATGCCTGACTCTCACCTGACTCACATAGTCTCCTCTGAATAGTGGATGTTAAAATATGTCTAACGCTTGAACTCTGAGAGGCATTTCTGTGCGCTCTGATCTGAGGTGCTATAAAATCAGTGGTTTCTGAAGCTGATCATTCTAATAAACATATCCTCCATAGCAGTGGTAGCTTTTGGGGGTCTACTTTCCGGGGAACAGAAATAGAGCCAGTTTCATCATAGTGTTTGATGTTGATTGCCCTTGGGGATACATTCAAAGTTCTTGATTATTTTTTTTAGATTGATTTTCTTAAAGTAAGGATGGACTGTGTTTTTTGTCCTTTCTTACTGTAACAGAGTGTCTCTTGCCATAATATGGATTTGTGCAATAGTTGTAGTAGCAGTAATAGTGCTGATGGACTTTTTCCTTAAAATCAAGCTATAGCTATGATCGCTCAGCTCTGCTGTTCTCTTGCCAGGGTGTGGCTCAGCAATTGTTGCATCTTCCTTGGAACACTCAACTGAGCTTAATAGGGGTTTTGGTAATTATTTAATAAACTGAATCTGCTGGCAGGGAAAAAAACACAAACATGAACTGAATGAACCTAAGTAATGAGAGTGCTTATAGAGAAGATTGGTGGAAAAAACAGAAGACTGTAGATGGAAATATAAATATGGAGTGTCCACTGAATAAATGATTTAGAGATTTAAATTCAAAATGCATTCCAAAGACTCCAAAGTCACACCTCATATGGTCTATGGTAACCTGATAATAATAACACTAATAATAATAATAATCATCACCCCTAACTACATATAAAAGGCTTATGTATTCTGTACGTATTATGTACCCTGTATGTCTTATGAAAATTCATTTTCTACAGTCATCAACTGCTTCTTAAAAGGAGCATATCGACAAGTGTACAACCGATTCTTCTTCTTTGTCTTTCGGCTGTTCCCTTTCAGGGGTCGCCACACCGAATCATCTGCCTCCATCTAACCCTATCCTCTGCATCCTCTTCTCTCACACCAACTAACTTTATGTCCTCTCTCACTACATCCATAAATCTCTTTTTTGGTCTTCCTCTAGACCTCCTGCCTGGCAGTTCCAACCTCAGCATCCTTCTACCGATATATTCACAATCTCTCCTCTGAACATAATCAAACCACCTCAATCTGGCCTCTCTGACTTTATCTCCAAAACATCTAACATGGGTTGTCCCTCTAATAAACTCATTCTTGATCCTATCCATCCTTGTCACTCAGCATCCAGAGAACCTCAACATCTTCAGCTCTGCTACCTCTAGCTCTGCGTCCTGTCTCTACTTCAGTGCCACTGTCTCTAAACCGTAGAGCATCGCTGGTCTCACCACTGTCCTGTACACCTTCCCTTTCATTCTTGCTGATACTTTTTTATTGACACACCTGACACTTTTGTCCACCCATTTCAACCTGCCTGTAATCGCCTCTTCACCTCCTTTGAACACTCTCCGTTGCTCTGGACCGTTGACCCTAAGTACTTAAAATCCTGCACCTTCTTTACCTCTGCCCCCTGTAGCCTCACCATTCCTCTTGGGTTCCTCTCATTCACACACATGTATGCTGCGGCTAACCTTCATTCCTCTGCTTTCCAGAGCATACCTCCACCTCTCCAAATTTTCGTCCTGTTCCCTGCTCTCGCTACAAAGCACAATGTCATCTGCAAACATCCTGTCTCCTGTCTTACCTCATCTGTCATCCTGTCCATCACCAGAGCAAACAAAAAGGGGCTTAGAGCCGATCCTTGATGCAGACCCACCTCCACCTTGAACTCTTCTGTCACACCTACAGCACATCTTACCACTGTCTTACAGCTCTCATACATGTCCTGCACCACTCTAACATACTTCTCTGCCACTCCAGACTTCCTCATACAATACCACAGCTCTTCTCTTGGCACCCTGTCATACACCTTCTCTAAATCTACAAAGACACAATGCAACTCTTTATTACCTTCTCTGTACTTCTCCATTAGCATCCTCAAAGCAAATACTGCATCTGATGTACTCTTTCTAGGTATAAAACCATATTGCTGCTTACAAATGCTCACCTCTGCCCTTAATCCAGCTTCCACTACTCTTTCCCACAGCTTCAGTGTACAAAATTATTGAATGAAATATATAAATATTTATATAAAAACGAATAGGAAATGTACATTTATTATTAATAACAAAACACAAAACATGGTGAAAAGATAACATATAATGAAAATCACATACGCACCCCATACCAACCCATAGTATCATTAGTAACATACATAATACACATTTATAATATGCATACATAATTATATCAACAGACACTCCCCCATTTATTTTACACACAATGATTCATCCTTAACACAACACACATGGAGGCGTACATAATCAAGATCATTTTCCTAAAAGTAAACATTCAAAACGTTTTAGCAGCAATAACTCTGTAATGTTACAGCTGCTGTTTTTCTTCTTTCAATTCCTTTGCCTTATTAATGAAATTTTGTCACAGCACAATACTATTTGCCATTGATTTTTTTTTCCGACTGAACATCTTTACAGGTTTACTAGTCAATCACTTGCTGCCCCGTTTCTTCTTAATGAATTATTGTCCATCATTTTTGCGCATTTATACTCGTCCTTCTAAGCTCAATGGAATGTTGTTCAAGCACAGAAATGTAGACAGATTTGACGATATACAGACTTAATCACTATTGCATACTACTTAAACTTAAACATCAATAAATAAAAATTAATACACCTTAACATTTTATCCTGGCTTGTGGATTATCACATTTCAAAGTAGTACTAAATTTCAATACCATTTCAAAACAACAACAATTCTTTACAGCACTTCTTTGAGGCAGACCTACTGTATACCAACAGCAATAGTAGCACAAATAAAGACCGATATTCACTTTGACAATGTTTATACACAACTCACGCCATCACTCTGTTTCTGTGGGGAACTCGGGCGGTTTGTCCTCATACTGTGGTGGAGGTGTTAGCGGCTCAATGGTAATTCGTTCTCCCTGGGGAGGGCTCTGGATATTCAGCCGGACATCTTTCACACGGAGCTTCTCAGATTTAATCCTGCGAACACGGAGAGGTCTGAAGATGGAGCTAGCTCGGCTGCTGCTGCGAGCTGGTTGGGCATTCGTTCCAGCTGCTTGGGGGGCAACGTGAGGACCAGGAGCATTCTGACTACTTGGAGCATTCTGAGTACTGGCAACACCTTGTCCTTCTCCTTCATTTTCCACTGCAGCAATCAGGTCCTCATACGAAGGGAGTTGTGAGGTACTCTGGCGCAGGTTGCTCTGGCGGATAGGATAACGGCCACTAGTCACAGCCTCATCATAGCTAGGCACATCATAGCTTGGGGCAGGTGCCGACCTGCAGCAAACACACAGGGTGAATTAGATATCAATTTAACAGTCATACACACTATATTTTAAATGGACTAAAATAATATAAGTACAAACATGAGGATTGGCTTTAATATATGGATGACTATTTGTTGCAGTTATGTTTATGTGTGTGCGCGCGTGTGTGTGTATATATATATATATATATATATATATATATATATATATATATATTTTTTTTTTTTTTTTTCATACATACAGTGAGGTCAATAAGTATCTGATCACCCTGTGATTTTGAAATCATGAAGGGGTCTACAATTTTCAGCATAGATGCATTTCCACTGTGAGAGACAAAATCTAAAAAGAAAAATCCTAAATTAGTAGCACCTGTTTGAGGTCGTTAGCTGTCAAAGTAACATGGGCAAAACCAAAGAGCTGTCAAAAGACACAAGAGATAAGAGACAGAATTGTAGACCTTCACAAAGCTAAAAAGGGCTCTGGGGCAATTGCCAAGCAGCTTGTTGAAAAAAGAACTGTTGGAGCAATTGTCAGAAAATGGAAAAGGTTAATGATGACTGGCAATGTCTCTCGGACTGGGGCCCAACGGAAGATCTCTCTTCGTGGGGTATCAATAATGCTAATAATGGTGAAAAATCAGCCAAGAACTACATCGGTGGAGCTGGTCAATGCCGTGAAGAGAGCTGGGACAATCGTTTCCAAGGCTTCTATCAGTAATGCACTAAGACGTCATGGTTTAAAATCTTGCATCGCACGGAAGGTTCCACTGCTTAAGTCAGCCCATGTCCAGGCCCGTTTGAAGTTTGCCAGGGACCATCTGGATGATCCAGAGAAGTCATGGGAGAAAGTCCTGTGGTCAGATGGGACCAAAGTAGAACTTTTTGGTCTTAACTCCATTTGCCATGTTTAAAGGAAGAAGAGTGATGAGTATTATCCCAATAATACCATACCTACAGTGAAGCATGGGGCTGGAAGCATCATGCTCTGGGGGTGTTTTTCTGCACAGGGGACAGAACGACTGCACTGTATTAAGGAGAGGGTGAACGGGGCCATGAATGGTGACATATTAGGCAAAAACCTCCTTCCCTTAGTCAGAGCATTAAAGATGGGTCGTGCCTGGGTCTTCCAACATGACAATGACTAGCACACAGCCAGGAAAACCAAGAAGTGGCTCCGTAAAAAGCATATTAAGGTTCTGGAGTGGCCTAGCCAGTCTTCAGACCTAAATCCAATAGAAAATCTTTGGAGGGAGCTGAAACTCTGTGTTGCTCAGCGACAGCCCCGAAACCTGACAGATCTAGAGAAGTGGGCCAAAATCCCTCCTGCAGTGTGTGCAAACCTGGTGAAGAACTACAGGAACTGTTTGACCTCTCTAATTGTTAAAGGCTTCTGTACCAAATATTAAAAATGTTTGACTCAAGTGATCAAATACTTATTTGACACAGTAATTCACAAATAAATTGTAAAAAAAAAAAAAAAAAAAAAAAAAATCATACAATGTAATTTCCGGATTTTTCTTTTTAGGTTCGGTCTCTCACAGTGGAAATGCACCTATGCTGAAAATTGTAGACCCCTCCATGATTTCTAAGTAAGAGAACTTGCAAAATCACAGAGTGATGAAATGCGTATTGACCTCACTGTATATAACCCACAGTCAGGTTCCTTTAACTGCAAGTACCGAAGTATTAAAGGCAATCCTCATTTGTAATTATTTCATTCCCTTATTTATGCACCACAAAAAGTGTGTGCGCGCGCATGCGCTTATTTTATAGTTTTAAAATCCCCAGTATTGTTGTAGAATGTGAAAAAAATATATATATATAAAATAAAAACATGTGTAGACAACATCCGTGTGCACGGTGTACTGTTTATTATAACATTGTGACCCTGTGTGTGCGCACTTAGAAACAAGTGTTATTAGTTAGGTTCCTTGTTAAAGACCCAGTTTTCAGAGTCTCTCTCCATCAAATGCAGTGAGTCCATTAGAGTGTGTGCGGGAACTCTGCTGTCGTGTTTCTTTTCTGAGATAAAGAGCAGGTTAATATGTTTTATTTTCACTTTATATTTTGTAATAATTATTTTTATATGAATATTTTGGGTTGTGGAATGAATCATCTGAGTTTTCATTATTTCTTAAAATTTCCGAAATTCGCTTTGATATACAAGCACGTTTCCCTTACAAATGATTATTTGTTTTATATGTAATATAATGCGCTTGGTTGTTGGTTTTGGGATCTGAGGATCCGGGTTTGAGCTCCGCTGTCGATGGTTGCTACACCCGCATACTAGCCAGCAATTTGTGCCGGTCAGAATAAGATTATATGTATAATATAAGGTGCTGTATTGGTGCTGTATTGGTGTATTTTCAAGAAAAGTTGACTGGAAGGAAAAAAAATTGTTGTAGGAAAAGGTGAACAAGCCACAGGGAAGAGCACAGGCTTAAGAAATTTGTCATGCAAAGCCAGTCTAAACAGCATTTCCTTAACTGGACATCAGGACTAGAGTTGGGGTTTGTGAAATGAAATGGTACAAAAAAAAAAAGCAGGTCAGAGCTATGTTTCAAAGTGAAAGTAAAAGCATTTTCACACACAAACACTCTCACACAAACACACACACACACACACACACACACACACAAATGATTAGGACTAAACAGCTGTGTGACCTGAAGTAAGCCACTTGTTAGTGAGGCTAATAATAATAAAAAAATAATAATAAAAAAAACTTTCTTCAGATGGTAGAGGCAGGGTAATGATCTGGTGTTTCTTTGGTGGGTCAGGTCTAGGCTCAGCAATGTTGTGTGGCAATAAAATCACCAAAACAACCAGGTAAGCCTCTCAACACACTTTTTTGCTTCCCTGATGGCACAGGGGTATCCCGAAACTGTAAAATAGGGTTTCTAGGAGCGTGTGGAGTCATTTTCACACATGCACACCGTAATAAAAACTACAGGTGGCTGAACGATCTCTTAATGCGTGCCATTTTTTTTTGCCAGGCAGTGTACATTTACTGACTAACACATCTGTTGCTTTTTACAATACATCAATAACCCTTTAAACAATGTATCATTGTATCAATGTATCATCAAAAAAAACACCAGACAACCACGCCTGAGCATATATGTGGCCATGTCAGTTTTCCATATTATGTTATACTGTACACTGCATGTTTTTCATTATATATAATTTATAATCAAGTTTGACCAATTTGACATTGTATCATGAGGTTTTCTATTTGCTTGTAATGGTCAATTTGCTCAGCAACCAACTGTCTCTTTGAGAATAATAAGATCAGAATAGCATATAGTTATTCGACTGAACTGAAAGTGTAGTAAAGGACTCACGTCTCCCCTGCTTCTCCTGACATACGGTCCGTGTACTGAGTACCAGTCGCTGTTGGTGTCCCCCTGTCCCTCCTGTGCTTGTTTCTCATTCCCAGGCACACGGCCAACATCAGCAAGGCCAATCCAGCCCCAATCAACACAAAAGCCACAGATGAAGTCTTCTGCTTGGTTTCTTCATTGGTAACACCACCATGTTGCCCATCAGTGTTGTTGACACGCGCCTCCAGTGGTACTACGCTCCACAGAATCATGACGACTCCAAGCGCCACCAGGCCCACACCCAGGGCACAAAATGCATACTGGGAGCTTGAACTGCTGCCCACACTAGAGGAGGAGTTAGATCGCACATGGCCCCTGCCTGAGCACAGAGGCTGCCCACTATAACACATGGTATCGCGCCACACCACTCACACTGTAATCTTAGAAAAGAATGTTTCAGAAGCAGTCTGAACCTGGGGAACAGGAAAAGTTGATTAGTTCAAAGAGAAAAAGCAATGCAAACATTGGAAACGTTTTAAATGTAAGGGAATTACCGTTTTTGGATTAGAAAAACGATTTTGTATATTGTATAATAGTTGAATAATAAAAGTATAATTAAATTTGACACATTTTAAACATTTGTAGGAAGTCAAGGACTAATCACTGCCTGGCCAAAAAAAAAAGAGAAAAAAATTCAACACCTGGATTTAGTTACAGCCTTAAGAGCCTTCCATTGGATAATTACTGCATTAATATGGTTCAGCTAGCAACAAGTTATTTAACCCTAACTGATGCAGTGAGTAGCTTTTTAATATATTGTCATGACAACTATGTCAGAAGACATGTCCTGTGCTTGAGGCAAAGACATTACTCTGTTTCAGGAGGGTCAAATTATTGGCCTGCATCAAGAAAGGACATATACTGACTACAATTGAAAGAAAGAAATAAACTGATTACAATTGGGTCAATTGCATTGTCAATTGTAAAACGCATTAAAATCTGAAAGGATAGTGGTGAACCATCTTGATGCTTTATGCAATCAAGTCATAAAAAAAAACAAGAGTAGCACTCACAGCTATTTTTGATAATAAAAGCATTTCAAATATTTACAACTAAGAAGTTCCATAAAATCAAATCAGGAGAATAAACCCTTACTTTTGTCATTAGAAAAAATTATGACAAGGGATAACTTGAGAAAGGGCATCATATCTGAATTTTATAAGTTGTTGACAACTAATTCACCAGAAAGTTCAAAGTATAAGTTAAATGCATGGCAAAAAGACTTGCAATTTGAGTTGTCAGATGAAAATTGGGAAGAAGTTTGTATTAAGGCTCAAACTATGTCAATAAATACGCG
The DNA here is from genome assembly GCF_024256425.1 of Clarias gariepinus. Taxonomy (NCBI): domain Eukaryota; kingdom Metazoa; phylum Chordata; class Actinopteri; order Siluriformes; family Clariidae; genus Clarias; species Clarias gariepinus. Next base: position 16,084,924 of record NC_071122.1, read on the forward strand.
TCTCAAACTTATTTAGTATAAATGAATAATGCGGACAAATGTAACACCGGTGGAATTAAATAAATATAACAAAAATATACCAGACATATGCAGAAAGTGTATGGAAGATAGAATAACTTTTTTTTCATTGTATTTGGCAATGTAGAAAAATTCAAATATTTTTGAAAAATATAAGCATCTCAAAAGAAATAGTACTGGACTCAAAGCTTTTTCTGTTGGGTTTATATCCAGAGAAACAAAACTATAGTAAAAAAGAAAGAGCATTTTTAGACCTCGGCTTGCTTTATGCTAAGAAATGTATAGTTCTGTTGTGGATGAAAAAAAAAAAAAAAAAAAAAAGTAGTAACCAATGGTTAAGACAAATGTTATCAAGCCTTCCATTAGAAAACATAACTTACATTTTTAAGGCTAAACAAAATGTATTTAAAGAAATATGGAGACCATTTGTAAATTACATCAAACATTTGAATATAATGGATGAAGGAGAGGAAGATAAATCTGGGTGGACAATGCAGCTCTGATTTTGTTAGTAATAAATAAAATAAAAAAAAATAAAAAAATTTATAAAAAGAGATTTATCCAGCTTTGAAACTAGCAAGATTAAAAAAGATTACCATGTGTTAAAACAAGAGGAACATTTTTGTTTGTTGTTGTGTTTCTTTTTGTTTTTTTGTTTAAATTGTTAGATGTGATCTAGAATGCAGCAATTTCTTTGTTTACGGGAATTTCAGAAAGTTGTGCATGATTGTACAAGGCTGTACTCCAAATAGTCAAAATTGAAAAAATAATAGAGAGAAAAAAAAAAAAAAAAGCAAAAGATTGGGACTAAACAGCTGTGTAGCTTTAAATAAGCCACTTATCAGTGAGGATAATCAGGAAAAGGCTTTAATTTTATAAGGAGCACAAAGAAAGGACTGTGGAGGATTGAAAAAAGATCATATGGTTGGATGAGTTCTGTTACAGAGTGACGAGTGCATCAGACTAAAAAGAGACATGGATGAAGTGATGCACTTATTATGCTTAGTGCCTACTATACGAGCCTGTGGGGGCAGGGTTATGATCAGGGATTGCTTCTGTTACTCCTGAATATACTAAAGTTTTTCCCCTGGATTTCCCCTGGATTTTTTTTTCTTCCCTTATGGCACGAGAATATTCAAAGATGACAATGCCAGAATTCACCAGGCTTAAATTGTGAAAGACTGGTTCGGGGAGCATTAAACATCGATTTAACACATGGATTGTCCTGCAAATCTTTAAATCTTTAGTTGATTTTGATTCTTTTATAAGCTCCTGGATGAGTTGTAGTGTTCTTGGAGTAATTTGGTAGGTCGGCCACTTCTAGAAAGGTTTCCCACCAATCCAAAGTTTCTCCATTCGATAATGGCTCTCACCGTGGTTTGCTGGAGTTCCAGTTACTTTTTTAGTCACTTTATCACATAGAGCCAGGGAGCAATCCAGGTAATTATAGTGTATTTATCAGTTATTGCAGACTGATTTGCTTGATTGTACTTTAGCTTTTTCCTTAACTTTTCTGAAATAAAATTAGGAAAGCGCTAGACTCACCTATTTTACTACATACTGTATATATTATAAAGATATAAAAGCTATATACCTTAATATTTGTTCTCCTTGTTTCTTCTTTTCTTTATTTGTTCCCTAAACTGTGACCCTAATGGGTTTGCTCTATTCTTATTTATTTTTCATTAAAAAACATCAGGAGAAGACACACTCCCAATTAGGATTTAGGACTAAACCATTTCACCTTGGAGGTGTATAGACTGATTATATATAATTCTTAATTTCACACAAGTATGAAACATCCATGTTCATTGAAACTGAACAGTAGAATATCTATTCACAGTATTATGAATGATCTGTGGTTGTGTTTCTGTGGTATTTTATTGTGCGAGTAATTTTACTAGTTGCATTGCTATACATAGTTAGATGTGCCCTATTTATCTGCTCCCCCTGCATTTGACCTGGGGTTATGTCCATTAATTTTGGGGATATTCGTTGTGTGAGGTTTAGAACAAAAATGAATCAAACATTTGTTTTTGATCAGACATATCCAAAATTACACACTGATCCACTCTTAAAGTATATAGTGGGTTGCTTGGAGTTCTGAAAATTTCTAGGTTTTACCCAGCAGTATGTAAACTTAAGGGCCCAATTATTACAATACGTGTACAGTGCATCTCAAAAAGTTTGTGTTCAACTGTGAAGATCCGCCAAGAACTGTGCCTGGATTACACAAGCAAAACATCTCCTTTGGCAGGAGTCTGCAGCAACCCTTCCAGGAATCCGGGTTGAGGATCTGCGTGATCGATATGAACACTGTGTAAAGTGTGGCGGTGCACACACACTTCAGCACTTACATTACGCATACTGTGGTAAATCAACATGCTAATAGTATGTATGTTAGTTTTTTTCAGGAGAAATAAACTGACAGATGACAACAAGATATTATTGTTCATCTTTTCATTTCAGTACTGTATATTTTGCCACATACTGTATTTGAATATTTAATTTCGTGTTTAAATAAATTCTTATTCAAACAGTATTATACTATTATACTATTCAAACAGTACAAATCTCTTTGTCAAGTTCAGTACATGCATGGGAAAGACTGTTGTCTTATCTTCTTGTTTTGTCTCCTTGGTGTTTACCAGCAGTTGACATCCACCATGTTCCATTACCGCCACCTTCTGGCCCTGATCCTTTCTCCTCTTCTTTTTATTCAGGGATCACCACAGGCTCAAGACTGTCAAGCTAAGACAATTCAAGAACTTCACAAGGAGTGGAGTGAGTCTGTAGTTGGCGCATCAAGAGCAACCATGCACAGATGTCTTCTGAAGCATGAGAAAAAGACCTGCATTGCTGCTCAATGGTCCAAGCTTTACAAAGATGCTGACTTTCTTTCCCAACAGAACTGCCTCTAACTGGTTTGCTGAGCATGATATCCAAGTACCAAACTACATACTAAGTATTGATTGCATAAATTAACATTTTTTTTTCAGAATGTCTGTATTGTAAATACTTTTTTGATTGCTCTTTGGAAATGTTTTTGAGATACAGGATTTTTATGAGCTTAAATTGGTAATCATCAAGATTAAAACAAACAAAAAAGGCTTGAAATATTTCACTTTACATGTAATGAATCTAGTGATTTAACATTATGAATTTGCTTATACTTTTTTTTAAAGCACTGTATAAATCATTTTGGGCAGGACAGTATACAATTCACAGCATCCTACTTTTAAAAACTTGGATGTTGTTATTGTCATAACAATTGGCCATTCCCAAAACATGCATCAGGACATAATGTGAACCTTAATCATAGCACCAAACAAAATTTAGATTTTTTTTTTCTTCCTAATTTCTTGTACAAAAATATGACATGTGCCACTAAATCTAAAACAACCTCACATATTTAACCAAGCGTCCCAAGTGGACAAAAATTATTGAATTATAAAAAAACAGCAATTTATCAAAATAACTTCTCATCTTGTGCAAAACTTTAGGAGAGCTCCGGAAGTTTTCTAACTAGATACTTAGTGAGGAGTTGTGAGGAAAAAATAGCGGTCAGGCAGAAACAAGCACGAAGGAGAGATGTTTTGGCAACACTGAACTCATGAAAAGAAAATTTTGACAAAAATGTAATACTCTTTTTTTTTTTTTTTTTTGTAAAAGATCATGTGCCATATGCATCTGGTCCAGCACTTCATCACAGCATTAACATGGTGCACCACGGTTTTTACACTTCTCAGAGGTACACTACCGTTCAAAGTTTTAAAACACTTTCTAACTCCATAATGGTTCCTGATTTTTATTTCTTTCTACATTGTAAAGGAATGCTGAAGGTGTCCAAAAAATGCATTAATCTCCTTTGAATAGTTGATATTGAGATGTTTCTGCTACTTATGCTCTGTAAAAACTTAATAACGCCTCTAATCTGAGGTATTGTTAATTGGTCATTTTTCAGGCTGATAACTCTAAATGAACTTGTCGTCTGCTGCAAAGGTAGGTTTTGGTCTCGCCCTCCTGGAATGGTCTTCATGAGAGCCAGTTTCATTATGGTGCTTGACGGATTTTGCAAATGCACTTGACAATACTGTTCTTGCAAGAACTATTACAGAAAGAATGACCTCTGTGTCTTCAAATAATAACTACCTGCTGTTTTTTTTTTGTTACGTAATTACCTAATCCCATACGTGTTATTTTATAGTTTTGAAATCCCCAGTATTGTTGTAGAATGTAAAAAATAAATGACTAAAGAAAAAAGGAAAGAAATTCGCAAGTGTTCTAAAACTTTTGAACGGTAGTGTACGTGTGGCAAAATGACAGATGGCAAATACAACACCCAGTATAATGTGAAAGTTGTCAAACACAGTGACCTCATACGCTTTCCTAGAAGCAGTCCTGCTCCATGCTGAAAGTAGGAGTAGGAAACTTCATAAATAACTTTTATGTTCTATTCTGAGCTAGGAATATTTTTCAGTTCTAAATTACCTTTAAGCATGTCACCTACGATTTATTCTGGGACACACTAAATACAGGCACAGGTCTGCAAAACTAAAAGCTAATTTTGATTTCAATATTATTTTAAGTGTGGTCTGATTGGTCGGAGTGTCCTGTCCGTCATGGTGAATCATGGTTTAATGTTTTGCACCAAAAAAAGTTAAATGAAATAGAAAACTGTGTGCAAGTCAGAGAATTAGTTTGTAGTTTTGAATGTTAGAGTTTGTGTGTAAGCAAAAACTATATTATTTAATAGGCTATTATGATTTTTCTTCTGTTTCCTCAGCATGACTCTGATCCCAGATTTAATCTTGTTTAATTATTTCCTTAAATTTTAATTACAGCTGTTGATATCATTTGTGATCTTTTATAATAATAATAATAATAATGCACAGTATTGTAGTGTTATACTGTGGTCTTGTTCCTGTTTTATTTATTAAATTAATGATATTGTCTTTAATCTGAAGTCCATTTGTGTTTTTAAATTTTAAGGAACCTCACCTTGCAGAAATGCTTGCAAGAGGATTGGGAGAGGTTAATTTAGCACAAATGTGCCACAACTTGTTACCCAGTTTGACACAAACCTAATTTGCATATGAAAATATGAATTCACCGCAAATTTACACACCTTCTGGTACACCTGTGGCAAATAATAGAATTTTTAATTAACTGGTCACCATAGGTTTCTCACAATGTTAGCCAGATGTATAGAACGTTTTTACAAATCTAATTTCCATGTCAAAATATGACTTTGGTGCAAACTTTTGAATACTTTGGCGGAGACTCGCCTCAGCTTTTTGATAAAAACTCAACACTTTTGCAAGGGAAACGTGAAAAGCTAGGCCAAATATTTATTATGTACATGGTAAGTTACCAGTAAGCCACTCACTCTGGACATAATTCGCTCACCTAAATGTACACAGCTCTATATGTAATCAGGTTTCATTTTCAGTTGGCAATCTAGTAGTAGTTTAGTCAAAAAAAAAAAAAAATTCCAACTAAAAATTCAATCTCTATCTTTCAGAACTGTCTGCTATATACATCACAGTTGTACAGTCTCTTATCTGTTATATTCTCAGTTACTCTCACATTACATACTGTATTTTGCCATTACACAGAGACTCTGTGCTGCTCTTTGCACAACTACTAAGTTATTTGCACAATTAATACTATTTGCACACTGTTGTCACTTTGCCACACATAAAATTGCACATCAAGGCTGCACTGTAATTACCTTAATTTCTCTTATTAGTTCCTCTTTTGTAAACTTGTGATTTATATGCTTTATTTTATTGCAAACTGCCGTATATTTCTTGTGTTTATTTGCATCAGTAACTTCTGGTCAATTCTCACATTACCCTGTGTATACTGACTAGACTGTATGTAAGACACATCTATTGTACAGCCTTAGTAGTCTAGTAGTCTTAGTAGTACTGTCTCTACTGCTGCTGGATGTCTAGAATTTCTTTCGGGATCAATGAAGTATCTATCCATCTATCTATCTATCTATCTGCAGTGAAAATACCACACAGAGTATGCTTGAACAGGCTGCCCAGGTAAACTGACGGCTGCCCAAGTATACTTGCCGACCTTTCTCAAACTCTGTCCTGGAGAACGATGACATCTGCGATCCATTAATTAGTAGCAGACAGTTTGTTCTCGTGCTAACTGAATAAACAGGCACTTGAGCAGTAGTGTGAGAGCAGTGTAATGTCTGCTACTAATTAATCGATCGCGAGTGGTAAAAACCATACTGACAGTAGTGCATGCTCTTCAGAAACACACAGTTTCAGGCGGTGGACGGGCATTTTTCATAAAACCCAGTAAGATTGAAAAACTCTAGCATGGGAAGTTTGAATAATTTTAGTGATTCGGTTCTTTGATTCTCGTTCATCAAAATGAACTAATCTTTTTTAAAATCATTTAGTTCATTGCGTTCTTTTGATTAGAAATAAAATAAAATGTTGCATTTTCAATAAAAAAAAAAAGACTCCCAATACGTCTATATACATAAATTTTGGCTATAGTTCCAGTAATGAAAATATTACAATGCAATATTATAATAAACAGAATGAGTAGCTCAACTCTAATATCTTCCAGTCTGAATCGTTTATTCTTTTGAATCTAATGTCAAGTGACAAAAGAACGAACGACTCGGAGTAGAAACACATTGAGAAAGAATCGCTTAATTCTGTTTCCTGTACATAACCTATGGGGGTTTTGTAATGATTTGCGCATGCACGCCCAGTAGAAAATGAATGAATCACTCTCCTAAAGTACTCGTTATTCTGAGTCACTTTAAAGATTTGTTTAAAAAGAACAAATAATTTATGAACGAAACATCACTACTAGCCTCATGGAGTCGTGCTGCAACACAGCGCTGATTAATGACCGTTTAAAAAAAAATTATGATAAAAAAAAAAAAAGGTTATGCTGAAGTCAGACAGGTTTAGACACAAAACTGTATTTGGATTTTCTGACATGTCATGTAGAAACAAAGTTTTCCGTGTAAATACTTCCCGGAATATGGGAAAGACATTGCAAAAATGCAGAAATCACAAATTCTTATTATTATTATGTTACAGTGCCGGTCCCTGTGCGGATGAAATGGGATGGTTGCGTCAGGAAGGGTATCGGGTGTAAAACCTGTGCCAAGTTGTTGTCGGCTGTACCATATAACAAGTGATCTTGATCTTTGATCTGTGCTATTTCTTTTTAAATTTTTGTCAGTCATGTGTGTATAGGTGGTCTAAGGATAGCTCTATAAAAGCCACCTGCTCTGAAAAACAGTGCCAACTTTATGCAACAAAAGAGTGTTTAGTTCTTAACTTATTTTTAACTTCATCTTACACTCCACATATGATGAGATGGAGGGGATGGCTTGAAATGTAAAATTAATAGAAATATCAAATAAATTAAAAACAACTGTTAAAAGTAATATGCATTTATTTTTTGTTGTATGAAATGTGAGAAACACTAAACTGCACTTCCTAGGGTTGCTAACAGTGATTTGGAAAGGAGGTGGCTAATGGTGATGTTGATATCATGGTTTGAAGCCAAAGGGTACCTGGTTTCCCTTGGTATAGTCCTGACAGCACTCTCAGCAGCCTCATCGTTCTGGCTCTCTTTCGGACATGACATTAGCCAACTATGGTACGAGTGCAATACCGTGTTTAACCACACATTCACACCATAACATTTAGAGAGGCGCTGTTTCGCTCACTAATATACTCGATGAAGGAGAGGGCTGACAGCACAGCACAGAAACTTTATTACCGAAATAAAAGTGTTAGACGAAGTGCAGTGACGGGTGACGTTTAAAATGGGGAAGGCCTGCCTCCGGGGGAAACGCCACTTAGAAAAAATGCTTAGAAATCAGGATTGAGAATAAGAATTTAGCATTATTTGTGATTCAGTAGCTAGATTTTTCGCTGGTTTTAGTAGCAACGGAGGGAGCTAAAATGCGTTGTAAATTACTCCTGGACAGAAAAAAACAAGTCTTAATAGTAGTTTCGATATGCCAAAAAGAGTTTTTCTCTACTTCTAGTGTAACAATGCTTTGTGCATATGACTTCATAAGACGTGGAACACTATCGTTTTCAGATTTCCTTAAAACAGGCAGATAAACAACTATCCAAATATTTTAACCTTCCATTGATACCTCAGGTTACCTGAACTCCGGAAGCGTGCAACTTTTTTGATTAAATACGTCTACACGCCTTCTAACATCAATGTTACCACAGATCTTTCTTTTCAAGTCACACCAAATATTATCCTTTGATTGTATACTCATTAAAAGGAGCAATGACAACAAACGACTGTTGCTTCAAATACAAACTAGTGACATTACCTTGACAATGCCTGTGGCTTCGATGCAACGCCCTCGGAGGTTTGTCACCAAACTACCTGAACCAGGTGTGTTTTCAAAAAAGTGAAAGAGAGAAAATTAGTTTCCTCTGCTCTTTTAAATCACTCAGCAGGTCATTTATGTACGAACTATTTATTTTCTTTTTCAGGTGTGGTTTCTTTTTGTAGATTAATAAATAAGCAGCAAAAACTTTGCCAATGGGAGCTCAGGGTCCGGCTACTGCATGGTCTTCAAGCACGTCGCATTCACGCCGTAGCAAAAGTCTGCAGCAAACAAGGTTGCCAGATATCACTCACTTACTCACCGTCTGTATCGGTTTATCATGTAGTGTATACAGGGTAATTGATTAGGGCGGTGGGAACTTATTCCGGAGAGACGCGAAGCGGTGTACACCTGAAGGGTGTGCCAATTCATCGCAGGGCAAACACACACTTGCACACTACGGTCAACTTTGGAATGCAAATTACACTAATCTGAATGTCTTTGGAAGTCTTTTGGACACAAAGCTCGGGGAAAACATGCAAACTTTATGCACACAGAACCCGAGGCGGGAATCGGACCCGGAACTTAAGCGCAAGACTACAGTGCTAACCACTAAGCCACTGTGCCGCCGGTTGCCAGATAACAATCAGGAAAATTCAGCCAGTAATAATAATAATAGGAATACAATGCTAAAAATATAAGATATAATATACATATTTACTTTTTTTTAAGTGCATGAAAAAGAGTTTATTATGTATTGTAGATTCATTACACATAAAGTGAAATAATTCAATGATTGAGGCTTAGAACGGATAAAAAAAATCCTGTATGTCAATAATATTAGAATATTTCATTTCAGAGTTGAGTAAATTACAATTCATACAGTATGTCTCTCAGTCTAGTTCAGTACATACAACCACAATCACTGGGAAGACTGCTGACTTGAAAATTGTTTAGAAGACAATCCTCAACACCCTCTACAAAGAGTAACCCACAGAAGGCCATTGCTGAAGGGGGTGGCTGTTCAGAGAGTGCTGTGTCAGAGCATATTCATGTGAAGTTGAGTGGAATTTAAAAAAAAGTGTGGTAGAAAAAGGTGCAACAAAAATGCCTGTAATTTTTCACTTCATGTGTAATAAATCTAGAATCTATGAGTTTCACTTAAAAAAAAACATTTCCACAATATTACATCAGATAATATACACAATAATCTACATCAGGATAGTACAACATGGGGGAATATCAGAAAACAGAACAAACCCTAATTTTAATCCTGAGCTTTGGGTTCATTAACCCCAACCTCGCAAACTTAGTTTTCCGTTTCAGAAAAGGTGAAAATTAGGTTCAGCCAACTAAGTAACCCTAATTGAAAACAGGAGGGGCAACAGAAGAAAAAGCCCCATACTGCTATACAGTGCTGTTAAAAATATTAATGAATATAATAATAATATAATATAATATTTATAAAAACAAAAGAAAGGTTTTGTCTGTACATTAGTCAGAACTTGTTCCTTTAATTATATCTTTAGGTTTCATACATTGGAGGACCTGAAACCAGACTGTCTGTCTGTATGTTTGCCTGTACATATGTACTAGTGTTAATACCCATCATTGATGGGTAAAGATTTTGGGGAAATAGTTAAAAGGTTAAAGCTTAAAATATGCTGATTAGCATCTGGAACATAACTGCTCATAACTTTCCTTTTACTCAACATTTTGATTTACTATATGGTGCAAGTTTCAGTTTTTATAATGGACTTCCAATTCTTTTTATTTATTTATTTTATTTTTATAGTTCGCCATACAGTCTCCACCATCTAATCCTGAGTTCAGGTTAAAATAGGAACTTTGAATGTTGGCACTATGACTGGTAAAGGGAGAGAGCTAGCTGATTTGATGGAGGTAGGATGTAATTTGAAGGAGAAAGGAGATTTTTGGAGTGAGTTAGACAAAGTGGTAGTGAGTGTCCCCACAGAAGAAAGACTGACTTTTAATGGGCATGTTGGATAAGAAAACAAATGTAATGGGTAGGTGATGGATAGGTATGGGGTCCAGAAGAGGAATGTGGAAGGACTGATTATTGTAGATTTTGCGATAAATTATTGTTGATTATGGTCTTTGGACCAGAAGAAGGAAAAGGAGAGTGGAAACTGAACCCAGGATTAGGAGACAGCATGGCTTACTCCAAAAACATTGTACAATATGAAATCTGAACCTTGCACCATATAGTAAATCAAAATGATAAGTAGAAGAGAAGTTATGAGCAGTAATGTGCCAGATCCTGATCAGTTTATCAGTTTTTTTTTAAGCAAAAGTAAAGAACATCTCCAGCCACCCTAACATTTACGGTATTAAACAGAGTTTACTGGAATGTAACACATAAATGTCTTTATGCCTACAAATCTACACATTTGCTAGATATTGTTGTAATGTTTAGCAGTATGTAAGGTAGTGTACCAAACTCTCCACTAAGGGAAGCTTTAGCTTAAGGAAACGAAAGGCGCATTCTGTTCAGCTTGATGTTCTCCGTGTAGAAAGCTCCACAGGGTTTAGGGGAAAAAATCTGGACTTTACCTTATAAATCTATTTTCATTAAAAATATGAGAGGTCTTAATTAAATTATTATATAAATATAATCCTGTCAAATCTTTAATTTCTTTAAGATATTATAGGGACACCAGCTGCTTTCTCTGTAACTCTGCTCCTGAAACCATTGCACATTTGGTCTTGGATTATACAGAAACTATTTTCAGATATTGTTGTTTTTATTTTTACTCTTTTTTTAATGAATTTTGTTTTTTTCTTTTAAAGACACTATAAATATATGGTTGCTAAATTTTTAAGCTTGTATTAAAAAATGTAATTATGAGATAATTGAAACGTATTAAGTTATTTTTTGTAAACTATTAATATTATTGGGATAAATGACTCACAAAAATGTTAAATTATATCATCGATGACGACGTCATAATATTGGACACAATAATTTTAATTTCATATAAATCCTTAGTATTATATAGGCTAGTGATTTGCTTTATACTTTTATACGTATCAGGTACAATTTCACAGCAGCAGCAACAGGTATCCGTTGTGCTCCTGTTTCCAGGGCAACTCACGGAGGAAATGACGTCTGCACTTGTGACGTTACAGGGTGTTTCAAATACTGGAATTTTGTCGAGGGAAATTCCCTTTAACCGACATTCCCTGCAAACAAAGCAGGGAGTAGGTAGCACCCTGTGAAGTATACTTCGGAATGGAACGCAGCTTTACACAGCCTCCAACTTTCTTCTACGCTCATAACGAATGCAGTACCAACATGAGTACACAGCACCCTCTAGCGGGAAAAATAGTAGGTAAAACATGGGCTGAATACTGTACATATCACTGTGGAATGTGACCATATGTTTAGGATCAAATATAAATATTGCTATATAAAAAAGAGAACGTTTATAATGTACTTGTTTTACTCTGATAATATGAGTGCATGGGCTGCATTGGTTAGGATGACTCAATAGATTAAAAAATATGAAACAGAAAATATGACTGACTTTTAGTTTTACCTGTAAAATTTGCAACTGGCTTTATATTATTTCCTTTTTGTCACATGACTTCAGTTAAAAATATAAATCAAATGTAATATATAAATAAAAATATATATATTTTTTCCTTTTACAAGAGTTATGCATCCATGCATCTAGGAAACTCTGCAGTCCAACTGGGGACAATGGGAATAAATATAATGGCAACTATTGTATTTATTTCAATTTCTACAACCATAGCAGGATCTCCAGTCAACATTTAAACACTATGGGCAATTTAGGCATGACTTTGGGAGGAAACTCAGGGAGAACATGCAAACTCCATGCACACAGATCCAGGGCTGGAATTGAACCTGAACCCTGGAGATGCAAGGCAAGCGTATAAGTCCACTGTGTTGCCGCAAAAATTTCTTTAAGACATGTTAACTAATAGATTTGATAGAAAATTTATTTTTAAAAAAAGGTGGGAAAAGATAAAAAAATGGTGGGGATTAAGAGCTATTTTGTAATTGAAATATATTTTCCCCTACAACTTAATTTACATTTGGTTATAGGGCAAGCATACACAAGAAGTACATGGATTATTTGAAACTTTATGGGTAAGACAGGATGCAAAGTCATTATGTCTGTTTTTTCAAGGCCATTATTTGATGAGTAATTGAAGTATATCACCATCTATTAGACCACAACCTGTCTTTTTATATATCTAAAATACTGGTAGTATTACTTGTCTCTGTTTCCTTTTATGATTTTCCAGTGAATATCCCTACTCGTATGCCTTTAATTATATCTATGATTACCAAAAATATGCTCTTGTTTTTAGTATTTGGACCACAAATGTTCTTAGATGGATGGATACCTCGTGTAATTGGAAAAAACATTTTTTACATATAAATGTATAAATATATATATATTTATTACATATATTATTATTTATATATTAAATTTTAAACCGAAGTCACATGACAAAGAGGAAATTTTACGGGTAGACTAAAAGTAAGTCATATGTTTTATATTTTTCAGTCTATTGAGCTTTGATTGTGTCACCCATGTCCTCATGTTATAAGAGTAAATAAAAAATACAAATTTAAACGTTCTCTTTATTTATTCATATAGCTAGATTTGATAAAATTCCCTCTTTACGTTTGTTTTCTGAAAATTTATTATCTACCTTCTGAGACTTCTCATTATTCAGCACAGCCCTAGAGTAAAAAAAAAAAGAGAGAGAAAAAAAATCCGCTTCCGGTCTTTTAGAATTACTACCGGATATCTCAGTAAAATGCTTGAACTGTAATATAATGCAGTCTTTTATTTTAAACGCAGTTGCATTCCAAATTGTGAATTACTGTAAGAATCTCATTTTAAACCGTTAGCATGTCAGATAACTTTTAACGTAAGTTCCTGCTGTAACCATTTCCAGGCGTGCATTCGGACAATTGGGTTGCTAATGCTAATGGCTCAGTGAGCAGCATGTTCTAACTAACTCGTTTAGAAACCTGTCACAGGTAAACGGCGAGGTAAGATTACACGACATCGTTTTACACCGTGTTGCTGCAAATTGTACGTGTTTGCTGCGTTGTTTAACTGAACAGCCAATCGACGTAACGACTCGACTGTCTGAATAGTTAGCCTGCTCCTGACTTTAAGCGTTTGTTGAACGTTTCTTGGTCTAATGTTCGCAGCAGGAGCAGAGGATCAGTACGCAGTCGATGCTAGCAGCTAAACTCTGTTATGGCTTAGACAAACTTGAATAACTTACTTCCAGCAAACATTTATCAAGTGCTAACATTATTAGACAGAGATTTTTTTATTCATAATTTTATATATATATATATATATATATATATATATATATATATATAACGAGATAAGTGTCAGTTTGTAAAGCTTGAAATGGTATTGTTGAGCCTTAAGTGGAATAGACCAACGTTTCAAACTACTGTTTAGTGATGGAGGAAGTGGCAAAGGAAGGCAAGCCGATGTTCAGCAGCACTGAGACCAGTGGTGGACAATCCGGAAGTTTGAGTGAGCCAGTAAAAAGCCTGGATGATCCTCCTGTGGATTGGTTTGAGCCCCTGGAAGAGGACTGTGAGGCCGACGACGATGCACACAGCTGGGATGTTGATGGTGTCAGGGATGCTGAGATGGAAAGTCTGGCTGGAGAGAGTGAGAGAAGTGGCAGTGTAGCTGGGAGTGAGAGAAACTACAGAGGAAGAGGAGGAGGAGGTGGTGCTGTGGGGTATGTTCATGTTGGTTTAAGGTGAATTTGCTATCTAATACAGACACGCACACAAAAAAAATCACTTTCGGCCAAAACATGGTATTGGTGCTAAAAAAAAGTGTCTCACCTAGGTGAAAAGGTAGGGTAAGATAGTATTATAAAACGCCATTTTCCATAATAATTAACGCTCCTTTCCCCTCCAATCAATGCTTTTTTTTTTTTTTTTTTTTGCAAATATGCATACAGATCTAAATTTCTATCGGATAAAACGAAATACATTTGCTAAATGCAATTTCATGCCCTTTTATGTAGTCTACTGTAACTTTTTTAAAATTAAAATCTTAATTGTTATTCAGATGTAACTTGGCCAATTAATATTTCACATGAAAGGATATAAACCTAAAAAATTATTATTATAAAATGCTAAATTGTTAAAATATTGCAACATGAATTTGACTTAGTTACGGACACTACAGATTTATTTATTTATTTTTTGCTTTTTAAATTTTTCTCCCCAAAAAAACATTTTAAGCAACAAATGTTACAGGTCTGCTTCTGGATGCTTGCATCAATTTTAATATCAATACTCATAAGGAAATATGAATCATATGCATTTTAAATTATTATAGTTTGAAGCGAGACAGTATAATGCTGAAAAATGGCCATTTTTGTGCACATATAAAATCATCTCTTCAAAACTGCTAAAGTTTGCAAATTTTTAGGAAAGCAAGATTGGTCACTTTTATGTAGAATAATCTTCATAAGTAGCTTCTTTGACACATTTTCTGTATTATATGTATAACCTAAAAAATTAAATAAAATCAGCAACAATACTGTGTTTTGGCTGTTTGTGAAGTAAAATTATTGCTGTGTTAGATGTTAAGCAAATAAATATACAGGCCCTTTCCATTTTTTTTCCTCTTTAAATAAAGGAAAAGGAAAAGGAAGTGGCGGTTCGGTTCTGATGATGGTTGGCAGGAATGTCCTGTTCTTGGAGAGGGCTGGAAACGCAAGGTGGTTTTGCGTCGTTCTGGCGTGAGTGTGGGACAGAGAGATGTTTACTACTTGAGGTATGTTTGTCAGTTTTATTTGCCAGTAACTTTTCCATGTTCTTTATTATTTGCCTTTAAAAATATGACGGTGTTAATTGGTAATGTCCCTTTAAAGCCCTAAAGGTGACCGAGTAAGAAGTAAAATTGAGCTGCTCAAATCCGTTGGGAATACTGTGGACCTTACCAACTTTGACTTCAAAACAGGAAGTTTTTTTGATGGTCAACCGCCAAAAAGAGGGATGAAGGTATGTTTTTATGCATCCATGACTATAAAGAAAGCAGTTAAATCAAAGTAATTAAAATGTATATTATAACCAGATAATATTGAACATGCTAAAAAAAAATTTCACACAAAAATGTATTTATAGTAAAGTGCATTCACATTGTTGTTAATTTATGATTGCTTATGTGTATGGACTTATTTATGTGTAGATTGAAAGTATGAATGTTTACACAAAAACATTGTCACAAACTATGGAAAAAAAGTTAATATCTCATGCTACCTTTACTTGATAAACGTAGTCATGCAATTTGCATGGATTTTTGCACTTTGATATATGGAATGTACTGTTGTTCAAATGTTTATTATGTTTTCAGTATTAAGCAGATGTTTATCCTTTATTTAGAGCAACTCACAGAAGCACTTTGGAGTCTCTGTCAAAATCATAAAATCATCCTTATGCTAGCTCACTAGGTCAGGGACCAAAATACTTTTTATTTTTTTTGTATTTTTATTTCATCTTAATGTCATTAAAGATATTACCACTTGCTTTTCTGTTTTTAGATATAAAATGTATATAATTAGATATTATATATTGTTTTATATATTTAATAATGAAATATTATTGAATATGACATTCTACTAGGTCGTGTACGTGCATGTTATTCACAAGTTCTGACACGCGTGTCTTTTGTTACACAGTGTCACTGACGACTCCAGACGTTTCGTTGATTTCTTTGTCTCTTGTTTATTTTTAACATCAAAGTACAATGGTTGTTACAGTTTCTTGCATAAATCCACTGTAGTCACGACAAGACGCTTGCTGTGTTCTGTAGCTTCGATAGATTACAGTTACAACAACTCATTTTACTGTATTCCTTTTAGCTTACTGTCTCACGGTCAAAAGCTTGTGTGCTCCACACCTTTCTGTATCCTTCCGTGTCTTAACAACAACTAAACAACTAACGTGCGTGATAGACATGCAGCTACATAACTGTGAGATGATGTCACAGAACAACTCATGACATGATGTCACAATACAAATTATGAGTATGATACTTAATGCTTAATGCTTAACTAATAGACTGAAATAAAATAACCACAACAACAAAACACAAGAATGAAATATGGCCCTTACAGGTGGTAACAAAACATTAAGGGACTAGTTTTGTTTCATGCCAAGAGATGGCAGCACAAAGCTGCATGCATAGTCAGGGAGCGTAGAAGTCAGCGTGCCAAAAGACATCGTCCTGTGTACTGTATATCAGGAGCTGTGCAACTGGTGCTATTCTGACCACAAGTGTTGGGATGCACTTGCAGCTCTTCTTTTTGGCTTCCAAGTTGTTTAGCAATTTAATAAAAATTAAATAACATTAAATAAAATAACAGTAATGTAAACTCTTAACTTTTGGCATGATTATGCAGATAAAACAATTCTGGTCTTGGCTAGAAAATCCAGCGAAAGACTTATTTAGATTATTTAAAGAATTTTTCCTTCTCTTTTTTATTTTTTTTTATTTTTATTAAAACACTTATTATAATAGGAAGGCTGGTTAGTATTTTTACTTATTGACAATTTGGGATAGTAAGTGTGTCTTTAATAATGTGTTGCTTTGCTTATTAGCATTAAATGGCCAAAAAGAAAAGTTTTTATTGTCAATTTCAAAATCATATAGATGTAGTGAAAATTCCAAAATAGCACACGCTGATCAATTTTTGGGATGACTTAAAATATGTGACTTTAATTTTAAACATTAAAAAAACACCACCACCTACACTGTCTTTAAAAATTACCTATAATACTAACCTGTAACGTGAATTCATGAAACAAAATGACATGAGGTAATAACATTTTGGGAGTCAATTTGGGATCCAGAAGATATCTCAACAATAGATTAATTAAATTGCTATGTTGTTACTGCATTAAAGTGTTATAAATGTTTTGAAACTTGGATTAATTTTATTTTATTTTATTTTATTTTAATAAGTTGCTCTTCTTTATATTTTCCATATAGAGGAGGAAGATGGACCACTCTTCCCCAGTTGACTGTGGATTCTCTTCAGAGTCCAGTTTTCACAATGAAGTATCAGAGACTTATGACAGGACCTACAGTCCAGGCCCACCATACAGCCTCAGTCACATTGCTCAGCAGAGGCTAAGTCCGTTAAGTCAAAAGGATGTTTCCAGTGTTCCCAGTCCTGGCACATCTAATGCAACCCCCAACCAGGCATTTATAACCCACCCAACAGCTAAACCAACACAGAATGTTACTTCAAAGGCAGGATTTCTTTCACAGACAAAAGTACCTGCTAAACTGGTGGAAGGAACTTCCTGTATTCCGTCTAACTCCTGTCTTGGGTATGCTTTCTCCAGGTTATATATGTATTTGCTTCTTAAGTTTATGATGTAATTTAGTGTAATCATTTATTTAAAAGAAAAAACTTTTAAAACATTTTTGAGTATTTATTTGGCTATTACTGTTATTCTTTAAAATGGTCTTTCTTCCCCCCCCCCCCAGCATCTGTGCAAGATGTAGAAACTCATTTACGAGTGTAGAGGGACAAACTATGTGTGAAAAATGCAGCAAAGCATGCAATGCCTGTAAGTAACTAAATAATTATTTTTTTTATAAAAATGTCACACAAGTCGTTTTTTATATGATGCCATTTTATCTAGAAAATTACAAATATTTGACTTGTGAAATACATCCTTATTTAAGTGCAGATGATTTTATACAAATTAGTGTATCTCTAGCATTTTTAATTAATGCATTTATAATGTTTCAAATGTTTCTCTCCCTTTCTTTGTGTAGCTAAAGACAACCGCAAAATTACATTTAGAAAGGCAAGTAATCGTAAGTCATTAGTATACTAATTGCCTTGGTATTTTCTAAGATGCGAATGTAAACTTTCACTCTGTTTTCAGTGGCTTCCCTGTGGGTTTTGTCGAGCATGTCAGCTCACAGAGGATTGTGGGGTTTGTGCCAGCTGCAGGAATGGGAAGCTGAACCCTCAGAATCGAAGACCTATTCGCTGTCGTAGGCGCAAGTGCTTGTGCCCATCCCTTAAGGTGCTGATGATTGCAATAAGAGTAGATGAAACGATGTTTATATTATATATTTTTTGCATTTTGGTTTGTTGTCCCTTCATTTCTTTTTTTTTTTCTCTTAGAAAAGAGCAGATGATGTGTTTCCTCTGGCACAGTGTGGTTCAGCAGTCCAAGTATGTATGACTTTTCTCATATTACTGTTAATTCCCTGATTTAATGATTTTAAAGTTTTGAAAAAAAAGAGGGGCCGTTAGATTTAATTCAATAGATTTAATTAACAGGATAAAATGTAAAAAATGTATCAAAAAGCCAGGATAAAATAAGTTGCCTCAGGTAGGGCATCTGGCGTAAAACCTGTGCCAAGTTGTATGCGGATCACATGCTACGCTGGAACAACGAAAGACTAACACCACCATCACCACTATAGAGACTCATGAGATGATCCAAAATTATCCAGAAGTAAATTTTGCATATTTGGTTCGTATTAAGGTAAATATCAGTGTTTGTGATTTCTTAAATATATATACAGTATAAAATAATAATAGCCTTCTTATTTTGTAAGCAGCCTTATTAAAGTATGCAGATTACTTTTTAGAATGCCTTTTAAAGTGCATATTCACTATACATTAAAACATGTAAAAGTAGGTAATTCTAAGACTGAAGAAAAGAAATTTAAAAACGCGTACTTAAACTATAGCCATAGCCTTTTATCATCTACCTAATTGACGGGAATGGAGTTTGCGAACTCTCTAAAAGCATTAAAAACATCTGACTAATGCATCATATTAAAAAAAAAATACAAACAGTGCTGCTCTTTGGAATATGAAACTCGCTTCTGCTAAAAATAAAGATTAAGATGCATTACATTGTCCAAGTGGTATGAAGTTCACATTTATTACATTTGTTTTTTATTATTTCTTTTTTTGTTACAATTCTTTTTCAGCAGTCGATGACAGATCTTAAAGAGTCACAGGTGATGCTGTCATTAATTAATTAAGTTCTTTACTGTGATGATTAAAAATATATATATATTTGTATGCATATTTGATCTATAATCAAATTTTATTCCACAGTACAGTGACTCAGATGATCAGTCACCAGTTTATGAAGAAAACGACAGCGAGGTAAGGTTTATACTTAACAAGGAAAATAAAACATGCTCATCAGACAGACTAGTTGTCTGCAGGACATTTTTAGTTATAATACATAGGCTTTCCAAGTAAAGCAATTGGGCAAGGACTGGCGGGAGATTTTCACACTCGCAACCCAACAAAGTCTTTGTCATAATTGACAAACATAGAACTAGCCCCAAGACCTCAATAAAGCATAAACTGGCTAGTGGTTTTAAGCTAACCAAACTAACATAGAGGTAATTAACAAATTTTGTTAAGGAAAAAGTCTTATTTGCTTTGAACTTAGTGTATTTGCCCTAAATGTCTTGGTTATCATTGATTGATTGCATTACTTGCCCTTCAGGTTGCTTTCTATGAGGTTTAAACAGTAACTAGTTGACAAAAGGGCCTGAGTTTAGTTATTTTATTGGAAACTTTTCCAAAGACCTTCAGGTTAGTTTTCCTCTATCTTCACTCGCACACTTGTGAGCTCGCAATTATTTATTGTGCTGAGGGACATGAAGCTTTTTTAAAAGTTTAGTAAAGTCTTGCTTTTTTTTTTTTAAAGCTTACTTAACATTTAAAGAAATTAAAATAAGCCTTTTATTAGAGAATAAAAGTCATTGGGAGGCTATGACATAAGGGCTGTGAGACAAAGCATTAAAATTTGCCATATTTATTCTTATTTCTTACAGAGCCTTTTATATGAGCACCAGCTCTGTGAGGGGAACAGCCCCCAGAAAGTAAGTGTGTGTATAAATTTTAAACGAACAAAAAAAATCTGATACTACTTAATTCTGATGTAGGCTTGTTAAGGTCTTAGGGCATTGCATCTGTGTGCTTTCTGCAGGGATTGTTGAGGAAGTTTCGGCGCTCTTGCGGGCGATGTAAAGGCTGTGTGGCCAAAGCAGACTGTGGAACCTGTGATTACTGCATAGACAAACCCAAATTTGGTGGAAGCAATAAAAAAAGACAGAAGTGTCGTCAACGTCAGTGTCAAAGAGAAGCTAAGGTAAGTTTTTCTTTCAGCAAGTCTGCAAACTATATTAATTTGGGAAGTTAATAACCCTTTTTTGACACATTTTATATTAATCCAATTTGCTTTATCTATTTTCCGTCATTGTTGATTATTTCTTATTTATATTCCTTAGGGATGGACTACACCTGGAAGACCAAGACTGCATTATACTTATAGCCATAACATCCTGCAACAGAACAGAGAAAAGTGGGACTTTGAGTTCTCTGACAATGAATGTGAGAAGGAAAGGGTATCAAAAGGTTCTGTTGTTGTTGGGTGCTATTTGGAAAGAGACAAGCATCGCATCTCAGATTACAATGGACAGGTAGGACAGGAGAGTCCACTGAGCACTAATTTCTCCTAAATCAGTACATGTTCTACATTTTAGCTCTTTCAGCTCTATTTTAATGTTCCTAATAAGCAGCACCCAAACATTTTTCATTTTAAACGGAACCATGTCTGACATTTCCATGTGCGTTCAATTTAGTTATTAACTAGCTACAAAAAGTGCTGTGCTGTTAATAAATAGCTACAAAATACTGCGTTGTTAAAAACTTAATGAAGGTTTTGCTAATTACATTTAAATGCATTCCAGAGGAATCAAGCATCTGTAATATTTTCATTCAAATTTAATACAGTTAAAGCGTGGATTATGAGCATAATTTATTCTGAAAGTGTGCTTGTATATCAAAGCACTCGTATATCAAAGTGAACTTTTCCCATAAGAAATAATGGGAACTCCAATGATTTATTTCACATCTAAAAAATATTCATATAAAATTATTTATACAAAATATAAAGTAAAAATAAACATAAAAAAAAAACATTACCCGTAGCTTTAGTGATTTAGACCAGACAGGAGAGGAGGAAAAGGGGACTACTGTCTAGGACGATTTTTTTGCACACACACACACACACACACACACACACACACACACACACACACACACACACACACACACACACAATAATTATTGCTTTTTGACAGAGTGAGAGACTCTGGAAACTGGAATCTTTAACAAGGAACGTCTCTAATGACACTTCCTTATGCCTTTTTTGTGGATTTCATGGAAATGTGACATTACACTGCTACAGCCTTTAAAATTATTATTTTTTCCCTTTTTTGCTTCACGAGGGCTGTTGAATAATTGGCTCAGGTCGAATCACATGTATACTATGTGATCTACAGTACTCGTATATCAAGACCCTGGTCGTTTAACAAGTTAAAATTGATTAAAAAATTTTGCTCGCCTTGCAGACCAAGTTACTTGCAAAACTGAAATAAACATCTTAAATATCAAAAATTCTATTATGTTAATCACAACAATTAGCTTGGCTGTATAATCCAACTGGAATAAATATTAGGAAAAACTGCAGCAGCAAGAACAAAATGGAAGGAATTAGAATACAATTTTTAGAATAAAGTGCAAAACTTATAGGAAAAAAATCATAATTATCAGATGAAAAAAAAAAGATTTTGCTGCATCATATCAACAGGTCAAGTCTTAGGAATATTGCAGCAGCAAAAATCGCATTGTCTTTAAAATAAAATCTTTAGCAGGAATAGAATCCGTGTTAATGACGCGTCTCATTTTATGCTATTTTAGGTTACGGCGGGTTCATGGTCCAGTGCAAGCTGTGGAGTGGATTATGGATCGGTAAGTGGATTGGTTCACGTTTGACACGTCTGTCTACAGCGATCATAGAGGGCAAAAATGCAATAGCAAGGAGCAATGCAAACCTGGTGTGTTACATGTTCACAATGCACGGTTTACACGAATAGAATGTGGAACATAATTCCACCAGGGGTGGTATCAGTTCGGTTTGTTTCAGAGTGGTCTGAGTTTGTTTAAAGCTTTCGCATATATGCAACAAAGGCTGACTAATTGCTCTAAGGCCCTTTTGAGGGCTGGAATGAACCAAGTCTGAAAACACACTAAGATGGATGTCAGACGGCAGTAGAAGTAGTCTATCCCATTAATATTATGGTGTCCAAATCCACCCTATGCTGACGATATCCAGTTTCTTATAAGTGTTAAGCCCTTAGATCCTGTTCTCCAGTGATTCTTACTTGCTGTCTCCAGGACGCCAGGATGTCAGATAACTATCTCAAATTAAATGCTGTTAAGTCAGAGATTGCGGTTGTAGGATCTAAATCGGTGCTCGCCTGAGAGAGTCAAAAATCGAACTTGCGATGTTACACAGAGAAAAAACGCTAAGCGAGAGATAATTAAAGTTTGTGGTTGAGGTGCGCATTAAAAGATGGGTGCTAGTGAAAATCACGCCAAAGTTTTTAATTTGTGTTGAACAGGGCAAACCACAGCCATCAACTCCTACACGTAATTTCTACATTTAGATACAGTATGTTCTGATCTCTACCTAAAGGGGTTACACCGAGGAGTAAATCTGATTTAGCAAGTACTATGCCGTGTTTTGGCTTTTATGCAACTGTTTTAAAGATATTAACTGACCGACTACACAAGAACACATGAAAACGGCACTTTTTTTTTTTTTTTTTTATATATGGTTCAGTTTACAACATAAGAAAGTGAGTGTTAACTTGCAGGGTGATGAATGTGAGGGTGATTATATTCATACTGTTAGAGCTAACGGTCAGGCTTTCATATTCAAGCGCACAGTGTCCACTAGCTTGAAAGCTAATACTGTAATGTACCTATGTAATACCAGTTTGGAACTTCTTTATTTGTGACTGCCATATTCCACACACATTCACAAAAACCCCCACCTTTGCTCCCTTTTATAATAGGAGCCCAGGCTTTCTCCCAGCACAATATAATGTGTACACTCTTAAGCTGGCAGGTATTTAGTCGATACAAAATAACGCAGACAGTTTAAATATATGTTTATTTATGGAACTTGTCGGTGTGCAACAAATTTATAACACTGTTAATGCAGCAATATGGGGCAGCTTCATCCATGTCTTGCTAGCTAGATGCAGCGTTGTTGACTGTGAGAGCTTGTTGTTTCTTTGAAGTCAGGTTAAACCAACCGGTGTGTGTTGCTTTAACTGTGTGCCTGAGGTGTAATAATGGTATCAAATTATGGAAACTCTAGCATTTCCTAGACTGATTTGCCTAAAGAATATCACTGATTATTTCTGTAGCTATGCAGCTAGCTAGTTATGCAAAGTAAATTTAGTACCAACAAGCCTACACCTTGTATGTATGGATAGCAATATCCACATAACAGTAAAATATTAACATTTTTGGTAAAGGGGTGGGTATGGGGATCTTGAAATTTGTCTGTCAGACAAATGCTTCAAGTTTCTCTGAATGGCTAACATGACCAATTAAGAGACTATTAGGTGGGATCTGGTAGAGTTTTATTAAATGTTCCCGTGACTTCCTTCATGTGGAATTTAATTGCACACTTATAAGCGCATTTTTTAAAAATGAACAACGGCGTCTGTTGAATTTTGGAATTAATAAAAAAAAAATTCTGTGTTACTGTGAAGTGCACAGAATGATGGTGTGAGACAAACTGCACCCTAATAAGCGTGTATTTAAAAAATGTACAGCGTCATCTGTTGAATTTTGAGCTGAACTAATGATTTTTCTATTTAAGGTTGATATTTTTTATTTTTGTACAGTATATTAGTGATATATGGGCATTGAATATTTAAATTTGAGCTCGTGTACTCTCTCTGTGGGCCGATTGCGATGAACGCCCAAGTACTGAAGAAACGCATGTCTTAAGTTGTCGTTTAAAGTTATAGTTTATAGTATTGGTTAATTTCTGTCTGCATTGTGTTATCATCTATTTGTCATCATGTTTTGTTTCTATAGGATGCAGAAACTGAGACGAGCCAGTCACATTCTGAGGATCATCTTTTGCATCTGTTCTATGATGAGTGGACTAAAGTGAATGACAGAAAACGGAGACACTCCCTAGCTACGTCAAATCATACAGAGGAGATGGATGAGGATGAAGTGGAGCCAACAGTGAGTGCAAAATACACAAACTACATTTAGGTCCATGCCTATGGGTTTCTCTTTATATTTCAAACTTAAAATTGGTGTTGAACCACCAGTGCAAACAGACTTTTCTGTGCTAAATAAGGATGGATGTTTGGAAAAGGTTAGTTACGAGATCAATCCAAAGCTAAATTTTAAGTAATTGAAAGACCCAACACAAATTTTATTTTAAAATGTCTTGATACTTAATGAAATGTATGTGGCTATTAATATTTGTAAGATTTCCTGCAAACAACACAGTGATAGGAATTTTCTATTCAGTCATCCACTTGATTTTACTCTGACTACCATTTGCCTTATTTGCGCCCTGCGATAGATTGGGAACCCTTTATTTATTTATTTTTATTTTTTTAACAGGTTTATTTTGGGAAGAAAGTGGGGATCAATTGTTACATGTTTATTATTTTTTTATATTCTGTCTTTAAGTAAAGAACATATATGAACTTGTTCATATATAAACTTAGATATACTTTTTTTTGCAGATCACACAGATCTTTAGCTTGGGAGGTGATGATGTTGTTGATGACGGCCTGGACCTGGAGCTCCTGGAGCTCTTAGCATCCCTGCGTGACGCTCCACTGCCTGTTTTATGGTGTGCCGTGCTGGCTGAGGGCCCACTCCTGCAGCTCCTTCAGTGCTCCAAGCTCTCAGCCATGGCAGACACAATGGTGCAGATTGAACCAAGCTTTCGTTACCATATCAGTGTTCAGGGACAGCCTCTGCTTCCTACACACTGGCTGTATCATGCTCACCCAGCCCAACTCACCTCAGTAACGCAGGTTGTTACCCTGTTAGAAGATCTTGAGCGTTACCATGTGTGTCAAGGCTTTAAAAGTGAGTCTCCGTCTGGCTCTGAGCCTGTTGTCCAGGTCCGGGCAGCCACCTGTGAGTTCCTTGTTGTGCCAGAGACCCAATGTTGCGCCAGGTGTAAGAATGCACAACAAAAACACTGAACATACAGTACATTGGTTGTTTACTACAGGAAACATCCCCTTGTTTCTACTAATTTAAATTGGTCTCTAAGTAGCATCAGGACCTAAACTAGGACCAATGGATGTTTCGAAATCCTGAAAGCTGAAAGAATTGCTTTATAAGAAATTAAAAGAAAAAAAAGGTTACCCAGTGATAATGAATAATGCTACTACAACTGTGCTGCACAGACTACATGCAGTGTGTGGTTCTTACCACGATCATTCCATTAAAAAAAATACTGTATTGATTACTCATAACATTTTCAAATGAGGTACATATGCTTTGATTTGTTGTAATTAGGACAATATACTTGTTCTGTCTAATATTACAGAGGATGTGCATGGTTTGTTTGGTACGATTTCCCACAGTGTATATTAGATCATCCAAAGCGACCAGGCAAATAAATTTATTTCTGTTTGGTTAATGTTGTGTGCATTTGGGCTCAAACAATTATTAGATTTCTTTTATTTTTTCCCCCGCGTCCATGGAAAACTTTTATTTTAAAAAATAGGCAATGTTAAATGCGTTCAAATTGCTGTTAGGAATGTACGTTATCATTTTCTTTTTTTTTTTATTTTTACCATGAACATGCTGTATCTTGCCTAATATTGTGCAGGGCAGTAATAATAATAATAATAAAGGGCAGTGGTGGCTCAGTCAGTTAAGGCTGTGGGTTACTGGGTTACTGATCATAAGGTCAGAGGTTCGAGCCCCAGCATTGCCAAGTTGCCACTGTTGAGTCCTTGAGCAAGGCCCTTAACCCTCTTTGCTCCAGGGGTCCTGTAAGCTGGCGGACCCTGCGCTCTGACCCCAGTTTTCTAATTGGGATATGCGAAAAATTATTTCACTGTGCTATAAAGTACATGTGACGAATAATTGAATATTCTGTTCTGTTCTAATGTGTGCTACTGTTTTTTGTCAATTAAAATAAGTTTTCTGCTTTTTACTCAGCAAAGATATGTTGTAACATTGGTTTTACAAATGACACTACTGTACACTAAGGTCACATTTTTACCTTTACATAAGAGCACCTTACTAGGTGCTAATTATAACTTGTCCTCCATTAAAAATTATTTTTATTACTCCTCAAGACATTGATTTAAGAATTCAACAAGCTACAAAATAATTCTGTTGGAATAGCTACATGAGCTCAGCTTGCTGCAAAGACAAGGCCTTCAAACCTGTCACCCAATTCCAGGGATGGGGGAAGTGAAGTTTCAAGCAGTGTGTGTGAAAGCGGAAGCGTGGCCAGTGGGTGGGTGTCTATAATGGGCTAAAAAGATAATGATAACCAACCAGCTGTCCAATTCATGCTGCACTCTAATGTCTGCTTAGTGAAAAATAAACTGGAGTACTACAGCGGACAACTCGATGTGAGTCTAGGGACTGCTCCATCTTTGTTTTCATGTAGTGTCCTTGTTTTTACTGAGATGGTGTTTACGGATGATGCGTCACAATTCAGCTAGATGGGCTAGCCTCGTTTTATGCCAAGAGAAACGCAGCTCTGTGTAGAAAGGCCCTAAGTGATGATATGTGTGTTTTATATCAGAATTAAATTATGATAGAACTCAGAAGTAGAATGGTAAAAATTGTATGGTAATTATTATGGTTTAATAGTAAAAGTAAGAGCATTTTCATACTGTATGTACTGACCAGATTGGGACTAAAGAGCTGTGTGGCCATAAAAAAACACTTGTTAGTGAGGCTAATTAGAAAAAGGGTTTGAATTTGGAGCATAAAGACTGGACTTGGAGCAATTGAAAAGGTAATGTGGCCTGATGAGTTCAGATTGACCCTATCCCAGAGCAGTAGGCATATCAGGATAAGAGACACGCATGAAGCTTTTTAGCATTTGGCCTTTGTACACCACCACATTGACTTTAAAATGAATCACTCAAGATGAAGTCAAGACGTTCAGTTTTCATTCAAAAGTGGTTTGACCAAAGTGTGGCATTAACTACTCAGGATTTGCAGCAATTTTCATATACAGCTACATGTTAATAAACATGGCTAATAGATAATGGAACAAGGTAACAATTACAAATGTGGATTTTTCTACCTTCATTCTTGGTTCCATTGGCAGCCATACGTGCCATCATTATGTTTGACAGATGATGTGGTATTCTTTGGATCATGAACGGTTCCTTATTTGTGAGCCTCAAAAATGGGTGTGAATGTGTCAAAGTGGACTTAATTCCTAAATAATGACCTTTTTCAACCCCCTTCATTTAAAGTCTTGAGTTTCCTCGCGTCTTGATTATTTAGTTTCAAATGCAATGTTGTGGTGAACATATATACTGGGCAAAAAAAAGAAACGTCCTCTGACTTTCAACTGTTTTTACTTTCAGTAAGCCTAATGTGTAAATATTTGTATGAACACTTTTTAAAAGAGTCAACACCATAAGACATAAACTAAAAATGTTTCACAATGTCTCCCTGAATGAAGGGAGGCTCAAAATCAAAAGTACCAGTCAGTATCTGGTGTGGCCACCAGCTGCTTGAAGTACTGCAGTGCATCTCCTCCTCATGGACTGCCTATTGCGGACAGTCTGAGCACTGATGGAGGGATTGTGTGTTCCTGGTGTGACCCGGGCAGTTGTTGTGGCCATCCTGTACCTGTCACGCAGGTGTGATATTCGGATGTACCGATCCTGTGCAGGTGTTGTTGGACGTTTCATTTTTTGCTGAGTATACAGTAAGGTCAATAAGTATTTAATCACCCTGTGATTTCTCACCCTGTGAAGTCCTCTTACTTAGAAATCATGGAGGGGTCTACAATTTTCAGCAGAGGTGCATTTCCACTGTGAGAGATCCGGAAATCACATTGTATGATTTTTTTTAACAATTTATTTGTGAATTAATGTGTCAAATAAGTATTTGATCAGCCAGATTTCTGACCCTCAAAGACATGTTGTTATTTTGCTTTTAAATAGTACAGTGCACAGAAATGCACCTATGCTGAAAATTGTAGACCCCTCTTTGATTCCTAAGTAAGAGAACTTGCGAAATCACAGGGTGATCAAATACTTATTGACCTCACTGTATATACACACACCATATTATATGCTATACCAATTTTGTTATATATGTTTATCATGTCTACAATATTATGTACAAAATCATTCAGTATTTCCATATATAACTTAAATATTTATAAATAAATAACATTACAGGAGAATATATGATGGCTGTAAAGAAAAAAATATATAGTACAAGACAGACCAGTTTTCAGATGGAAACAAAAAACCTAATGTACACTCCTGAGATTTGTGTGGGAGATAATTCCTCCACCTGTTTATGTTGCTGTTAGTTTTAAAATATCAATCAGTTAACAAACTACTTACACGGAGAATTAAAGAAGTTTTAGACACCATGCAGAGCTGAATGAGGTAAGTCAGGCTTTTATTGCAGCAATAAGAACCCAGATGAGCCAGACGAGCAATGCTTTGGATCAGATCCCAAGCAGTGCCAAGATCAGACTGAATTAACAGTAAAAAGCACGCTCCTTTTATACAGTTCATGACAGGGGGGAAATACCCAGTCTCCTCCCTTGTTCATTCTTCTGCTGACCACAGCAAAATATCAACCTATTATAATCCATTGTTCATCAATAATTTTTTCCATCATAATTACAACTCACTATTTGACTCCTCCCTGTGCTTATCTGACGTCTCCTATGCTCGAAACGTCTGTCCATTATAATTTATTTTCTTTAATAATTATTTTCTATTATCTTTACATTTTTTCATATCTTTTTTTTTTATAAAAAATATAGGGGTGGCGCTTGTTTTCAAGGCTTTTTCTTTGGTTTGTTCTTCATTTCTCTAGAGACCAGCCATGGGTAAGCATCTTCTTTGCACTATTTTATTTATATGCCTTATTTTACCAAATTCAATGTTTTTATACATTTTATTCTATTTTATAGCTAACTGCGACTTCTCCATTGATTACTTCATCCCTTTGGATGATTCGGACAGCCAGGGCAGTTCAGATCGTGTTCCTTCTGAGGAATTTTATTTCTGTTGATGCTTTTACCCTGGCCGCTTATGTTTTGTATTTTATGTTGGGCTTTTATACTTTGTATTTTATATTATTACCATGTCATAAGACTGGCTCTGTGTCTCTGATTTTTCTATTCCTTATCTGCCCGTACCAGTCTGCCCACATGGCCATCTGCATATATGCCTTATCTTACAGGGAAACTCCTGATCCTTTCAAGTTTGATTTCAAGTGTACAATTTATTACAAAATTCCTCATACACCTCGTTAGCCCCTCTCCCCCCATTGCTTGGTCATCCATTCCTTTTATGTTTCTTTTTATCTGGTTTCTAGTGCCTGGTGCTTATCTAGTGTCTGTCACCAGATTATTTCTTCTGTCCTTGGTTTTTTGTTGGTTGTTCCAGGATTTTTCTATCCTTCCTGCTTTGCCCTTGTTTTTTTCTATCTGTTGGTTGTTCCTGGTTTATTCTACAGTTCTCAAGAGACAGACCATGAATAAGCGTCTCTTTATTTGGTAGATGCACATATTAGTTTATTTTTGTGTCTACTTTTATTAAACTCAGTATTCTTAAAACTGATTGTGTGTCTTTTGGATATTTGTCTATATTCTTACTTAGACATGTGTACATGTATCCAACACTTGTTTCAATCCTTCATTACGTTGCTCGAGTCTCTGCCACGTCCGACACCTGGCACTTTATCTTGTCTTATTTGGGTCACTCCAACCATCCCCTTACTGCTATGTTTTACGACCTGTCATACTCCCTGTCTGCTTTTCTCACCTAACCTCCATATTATTTCACTAAGATTAATATTATGTTGATTAATATTATCATATTGTTACATTGCTGCATACACAAATATATTTAATTAAAATATGCTTACATTTGCATAAAAATAGAAAAAAATATTCTACAGCATGCTAAAAGAACCTTTTATAAAGAGCAATAAAGAGCAATAAAATAAACAGTCAATATTTGGAGTGAAAACTCATTGTTTACATCAGGAGTCTCGTGCAGTTGAAAAGTCTGGCGTGCATTTGTCTTCCACCCCCATTACTCTGATACCCCTACTTAAAATTCATAGGAACCAATTGCCTTTAGAAGTCACTTAATTATTAAAACACATGTGTGTTTCATATCATTATAAATAGAGCTGTTTGGTTTTTTTGGTCTTTTTTGCATATTGGGTACACAGGAATAATTGAGATCATCAAACTAATTCCAATATTACACAAAGATAACCTGAGTAAATGCAAAATGCACTTATTAAAGGCGAAAGAACTGTCCAAACCTACCTATTACACATGAAGTGTGATTTTTAGAAAGCTAAATTACAGTTTACTTTCCAAGCCCAGGCCTGATTACTGCCAGACTGCCAGTGAAGCATGCTGAAAGATCAAAAAAAAAATTTTTTTTAAATAAAGTTTTTTCTCAGAAAGAAGGCAGTGAGTTCTTTTTCACAGCACTGCATACTGTATATACAGTTATGGTATCACTAACAGGACCAATTAACAATAATGGTATCACTCACAATTTTTATGACTATTCTTATTTATTGTGTACTTGTATAGTCTGAAAAAAGTACAATAAGTATTAGTTTTTTATATATATAAATGTGCTCCTATAGTGTATTTTTATGGATTATTGTTACTAGTTATGAGTTAATTTGCCTATTTCTATTTATCTATTCATTTATTTATTTTTAGAAATGTGAATGTTTCACTTGGCTGTATCTGTTGACTTGTTCCAGCCATCACCTTAACGGCTGTGCACTTATTATTGTCACTTCCCTGAGGCGTTACATTAGTTGTAAACTTATTTCTTGACAATTTGTGTTCAATACGTTAAAATGTCCTACTTAACAAAACTTGGCCAAACTCAGTTAATACAATAAACGTGCTAAACGAGTTATAACCGATTTTAAAGAGACAGGTCATCACACACATTCTGGGTGTTGTTAGTTTACCTGATTGTTTTTTTGTTTTTTTTCAGTTGTAGCCTAACTGTTTCAAAGTAGAAGGTGGAAATTTACTAGAGAAACACAATCAGAGTGATTGAAAAGTGAAACGTCTTTTTGAAGCACCGCTGCAGAAAATTGAAGCTGTTGGTGAACCAATGAAATGAGCGAGCAGCTCCCGCGGAGACGAATCATTCCTCCCCGTCTTTCCACCTCCTCCTACTTTCTCGTTCCGCATTTTTGCAGGGGCAGCGTGATAGGTCTAGCCGGACTGTTAAACCCTGTTTACGTACAAATTTAAACTCGTGGCCAATAAACGTCAAGCAAACGCGGCCGGTAACGTTTAGTCACCTAATACTGTGTCGGCGTAGGGATAGTTAACATTTCTGTTCAGCTGCATTAACTGAACGGACATTTTCTATGATACTGTACAAGCAAAACTTTTTCAAGTAACGTTATGGCTCTGTCGCAGTGTCTAGAGGATTCACCGGGCTGGAGGAGGTCAGAGGTGATAAAACAGGATTCAAGCCTTAAAGAATTATATAATGAAAGGCACCGACTTGCGCTGGAAACACTGATTTCTGAAGGAATTGACGCATTTATAGGCTTCCTAAAAAAAGAGAAAATCCCGAATTTTCTCTCCGATGACGAGATCAGACAGATCTCCCGTGCCGCGGTTGTACCGAGATGCGTTTCCTTCATTGGGGATGATTTACATTTAGACCATTCCAGCACCTTGGACTGTTCTTCTGTCACGTACTTCCCGGATATTTCCGACCTGGAGCCCCCGGTTTTGGAAATCGGCTGGCCCGCTTTCACTGCTGGATCGTTCCGTGGAGTCACGCGTGCTGTCGCATACTTCCAGCCAAGTTATGGAGAAAGCATTTACAGCTGCAAAGAAGCAGCAAGAAGGATGATAAAAAATGCAAAGGAGGTAATAGTCACATTCCAATTCTATAGCTATATTTACTGAGCTGTGTGTGTGTGTGTGTGTGTGTGTCAGGGGTTTAGTGTTTGTGGCAGGTTAGTCTGTCTCTGGACCCTGGAGTGTTTTCCCACAGGTGTGAACTATACTTGTGGTGGTAGCCAGCGGAGCTAACCGACATTACCTGCAGCACACAAGTGTGTTTCTACATACAACAAATACATATCTTAAACACAATACTTTGATTTGTTGGATATTTCTATTAGTTTCACATTTCAGAGATCCAGCCTACAGACACTCCCCTTCCATCTACCCAGAGGTGAAGAGTACAAAGATGGCACAGTTTTCACAGAGCATTAGCAGTAGCCCTCCAAACCCAGAGCATTTTTAGCCTTTTTGCAATACTATGTTTTTATAAACATATCTAGGCTCAGGATTGTGCAATATGAAGCACATATTTTTTAGCACAACCTAAGCAATATGATAAACTAAATTTTATTTCTTTTTAACCAACTACATAAAAGAAATAGGCAAAAAAATAATAATATAGCAGAAGCCCTTTAAAAACCATTACACACAAATATAGCATATAGGATGTTAATTATCCTTAATTTAGGGAGATCCTACTGATTATGCACTTCAAAGGGGTTTGTTTCATGTTCAAGTAAAGCTGGCTATTAAACTTTAATACTTTTACGGCACAGACTGAATTGCTTCGATATCATCGATCTGTACAAATTTCAATACCAACAGTCATGTAAAAGTTAGTACCTCCTCTTTTAATTGTATTTGTTTTTGTGTAAAAACATTATAAAAATCTGATTTTAATTTTATTTAGCATTAGGCAATACAGCCCTATATAAACAACAACAACATATAACCTTTTTTCACTGTGCTATTTTTTATTTAACAAAAAATAAGCCAAAAATACAACCTGAATTAGGAAGTTGGAACGGCAAAAATGTTTAATCGGAGAGATTTAAATCTTTTATCCACTAAATGAGCTCATTTTAAATTCAGATAAGTGTGTGTGCCCTGCGATGGATTGGCACCCTCTCCAGGGTTTACCCCACCTCATGCCGTGAGTTTCCTGGGATAGGCTTCAGGGCGAGAAGCAGCATGTACAACTTCAGATGTGTCACAACATGTTCAAACTTTTTTGGTGTTCTATATTTGCAGCTAAATCAACAGGCATTTTTGTTAACTAATGGTGTTCACTGGATTTATACAGTACCTAGATATTTTTATCTCAGCAACGTATTGCAGTCCATATTCTGTGTTATACTGTACCAGGATCAGCCACATGGCATGTTTGTCAAAAAGAAAATATAATTTAGAAGGTTATAGTTTGTTTTTGGGCCGACATGGCAAAAAGTACAAAAAACGAACAAACAAACATATTTTTCTTCTTTACTGCAGGTGATTGCTATAGTAACAGATTCACTAACAGACTTGGACATTTTCCGTGACCTGCATGAAGCATGCACCAAAGGTCATGTCCCTGTGTACATCCTACTAGACCAGACATCTGTCCCAGCTTTTCTGCAAATGTGTAACAACCTTAATATGCGACTTGACGACCTCCAGGTATATTTATTGCGATTTTCCCTCCTACTTAACAGTTACATGTACAATGTTTATCGCAGAAGATCTGACTATGGCTGTCTCTTGTCCAAAGATTTTAGTTGAAATCCTTAATTAAACAATTTTGCTACTTCTTTTTTTAAATCCAAAATTATTTGTTTTAAAGCACATGAGAGTCCGGACCCTAACAGGTTCAACCTACTACATGCGATCTGGCGCTCGAATTAATGGGAAGGTTCATGAACGATTTATGTTGATTGATGGAAACAGAGTGGCCACTGGCTCCTACAGGTAAGGCTCAAACTCAGTAAATATTTAATTTTAAACTTTTTACTTGGTCAGTTTACTTTGGTTTATTTAATATTACAGAAGAAAAAATTTAACATAAATGTACTCTAAACATAAAAAAAAAATTTATTTAGATTGAGACTCAAGCCATGACATCAACATGAACCAGCAAACCCATACACATACAGTACTAATTCCCGTTGCTAACCATGATAAAAGTCCTGTTTACTTTTGTCATGTTCTACAACTGCTAATAACTTAAAAAATATTTACTTAATAATTTAGTTACGTTAAACCATATTATATCACAATATTATTATAATATTAAAGATTAAAGTATAGTTATTGTTGAATGTCTACTTATTAACGTAGGGAAATGACTTCGGATATGTAAAAGGATTTTAAGTAAAATCTAATGCCATTCTATGTGCATAATTACAATTAATTGTGTTAATGCACAAAGACAGTGCATGAGTAGCCATTTGTGCAATCAACCCAAAGAATTTCTATATTTATTTTTAATAGGTCTAATTGTACTACCCCAGTTTTTGAGCTATAATTAAGTTACTAATATTAAAGATAAAGTAGGCATAATTTAAGTTTCTTGACAGCTTTTTCTGTTAAACTAATCAATTAAACTAATCATATCCATCATTTAGCAGAAGTTTTACAGAAACATTTACAGAAGTTTTGTACTTTAAGTTGGTAAAGCATTAATAGAAAAGACAAGTACATTGGATTTCTTTTCTTAAATTTTGCATTAGCATAGTAAAGAAAAATATTGATGAATAATTTCATAAGTAAATACATTTTATATGAATTTATAAGAGTTAAAATTAAATTATTCTATATGTGTATACTGTGTAAGACATTCAGACAGAAATATAAATCAGTTTTTCTTTAAATATAATGATAGAATTTACTGATTACTGTCCTGATTCGCTGCTATAATCAGATTTTTTTGTGCTTTTTCCACAAATCCCTTTGGGCAATATAGACACCCAGCTGTAGATGCATTTTTAGTGTTTTAATCATGGGTAAAATACAAATTAATCAATTTATCAGGCAAGCCAGTTTACTTCTGATATAAAATTGCCTAGCATGACCTTAATCAACAGCTCTTGGTGTTACATGAAGGGTACTTTCACACTAGGCACAATTGCTTTGCAATGTCCTAGAGGTCAATCTTTGTCCCCACTCAATATTCCCTCTCTACCCTGCTTTCTCTGGCACATTAAAGGTAGTACGCACGTCTAGTAGGTTGTTTCCGTCCATCACAAGAAAGAAGCATACAAGGAAGTCAAGTTGAGTGGTTGCAGTTAAGTAGGCTTTTATTGTAATTTCAACCATATACAGTTCGGTACACAGTAAAACGAAACAACTTTCTTCCAGTACCAAGGTGCAACAAACATACAGTGTAAATTAACAGAAACTACTAGCTAACTAAGATCCCTACTGTAAGATCAGTGTTTGCACGTGGTAAACCGTTTTGTTATGGCAAATTAAAATTATTATTGTAATATTCAACTAAATTAAATATTTAATCCATATTAAATTCTGAAAAAAGTGTCAAGAATGCGCCTCCCACATGCATCCTTACTTTATCAGCTGTAGTCATAAACAGATTACTGAGGAAAATGGCCCATTCTAAATCGCAGTCCTCTTCCGTGTTTTGGTACAGTTGGTCTTTCATATTTGGTTTGAGCCATGTCTAGGTACCTTGTCCAAGACTCCCTTTTTGAAGTGGATTTGAGCATGGTATGCTAATTTGTGCTCACGCAGGGTAGTGTTTACACTACACAAACATAACGGACTTGGGGTCAGTTGTCCCTTGATCTGTACCTGAGTACCAAGTGTGAAAGCACCCTAAATATTGCAATACTTTTTTTTCCCTCATTTCAATTTTCAGGAAAGATGTGTTCATTTATTTCTTTATCCTTAGGTTCAACTGGACTGATGGTAAGCTCAATAGTAGCAATCTAATTGAGCTATCTGGCCAAATAACAGAGAAGTTTGATGAAGAATTCCGCATCCTCTATGCTCAGTCTCTTCCACTCAACACAAAAGTTGTCACTAGTGTTCAAAACGGTGGCATCTACGACTACCTGCAGCTCAAGCCAAAAACTTCCTCTTCCACAGCTGCGGTTTGTAAACCATTGTGGCTGACCAGTACGCCCAACAAAGCACACAAAGAAAGGGAAATTGAGGGCAATCCAATATCTGGCACCTTAACTCCTAATGGCAAGCAGACGAGGTCAGATTTTAAACATGAACTGAATGCTGCTGAAGAAAACCTTCCAAATGGTGAAAATGCTGATGTGTCTCCTAGCACTTTAAACATGGACGCTATGACGCATCCAGCTATCCTGTTTTGCCACACCTCCACACAAACCAGCTGCCTAAATTTAGATGAAATGATGCAGATAAAAGCAATCACACCCTCTCAGGATTCTTGCACCACAGCACTAAGCTCTTCCAGAACAAACAGCCCCAGCCATTCATCTTCCTCTACGACCAGCACACCCAAGGCTGGTTCTACTCAAGAAGAGGGTCAACACTGCTCATTCATCCACCACAGTGCTGTCCTTACAGACAGCAACTTGAGGGATAGTGTGTCTAAACTGATAAAAGAACGCCATTATCATTTCTCCATCATTCGCTCGAAGCTGGAAAACATGAGAATATTGATGTCCCACAGGAGGGAACTGGCGGATATTGCAGGTTTGCATGTGGGGTACAGGAGTCAAGCTGAAGGCAGAATGCCCCACGGTGTGAAGGACAGTATGTTGGTTGGGACCTGGCCAAGGTCAATGTGTCTGCCGTGAAGCAATTTTGATACTGGAATGTTTAGCTTTACATTTGTAATCTTTCAGCAAAAAAACTTTGTGGAGGGTTTTAGCAAACAGTGCTTGTTAGTTAGGTTATTGCGGTTGGACAATGCCTGGGAAATATTGCAAAAATAGGATTCAGATTTTAATTTCACAATTGATTATTACTGTATTTAGATTTTTCCAGTCTAACATGATGGAATTGGATTATTGCACAAATTATTGAGGATATATATCACAATACAAAAACCTCACTTTATGTACAAGTTGGTCCCGTGATATAAATCTTGTGGTATCTTTACAATTACAGTATACTTGTACAATTGTACAATTACAAGTCTTTTGATGTGAAACTTTACATTTACGCTGAACCTAAAATATGCAAACAGTACACTTATGCTAATAGCATAAACAAATGTTTCTACAAATAATATATAGCAATGTATTT